>NC_141873.1:493299299-493602329 GCF_056163025.1 Triticum urartu | reverse complement strand
AGGAAATAATTTGAGAATAAAGTAATAACTAGTTTTCTCATCATGAGTAAAAAGGGTGGATATGTCATTCAACTTAGTAAAATGTGCTACAACAGTTTCAGTTTCATAACCATGGAAAGGATTATATTCAACCAAAGTAATTAACTCTGGGTCGACAGAGAATTCATAATTCTTATCATCAATACAGATAGGTGAAGTAGCAAACTTAGGATCACATTTCATTCTAGCATTCAGAGATTTTTCTTTATACTTGCATAGTAATTTCTCTAGATCATCTCTATCTCTACAAGCAATAATATCTCTACTAGTCTCTTCACTCATAACATAACCTTATGGTACCTTAGGCAATTCATATCTAGGAGGTCTAGTTCTAGCAGGAGTTTCAGTTTCAAGCTCATCATCAGATTCAACAACATCATGTTGTATTACTCTAGCAATTTGTTTATCAAGAAAATCACCAAGTGGCACATCATCATTATCAAGCAAGGTACTAGCATCATCATAAGCATCATCCATAGCAGAAGTAGCATCATCAATAACTTGCGACATATCAAAAATAAAAGCATGTGGTGGTGTTGCAAATTTACTCATAACAGAAGGTGAATCTAAATCAGAAGTGGATGGCAGTTCCTTACCTCCCCTTGTCTTTGAGGGATATATCTTAGTCTTTGGATCCTTCAGATTCTTCATAGTGATAATATGATAACAATCCCACGTGACTCAACAAATATTGCTATGCTCCCCAGTAATGACGCCAGAAAATGGTCTTGATAACCCACAAGTATAGGGGATCGCAACGGTTTTCAAGGGTAGAGTATTCAACCCAAATTTATAGATTCAACACAAGGGGAGCAAAAGAATATTTGAAGGTATTAGCAGCTGAGTTGTCAATTCAACCACACCTGGAGATTAATTATCTGCAGCAAAGTAGTTTGATAGTTTTGATAGTAGTGACAGCAGCAACAGTAACCGTAATAGCGATAGCAGTATTTTGTAGCAAGTGTAACAGTGATGATACAATATTAACGCAGCAAGATCAATATAAATAAATTCGTAGGCATTGGATCGGTGACTTGTTGGATGATATTCATCATGTGACAGTTATAACCTAGGGCGATACGGCACTAGCTCCAGTTCATAAATATAATGTAGGCATGTATTCCATAAATAGTCGTGCGTGCTTTATTAAAAGAACTTGAATGAAATCTCTTGTCCTACCCTCCCGTGGCAGCGGGGTCCATATTGGAAACTAAGGGATATTGAGTCCTCCTTTTAATAGAGAAACGGAACAAAGCATTAACACATAGTGAATACATGAACTCCTCAAACTACGGTCATCACCGAGGGTGGGCCCGGTTGTTGTCACTCCAGGGTTGTCGGATCATAACACATAGTAGGTGACTATAACTTGCAAGATCGGATCTAGAACATGAATATAATGATGGTAACATAAACGGTTCAGATCTGAAATCATGGCACCCGGGCCCAAAGTGACAAGCATTAAGCATGGCAATGTCATAGCAACATCAATCTAAGAACATAGTGGATACCAGGGATCAGGCCCTAACAAAACTAACTCGATTACATGATGAATCTCATCCAACTCCTCACCGACCAGTGAGCTTACGAAGGAATTACTCACTCCTGGTGGGGAGTATCATGGAATTGGCGATGGAGATTGGTTGGTGATGATGAAGAACGAAGATTCCCATCTCTAGAGCCCCAAACAGACTCCAGATCTGGCCTCCTGAGGAAGAACAGGGCCTGGCAGCGGCTCGGTCTCGTGGGTCGCGATAATTCTTTCTCCCTGATTTTTTCCCTGGAAATATGTAAATTTATAGTATCAGGGGGGTCGTCAGAGGGGCCACTAGGTCCAGGATAGGGGGTGCACCCTGGTGGGTTGTCCCCACCTAGGGCCCCTCTCCAGTGGGTCCTCGCTCCAGAAATTCTTATTTATTCCATAAAAAATCCTCGCAAAGTTTCGTTCCATTCCGAGAACTATTATTTCTGCACAAAAACAACACCATGGTAGTTCTGCTGAAAACGGCGTCAGTCCACATTTAAATCATGCAAATTAGAGTCCAAAACAAGAGGAAAGCGTGAGAAAAAGTAGATACATTAGAGACGTATCACAAAGTAGTATGATAGTTTTGATAATAGTGTCAGGAGTAATAGTAATGGTAATAGTGATTGTAGTAGTTTTGTAGCAAGTGCAGCAGTAACGATAGCAATAGTAACTTAGCAGAAACAATATAAGATAAATTCGTAGGCATTGGATCGGTAATTCATTGGATGATATTCATCATGAGACAGTCATAACCTAGGGCAATACGGCACTAGCTCCAGTTCATAAATATAATGTAGGCATGTATTCCATAAATAGTCATACATGCTTATGAAAAGAACTTGCATGCCATCTTTTCTCCTACCCTCCCGTGGCAGCGGGGTCCAATTGGAAACTAAGGGATATTAAGGCCTCCTTTTAATAGAGAACCGGAACAAAGCATTAACACACGATGAATACATGAACTCCTCAAACTACGGTCATCATCGGGAGTGGTCCCGACTATTGTCACTCCGGGGTTGCCGGATCATAACACGTAGTAGGTAACTATAACTTGCAAGATCGGGTCTAGAACATGGATATAATGGTGATAACATAAACGGTTCAGATCTGAAATCATGGCATCCGGGCCCAAAGTGACAAGAATTAAGCATGGCAAAGTCATAGCAACATCAATATCAGAACATAGTGGATACTAGGGATCAGGCCCTAACAAAACTAACTCGATTACATGATGAATCTCATCCAACTCCTCACCGACCAGCGAGCCTACAAAGGAATTACTCACTCCCGGTGGGGAGCATCATGGAATTGGCGATGGAGATTGGTTGGTGATGATGAAGAACGAAGATCCCCCTCCCAGAGCCCCAAACGGACTCCGGATCTGCCCTCCCGAGGAAGAACAGGGCCTGGCGGAGGCTCCGTCTCGTGGATCGCATAATTCTTTCTCCCTGATTTTTCCCTGGAAATTTGTGAATTTATAGTATCAGGGGGGTCGTCAGCGGGGCCACCAGATCTAGGAGAGGGGGGCGCGCCCTGGTGGGTTGTGCCCAACCAGGGGCCCCTCTCCGGTGGGTCTTGGCTCCATAAATTCTTATTTATTCCATAAAAAATCCTCGCAAAGTTTATTTCCATTCCAAGAATTATTATTTCTGCACAAAAACAACACCATGGTAGTTCTGCTGAAAACAGCGTCAGTCCGGGGTTAGTTTCATTCAAATCATGCAAATTAGAGTCCAAAACAAGAGGAAAAGCATGAGAAAAAGTAGATACGTTGGAGACGTATCACAAAGTAGTATGATAGTTTTGATAATAGTGTCAGGAGTAATAGTAACGGTAACAGTGATTGTAGTAGTTTTGTAGCAAGTGCAGCAGTAACGGTAGCAGTAATAACTTAGCAAAAACAATATAAGATAAATTCCTAGGCATTGGATCGGTAATTCGTTGGATGATATTCATCATGAGATAGTCATAACCTAGGGCGATACGGCACTAGCTCCAGTTCATAAATATAATGTAGGCATGTATTCCATAAATGGTCATACGTGATTATGGAAAGAACTTGCATGCCATCTTTTGTCCTACCCTCCCGTGGCAGCGGGGTCCAATTGGAAACTAAGGGATATTAAGGCCTCCTTTTAATAGAGAACCGGAACAAAGCATTAACACACGGTGAATACATGAACTCCTCAAACTACGGTCATCATCGGGAGTGGTCCCGACTATTGTCACTCTAGGGTTGCCGGATCATAACACGTAGTAGGTGACTATAACTTGCAAGATCAGATCTAGAACATGGATATAATGGTGATAACATAAACGGTTCAGATCTGAAATCATGGCACCCGGGCCCAAAGTGACAAGCATTAAGCATGGCAAAGTCATAGCAACATCAATATCAGAACATAGTGGATACTAGGGATCAGGCCCTAACAAAACTAACTCGATTACATGATGAATCTCATCCAACTCCTCACCGACCGGCGAGCCTACGAAGGAATTACTCACTCCTGGTGAGGAGCATTATGGAATTGGCGATGGAGAAGGGTTGGTCATGACGAAAAACGAATATCCCCCTCTCCGGAGCCCCAAACGGACTCCAGATCTGGCCTCCCGATGAAGAAAAAGAGGTGAAGGCGGTTCCATCTCATGGAACGTGATAATTCTTTCTCCCTGATTTTTTCTGGAAAAATGTGATTTTATTGCGTCGGTTTTAGGGTCTGCGGGGCCACCAGATGGGGACAACCCACCTAGGCGCGCCTGGAGGGGGGCGCGCCCTGGTGGGTTGTGCCCACCCAGGTGCCCCCCCCTCTGGTGGTACTTAGCTCCAGAAATATTCTTTTATTATATAAAAAATCCTTGCAAAGTTTTGTTTCGTTCCAAGAACTTTTATTTCTTCACAAAAACAACACCATGGTAGTTCTGCTGAAAACAGTGTCAGTCCGGGGTTAGTTTCATTCAAATCATGCAAATTAGAGTCCAAAACAAGAGGAAAAACGTTAGGAAAAGTAGATATGTTGGAGGCGTATCAACTCCCCAAGCTTAAACCTTTGCTTGTCCTCAAGCAATTCAGTTGATAAACTGAAAGTGAAAAAGAGAAACTTTTACGAACCCTTTTGCTCTTGTTTGCATAAATAAGCTTAAACAACACCCAGGTTTTCAACCAATCATTATAACTAACCATGCCGATAATAACTCCTATAAATTATATTAACTCATATCAATGACATAATCCGCTAGCGAGCAATAATAAGATATCTTAAACGGCAACACGTTATCAAAACAACCATGATATAACTTGACAATAGTGGTATCTCTCTAGCCCTTTCTAAGACCGCAAAACATAAATGCAGAGCACCTCCAAAGTTCAAGCAGCGACTAAACATTGTAATTCATGGTAGAAAATATCCAGTCATGAAAGTGCAACTATCCTGGGTGGTTTTGGTAATTACTAACAACATATAGCTCATTGAACTAATGCTATTTCAAGATGATCATTTCAGGAAGTTCATTGGCGTGGCATGGATTAGGAATGTGGACCCCTCAAAATACTAAGGACACATATTGGCTCAAGCTCCAGACTCTACATTTTCATTTTAGTGATCCAAGATCACATTGAGTCCATAGGTGTCGGTGTCAAAACCGGCGGATCTCGGGTAGGGGGTCCCGAAATGTGCGTTTAGGATCGATGGTAACAGGAGGCAGGGGACACGAAGTTTTACCCAGGTTCGGGCCCTCTTGATGGAGGTAAAACCCTACGTCCTGCTTGATTAATATTGATGATATGGGTAGTACAAGAGTTGATCTACCACGAGATCGTAGAGGCTAAACCCTAGAAGCTAGCCTATGGTATGATTGTATGTATATGTGATCTATCGACTAGCCTGGCCCTGGTTTATATAATGCACCAGAGGCCTAGGTTAACAAGAGTCCTAGCCGAATACTCCAGTGGGGAGAAGTCCTTGTCTTGATCGCCAAGTCTTGTGGAATCTTCCTTGTATGCGGCAGTTGTCCGAACTGGCCCATGAGTATACGGCCACGGGGGTCCTCGGCCCAATCTATCAGATCGGGAGATGATGTGTTGAGTACCCCCTAGTCCAGGACACCGTCAGTAGCCCCCTGAACCGGTCTTCAAGTTAGGGACGCTCCTCGATTCTTCCGAACCGTTCTTCATCTTCGGTCGTCGGTCTTGAAAACTGGTTCAACAAATCTTCTCATCTTCGATCTTGAGGATCGCCGAAATGAATTCAACAAGTTTATACATCGGGTATCCGAGGAGCCCCTTGAAGTTTCCGGCCTTTATCAATGCCTTGTTATTTTTATGCCACACCTCAGGTTTGAAATTGTTCCCGGGCGGCAGCGTCCTCTTGCGTCCGAGCTCCAACGCCGGACTGCATTCGAGGTATCTTTTGCAACCGAGCACCAACACCGGACCGCTTCCCAGCTCTAACGCCGGAATGTATCCGAGCTCCAACGCCGGACTATGTATCCGAGCTCCAACGCCGGACTGTATCCAAGCTCCAACGCCGGACTATGTATCCGAGCTCCAACGCCGGACTGTATCCGAGGTGTCGTAAATCACCTTGGTTCAAAGAAGTTTGAAGGAGTTTAGCCGAGCTTAATACCGGAAATGCCCTCTATGGAGCCAGCCACTAACGCCTGAGCTTTATGCCAGACTGCTTCCGAGGTGGTGCACCACCCCGAATGTGGGCCGATTTTTGTTAATATTTTTTATTCGTGCAATTTATTCTCTGCCGAGATATATAGCCAGTAGTCCTCAAGGTGTGTATCAGTTTAAAACCTGAGATGCACATGAAGGATGACGTAAGACCACTGATCCCAGTAGCCGCTGAGACTCAGGTTGATTTGCAAAATCGGCATGAGGATCAAGTCCTAGCTTGGCAGAATACTCCGGGACACAAAAAGCAGCGTGCTCAGTCCTCGAGACTCAGGATGGGTGCGGCCGACCAACCTGAGGATCAAAATCTCCTCGGCAACTGTATTGCAATTAAAATTTTCTGCATTGAACAAGCAATGCAGTAGCCCTCGAGACACTGGTCGGGTGGCAACACCAGATTAGGGGATCGATGTGCCCCTTTAATATTTGTAAATAATAAGCCCAAAGCCCAGTAGCCCCCGAGCCTTAATGCGGGCACGGGTGGCCGAATTAAGGATCGATGTCCATAGTAAAATCACAAATTATGTGTAATGACTCTATGTATCTAAGTACTTTATGTCATTAATGCTCAGATCCGCATTGTACAAAACTTTGTTAACCGACCACCGGCTTCAACCTCCTCGGCCAGAAGCTGGGGAGTGTTTGTCCTACTTTTTAAATCCTTTATGAGGGCAAAGATTTACGACAAACAAGGCAACCGGCCATACGGTTTTATAAACAAAGGTACGCAGAGAGATATGTTATATTACTGTTTAACATAAGAAATGTCTTCCAAAGAAAATAGTCCCGCTATCGGTTCCTTTCTTTGGGTTGTCATGCTAAGCATGATCATGAAACCTCAGCTCTAATGTAAGAGCAAAATATTGAGGATTTAGTTTGGGAGGCCAGTTAATAGCCCCCGGTAGTGTTCGGTGACAGTCGAGGTCAAGCCGTAAACGCTTCGGCCAATGTTATGAATGGCTAGTCATTTAACACCGTCATCGAATTGCTGACTAGTTTACGCTTATTGTGACAGTCAGTTTTCGGCTTTCTCCACTGAGGTGTTTAACCATGTGAGATGGAAGCACAATCGCAGTGGTTCTCCCTTTGCAAACCTAGCCGAACAAAGCGGAACGTAGGAGGCAAGCGCAGGAGCCGGGCAACCCAACTATTGACCGAAGACACAATTCGAAACCAATGCATATATAGTGAGATCCGAGAATGTTTTTGCCGAATATATAAAGGTGTCCGGCATTGCACTGTGAGACTTGTGTTGGAAACACATGAATAGTTTAAAAGTGCCATAAGCTTGGAAAACCAAAACAAACGTCAGTAAAAACTTGACGTCCGAACAAGATCAAGTGTTCGGTGCCAATATGAAAATTGGTCTTAGAAAAAAGGAGTGCTTTTTGTCGCGCTTTAATATGACACATCCTATCTCAAGACTTCAAGCGGGTCAGCCTACGGCTTCAACCTCCTATCCCGAAGGCGGAGTACTTCTCATTAGGCCAGTTTAGCAAACTAAACTCTAGCGGCCTTGAGAGAGAAATTAGGCTCCCCGGCTAGTGACCACACACTTGTGTCGAAAAAAGGAGTGATAAATAATAATAATAATAATAATAAAACTTTGCAACGACTAAGAAGAAGAACACTTATTGTAAAACGGCTCAAATAAACTTAAGAGCCCCCCAAATGACTTGGGTAAAAGAATGATTGCATGTACCGAAGTACATATATCATATCTATGTTCAACCGAACTTTAAACGCGTCTTAACCACCGTCGGCTTCTCCCTCTTCGGTCAAGGACCGAAAAGTGTTATGTACTCCATCTGTCGAGAATATCGACGATGTTTCCAATAACCAGGCAATCAGGCCATAAGGCTGTAACAGACAAAGCGTGCTCAGGGAACTTATGCTATATTACCGCGAAGTGTAAGAAGCATCTTCAAAGAAAATAGTACCCCCACCGATACCTTTCTTCGGTGCTCATTGTTATTATGAGACTTGTGCAATAGATTTTTTGTACTCATGAGTTCCGTTGTGTGCCGACCATCATTGAAAACTATAAGAGCGCTAGCTTTCGGCTTCACCCAGTCTGAGGTCCGGCTCGGGTGACCCGATCGTGACAATCGCAGAGGTGCTCCCTTTACTCTGTAGCCGAACAATCAGGAACATAGGGGTAAACACAGGAGCGAGGCAACCCAGCTTGCAAATCGCTTAAGTCAATATGGTGCATATTGTGGCATAATACACGAACAAGGTACGAAGCCATACAAGTATAATCATATGCAAGAGGAAAAGCTTCATAAAGGAAGCCCCCAAGTGAATTGGGTCCTTGAATTTGTGTGTCACAAACAAAGTTTGGACAAGGAAAAAATTTTACAAGCAACTTTTTCCAAAAAAAGTATAATGCTTGGTCGAACCGAACACAAGTTAGAAATTAAAGCTTTGAGCATGAAAGCGACTTAGCTGGTTAATGTGTTCGGTATTGATGACGCGGTCCGAGCTTGATGCGGGGCAAGGTTCCATCCCCCAAGCCGGTCCCGAGGTGGCGGAGCGGAGAGCTCGACACGACGAAGTGGTGACATAGCACGGTCAATGCAGACCGGTAGAGTGACACCGAAGTCCCCGGATCATTTTCCTGTGCACAAAAAATAGTGCAAACCAGAGATAATAGTAATAATGATAATTAAAAAATCGTTTCATAATAAATAATTTATGCAAAGTGAGTAATAAAAGAAATATGGCCTGGCGCCGAAGTCAATGTCGATGCAGGGCGTCGGCGTGATGCGGTAAAGGCGTGGCAAAGCCTGAATTCGCAGGTCGGTCCGAGCTCCGGATGCGGCGTTCGCCGAACTATGTACGGAAACTGACCGAACCACCATGCGACTGTCGTCAATGCGGCCACCATTTGATAGACCTGTGTACATATGATGGACCAACCAGAGTAATAATTCTTTGGGAAAAATGAACCCAAACAAGCAAAAAATACTGGGATTAATAGCACCTGGTTTATTTGTTGTAGCAATCTGAAGGAAGGTGATTCCCAAAATTGGGACTCGATCCGCACACCCATTGCCTGATGGCGATAAAACGCCGGCATGGCAATGCTGGCAAAGGTTGGCTCGCCGAGGCAAAGCCCTCGGCCCAACTAACGTGACGGAGCTGGTTGGCTAGTGACGCCGAAGTGTCCGGAGTAGGTTGATGAAGAGATGGCGAAGCTCCCGGTCCAGCCGAGATGTCGAAGCCTCGATGTCAGCCGATGAGTCGAAGTAGGTCGGCGTGATGGACACCAGCTTGAAGAAGCAATAGTGTGGCCCTGCCGATGCAGGTCATGATGTGGTCGATGCCGGCTTGATGAAGCGACCGTGCGGTGATGCCGGTATGTCCGCTCCGTGTAATCCGTGGGGCGGCGATGTTGGTGATGATTTATCCTTCGCGATGCCGGACTCTTGTTCGACTTGCCGAGATGATGATCTGAAGAAGTTGAGCTCAGCTCAACAAAGTGACGACGTGTCTAGCGCAGGTCGGCAGCCGTGGAGCAATATTGCCGGACTGGTTTGACACCAGCATGATGTTGAAGATCATGTTCAAAAGATCTTAAAGTTAGTGGGATGTGTTCGGGAACAAAATACAATACCCCATACAAAACTTCCTTCAAAAGGGATGTCCGAAATCCTGTTCATAAAAAAGACGAACTCGGGTCAGATTCGTTTTCGCGCAGAAAACAGATTCGAAAAGTGATGCACTAATCGGAAGGTTCCCGGAGTTTGGACGGTCTGATCGAGCTGAAAATTTGAGAGGTGGTAGATATAGGAATTCCGCAGCCGATCAACGGTTGGATCTTTCAAAGGACGTCTGAGCTAGAAGCTGGACACCACGTCCTAAACTCGTCCAGATTCCCGTCCAAATTTGACAGGGCTCCGGTATATCATAGATTGCCAGAGATTCCTCCATCGGAACTCGACGAAATTTTCTAGGGTTGTTGTAGACTCGATTACGCACAATTCCACCGAAACGATTGTTAAAGCGACGCTCGAGGAGGCGGTGGCGGCGGATACGCGTTCGTTGTCCGGAAAAACAGCACGGTCGCCCGAGGACAATGTTGACGTTGAGCCCCCGAGCTCCATGGACGATTCCTCCATGATCTTGATAGAGATCGGAGTTGGTGTTGATGAAGGCCCTCGTCCGAACATGGTGATCCGAACACAGGGCGGAGTTCTTGGTCGAACCAAGGTGACCAGTCGAGCTGGTGACGAAGATGCCGAAGTTGCAGTTGATCTGCAGGCGAGCCATCGATCCTTTTGTCGATCACACAGCGGAACTCTCAATGAAAGCACCAATGTCGGTGTCAAAACCGGCAGATCTCGGGTAGGGGGTCCCGAACTGTGCGTCTAGGATCGATGGTAACAGGAGGCAGGGGACACGAAGTTTTACCCAGGTTCGGGCCCTCTTGATGGAGGTAAAACCCTACGTCCTGCTTGATTAATATTGATGATATGGGTAGTACAAGAGTTGATCTACGACGAGATCATAGAGGCTAAACCCTAGAAGCTAGCCCATGGTATGATTGTATGTATATGTGATCTATCGACTAGCCTGGCCCTGGTTTATATAATGCACCAGAGGCCTAGGTTAACAAGAGTCCTAGCCGAATACGCCGGTGGGGAGAAGTCCTTATCTTGATCGCCAAGTCTTGTGGAATCTTCCTTGTATGCGGCAGTTGTCCGAACTGGCCCATGAGTATACGGCCACGGGGGTCCTCGGCCCAATCTATCAGATCGGGAGATGACGTGTTGAGTACCCCCTAGTCCAGGACACCGTCAATAGGAAAATCCAATACTATTAAAAGGGATGAAGTGTTGCTTAATGGCTTGCTTGCTTAAAATGCTTAGTGATATGCTCCAAAAACCCTCAAGCACTTTCTCATATCCACATATGTTCCAAACCAAAAGTCAAACTCGGCCCCACGAAAATGTTCTATCCGGCGCCACCGAGTTCACTTGACATAGCCACTGCCAGAAACCCTAGTCACTTTGGTCTCACTGGTAAGGATCTCGGTCTCACCGAGATGGGGTTGCAAACTCTCTATTTCTTTTTGTAACGTTTCAGTCCAATCGAGATGAGCGATCGGTCCCACCGAGTTTGCAATGCAAACTCTCTGTTTCCCTTTCGTAATAGTTCAGTCTCACCGAAATGAGCGAACCGGTCCCACCGAGTTTGCCTGACCAATTCTCTGGTTAGCTTATTACCAAAGTCGGTCCTACCAACTTTGTGTAATCGGTCTCGCCGAGATTACGTTATGCCCTAATGATAGGTCTCCAACGTATCTATAATTTTCATGCTATTATATTATCTGTTTTGGATGTTTAATGGGCTTTAATATGCACTTTTATATTATTTTTGGGACTAACCTATTAACCGGAGGCCCAGTGCAAGTTTCAGTTTTTTGCCTATTTTAGTGTTTCGCAGAAAAGGAATATCAAACGGAATCCAAACGGAATGAAACCTTCGTGAGGATCTTTCTTGAAGTAAACGCAAACCAGGAGACTTGGAGTTGAAGTCTGGAACTCCGCGAAGCTTCCACGAGGCAGGAGGACGTGCCCCCATCCTCGTGGGCCCCACGAAGCTCCACTAACATACTTCTTTGCCTATATATACGCTTATACCCTAAAAACATCTGGGGGAGCAACAAAACCACTTTTCCACCGCCGCAACCTTATGTACCCGTGAGATCGCATCTGGGGCCTTTTCCGGCGATCTGCCAGAGGGGATTCGATTATGGAGGGCTTCTACATCAACACCATAGCCTCTCCGATGATGTGTGAGTAGTTTACCACAGACCTTCGAGTCCATAGTTATTCGCTAGATGGCTTCTTCTCTCTTTGGTTCTCAATACAAAGTTCTCCTCAATGTTCTTGGAGATCTATTTGATGTAATACTTTTTGCGGTGTGTTGGCCGAGATTCGATGAATTGTGGATTTATGATCAAGTTTATCTATGAACAATATTTGGTTCTTCTCTGAATTCTTATATGCATGATTTGATATCTTTGCAAGTCTCTTTGAATTATCGGTTTAGTTTGGCCTACTAGATTGATCTTTCTTGTAATGGGAGAAGTGCTTAGCTTTGGGTTCAATCTTGTGGTGTCCTTTCCTAGTGACAGTAGGGGCAGCAAGGCACGTATTGTATTGTTGCCATCGAGGATAAAAAGATGGGGTTTATATCATATTTCTTGAGTTTATCCCTCTACATCATGTCATCTTGACTAAAGCATTACTCTGTTCTTATGAACTTAATACTCTAGAAGCATGTTGGATAGCGGTCGATGTGTGGACTAACAGTAGTAGATGCAGAATCATTTCGGTCTACTTAACATGGACGTGATGCCTATATTTCATAATCATTGCCTAGATATTCTCATAACTATGCGCTCTTCTATCAATTTCTCGACAGTAATTTGTTCACCCACCGTAATACTTGCTATCATGAGAGAAGCCACTAGTGAAACCTATTGCCCCCAGGTCTCTTTCTTATTATATTGCATCTCTTTTATTCACATCGCATCTCGTTTACTATTTTGCAATCTATACAACAAAAATAACAAAAATATTTATCTTACTATCTTTATCAGATCTCACTTTCGTTGACTTGTGTATTTGTGCAGGTACTAGGTGACTTGTGTGTTATCTCCTTTTGGATTGATACCTTGGTTCTCAAAAACTAAGGGAAATACTTACACTACTTTGCTGCATCACTCTTTCCTCTTCAAGGGAAAACCAACGCATGCTCAAGAGGTAGCAAGAAGGATTTCTGGCGCCGTTGCCGGTGAGATCTACGCTCAAGTCAAGACATACCAAGTACCCACCATAAACTCTTCTCCCTCGCATTACATTATTTGCCATTTGCCTCTCGTTTTCCTCTCCCCCACTTCACCTTTACCCTTTTCTTCGCCCTTCTTCCGTTCGATCTTTTGTTTGCTTGTGTTACCATGTACCTTCATTTTGCTTGCATCTTCGCTTGCTAAAATTTTATGGATCCTCATCCACTTGATAATCTCTTTAAGAGATCCAATTATGATGAACCTATTGCTAGTGAGTTGAGTGCACTAGATTATCTTTATGAGGTTTTGCTTGAAATTCGTGAATGTGAAAAGTGTGATGAATTACTTTATGAAGCGATTCATGATAGATCTTTTGATAAAAAGCATGATTGCAATGATTTTATTATAAATTCTATTAATGTAAATTGTGCTAATAATATGCAAAACCCTAAGCTTGAGGATGCTAGTTTTTCTATGTCCTCTACTTGTTGCAATGATCATGATTGGGGTGATAGTGCTTCTTATGATCTTAAAATTTTATTTCAGCCCCATGATGAATATGAGATGATAATAATGTTTGCAATAACATTGAAAGTGGGTTTGGAAGAGTGTCAACTTTAGATCCCACATATTTGGAGAATGTTCAATCTTATGAAGTTTTTAATAAACGTGGGTTTGGAGAGGTCATGACTTTAGTTAATGTTAATCCCACTATTTTGGAAGAGTGTCAACTTTGCATACATGTGGATCGTGTTAAGAATATGTTTTGTGATAGCTATATTGTTGAATTTTCTTATGATCCTAGATGTAATTATTATGATAGAGGAAAATATGGTTGTAGAAATTTTCATGTTACTAGATTACCTCTCGTCATGTTGAGATTGCTATTGTTTCTTTTTTCTGCCATGCATATGCTAGTTTTTGCTTGCCTTGATAATTTGTTTGCCTATAAGATGCCTATGCATAGGAAGTATGTTAGACTTAGATGTGTTTGTCATGTGTTTTATTATGCTCTCTTTGTGCTTCATTTCTTTTCTTTCATGTGGGAATCATTGAAATCTCTTTGCCTAGCTAGGGGCGTTAAACGATAGCGCTTGTTGGGAGGCAGCCCAATTTTATTTTTGTTCTTTAATTTTTGCTCCTGTTTAGTAATAAATAATTTATATATCCTGTGTTATGATTGTGTTTTTTATGTTTTAATTAGTGTTTGTGCCAAGTAAAACCTTTAGGATCTTCTTGGGTGATTGTTGTTTGATCTTGCTGATAAAAACAGAAAGTATGTGCTCATGAAAATAATTTTCATTTTTTACCAGGGAGCGATAAAATACCAATTCCAACTGCAGTAGATAAATATACAAATTATTTAGGTCTTCCTAATTTTTCAGAATTTTTGGAGTTACATAAGTATTCGGAACCTCCAGATTGCTATAGACTGTTCTGTTTTGACAGATTCTGTTTTTCATGTGTTGGTTGCTTATTTTGATGAATCTATGGCTAGTATCGGGGGGTATGAACCATAGAGAAGTTGGAATACAGTAGGTTTAACAATAATATAAATAAATAATGGGTTCATTACAGTACACTAAAGTGGTGGTTTGTTTTCTTATACTAACGGAGCTCATGAGATTTTTTGTGAAGTTTTGTGTTGTGAAGTTTTCAAGTTTTGGGGTAAAGATTTGATGGATTTTGGAACAAGGAGTGGCAGGAGCCTAAGCTTGGGGATGCCCAAGGCACTCCATGGTAAAATTCAAGGACAACTAAAAGCCTAAGCTTGGGGATGCCCCAGAAAGCATCCCCTCTTTCGTCTTCGTCTATCGGTAACTTTACTTGAGGCTATATTTTCATTCACCACATGATATGTGTTTTGCTTGGAGTGTCTTGTATGATTTGATTCTTTGCTTTTTAGTTTACCAAAATCATATTTTCTGTACATACCTTTTGAGAGAGACACACATGAATCGGAATTTATTAGAATACTCTATGTGCTTCACTTATATCTTTTGAGCTAGGTAATTTTGCTCTAGTGCTTCACTTATATATTTTTAGAGCACGGTGGTGGTTTTATTTTATAGAAATTATTGATCTCTCAAGCTTCACTTATATTATTTTGGGAGTCTTTTAGAACAGCATGGTAATTTGCTTTGGTTTTGAAATTAGTCCTAATATAATGGGCATTCAAGATGGGTATAATAAAAACTTTCATATAGAGTGCATTGAATAGTTTAATACTTGAAAATTGTTTTGAGATATAAAGATGGTAATATTAGAGTCGTGCTAGTTGAGTAATTGTGAAATTGAGAAATACTTGTGTTGAGGTTGGCAAGTCCCGTAGCATGAACGTATGGTAACCGTTGTGTGACAAATTTTAAGCATGAGGTGTTCTTTGAGTGCCTTCCTTATGAGTGGCGGTCGGGTACGAGTGATGGTCTTTTCCTACCAATCTATCCCTCTAGGAGCATGCGTGTAGTGCTTGGTTTTGATGACTTGTAGATTTTTGCAAAAAGTATGTGGGTTCTTTATGACTAATGTTGAGTTCATGGATTATACGCACTCTCACCCTTCCACCATTGCTAGCCTCTCTTGTGCCACACAACTTTCGCCGGTACCATAAACCCATCATTTACCTTCCTCAGAACAGCCACCATACCTACCTATTATGGCATTTCCATAGCCATTCCGAGATATATTGCCATGCAACTTTCCACCGTTCCGTTTATTATGACAGGCTTCATCATAGTCATATTGCTTTGCATAATCAAGTAGTTGACATCGTATTTGTGGCATGGCCGCCATTCATAATTTTTTATACATGTCACTCTTGATTCATTGCACATCCCGATACACCGCCGAAGGCATTCACATAGAGTCATATTTTGTTCTAAGTATTGAGTTGTAATTCTTGAGTTGTAAGTAAATAAAAGTGTGATGATCTTCATTATTAGAGCATTGTCCCATGTGAGGAAAGGATGATGGAGACTATGATTCCCCCACAAGTCGGGATGAGCCTCCGGATGAAAAATAAATAAAAAAATAAAAAAATAAAGAGGCCATAAAAAGGGAAGAAGGGCCAAACAAAAAAATAAATGAGAGAAGAAGAGAGAAGAGGCAATGTTACTATCCTTTTTCCACACTTGTGCTTCAAAGTAGCACCATGATCTTCATGATAGAGAGTCTCTTATGTTGTCACTTTCATATACTAGTGGGAATTTTACATTATAGAACTTGGCTTGTATATTCCAATGATGGGCTTCCTCAAATTGCCCGAGGTCTTCGTGAGCAAGAAAGTTGGATGCACACCCACTTAGTTTATTTTGTTGAGCTTTCATACACTTATAGCTCTAGTGCATCCGTTGCATGGCAATCCCTACTCACTCGCATTGATGTCTATCGATGGGCATCTCCACAGCCCATTGATACGCCTAGTTGATGTGAGACTATCTTCCTCCATTTTTGTCTTCTCCACAACCACCATTCCATTCCACCCATAGTGCTATGCCCATGGCTCGCGCTCATATATTGCGTAAAAGTTGAAAAAGTTTGAAAAGGCTAAGTATGAAACAATTTATTGGCTTGTCATCGGGGTTGTGCATGCTAGGAGCATTTTGTGTGACGGAGATGAAGCATGGCCAAACTATATGATTTTGTAGGGATGAGCTTTATTTGGCTATGTTATTTTGAGAAGACATCATTGCTTGGTTAGTATGCTTGAAATATTATTATTTTTATGTCAATACTAAACTTTTGTCTTGAATCTTTTGGAACTCAAAATTCATGCCACAATAGAGGAAATTGCATTGAAAATTATGTTAGGTAGCATTCCACATAAAAAATTTGTTTCTATCATTTACCTACTTGAGGACGAGCAGGAATTAAGCTTGGGGATGCTTGATACATCTCCAACGTATCTATAATTTTTGAGTGTTCCATGCTATTATATTATCTATTTTGGATGTTTAATGGGATTTAATATGCACTTTTATATTATTTTTGGGACTAACCTATTAACCGGAGGCCCAGTGCCAGTTTTCGTCTTTTTTGCCTATTTTAGTGTTTCGCAGAAAAGGAATATCAAATGGAATCCAAATGGAACGAAACCTTTGTGAGGATCTTTCTTGGAACAAACACAAACCAGGAGACTTGGAGTTGAAGTCCGGAACTCCGCGAAGCTTCCACGAGGCAGGAGGGCGCGCCTAGGGGGTAGGCGCACTCCCCACCCTCGTGGGTGCCACAGAGCTCCACCGACGTACTTCTTTCGCCTATATATACTCTTATACCCTAAAAACATTAGGGGGAGCCACGAAACCACTTTTCCACCACCGCAAACTACTGTACCTGTGAGATCCCATCTGGGGCCTTTTCCGGCGATCTGCCAGAGGGGGATTCGATTACGGAGGGCTTCTACATCAACGCCATAGCTTCTCTGATGATGTGTGAGTAGTTTACCACAAACCTTCGGGTCCATAGTTATTAGTTGGATGGCTTCTTCTCTCTTTCTCTTTGGTCCTCAATACAAAGTTCTCCTCGATGTTCTTGGAGACCTATTCGATGTAATACTTTTTGTGGTGTGTTTGCCGAGATCTGATGAATTGTGGATTTATGATCAATTTTATCTATGAACAATTTGGTTCTTCTCTGAATTCTTATATGCATGATTTGATATCTTTTCAAGTCTCTTCAAATTATCGGTTTAGTTTGGCCTACTAGATTGATCTTTCTTGCAATGGGAGAAGTGCTTAGCTTTGGGTTCAATCTTGTTGTGTCCTTTCCCAACGACAGTAGGGGCAACAAGGCACGTATTGTATTGTTGCCTGATACATCTCCAACATATCTATAATTTTTTATTGTTCCATGCTATTATATTATCTGTTTTGGATGTTAATGGGCTTTATTTTACACTTGTATATTATTTTTGGGACTAACCTATTAACCGGAGGCCCAGCCCAAATTGCTGTTTTTTTGCCTATTCAGTGTTTCGTAGAAAAGGAATATCAAACGGAGTCCAAACGGAATGAAACCTTCGGGAACGTGATTTTTGGAACAAACGTGATCCAGAGGACTTGGAATGGACGTCAAGCAATCAACGAAGCGACCACGAGGCAGGGGGTGCGCCTACCCCCTAGGGGCGCCCTCCCCCCTCGTGGGCCCCTCGTTACTCCACCGACCTACTTCTTCCTCCTTTATATGTTCACATACCCTGCAAACATCCAGGAGCACCACGAAACCCTATTTCCACCACCGCAACCTTCTGTACCCAAGAGATCCCATCTTGGGGCCTTTTCCGGAGGTCCGTCGGAGAGGGCATTGATCACGGAGGGCCTCTACATCAACTCCATGGCCCCTCCGATGATGTGTGAGTAGTTTACTTCAGACCTTCGGGTCCATAGCTAGTAGCTAGATGGCTTCTTCTCTCTCTTTGGATCTCAATACAAAGTTCTCCTCGATTCTCTTAGAGATCTATTCGATGTAATCTTCTTTTGTGGTGTGTTTTTCGAGATCCGATGAATTGTGGGTTTATGATCAAGTCTATCTATGAACAATATTTGAATCTTCTCTGAATTCTTTTATGTATGATTGGTTTATCTTTGCAAGTCTCTTTGAATTATCAGTTTGGTTTGGCCTACTAGATTGATCTTTCTTGCAATGGGAGAAGTGCTTAGCTTTGGGTTCAATCTTGCGGTGCTCGATCCCAGTGACAGAAAGGGAAACGACACGTATTGTATTGTTGCCATCGAGGATAAAAAGATGGGGTTTACATCATATTGCATGAGTTTATCCCTCTACATCATGTCATTTTGCTTAAGGCGTTACTCTGTTCTTATGAACTTAATTCTCTAGATGCATTCTGGATAGCGGTCGATGTGTGGAGTAATAGTAGTAGATGCAGGCAGGAGTCGGTCTACTTGTCATGGACGTGATGCCTATATACATGATCATGCCTAGATATTCTCATAATTATTCACTTTTCTATCAATTGCTCGACAGTAATTTGTTCACCCACCGTAATATTTATGCTATCTTGAGAGAAGCCACTAGTGAAACCTATGGCCCCCGGGTCTATTTTCCATCATACAAGTTTCCAATCTATTTTATTTTGCAATCTTTACTTTCAATCTATATCATAAAAATACCAAAAAAATTATCTTATTATTATCATCTCTATCAGATGTCACTCTTGCAAGTGGTCGTAAAGGGATTTACAACCCCTTTATTGCGTTGGTTGCGAGGTTCTTATTTGTGTGTGTAGGTACGAGGTGACTCGCACGTGGTCTCCTACTGGATTGATACCTTCATTCTCAAAAACTAAGGGAAATACTTTTTGCTGCTTTACTGCACCACCCTTTCCTCTTCTAGGGAAAACCAATGTAGTGCTCAAGAGGTAGCAAGAAGGATTTCTGGCGTCGTTGCCGGGGAGATCTACGCCAAGTCAAGACATACCAAGTAACCATCACAACTCTTATCCTTCGCATTACATTATTTGCCATTTGCCTCTCGTTTTCCTCTCCCCCCACTTCACCCTTGCCGTTTTATCCGCCCTTTTTCCGTTCACCTTCTTCCCGTATGTATCTTTCTTTGTGTTTCCATGGGCCTTCTATTTGCTTGCACCTTTGCTTGCTAAAAATCTATTGATATGGATCCACTTAAAGTGTTCTACTTGGATCATCTTCGATCCTTATGCGCTCGTGTTGAAACCCCAACTAGCCTACTTGATGGGAAATCTTTAGATGAGCATGCTCATTTTGTGCGTCACCGTTTGTCTGAAAAAGGGAGACTCTTATGGGATCAAATAAACAGATTGCTATGTTATGCTTGGAATCTTTGTGAAATTTGTGATCTTACTTGTTCCTCTAAGAACCCTAAAAAACACCCCCCTACCTATGTGAGTTTAATGATAATGAAATCTTATCTTCTTATGCAAAGGGTGTTTATAGTTACTATGATATGGAACAAATTGAAGAATTTGTTGCTTTTAAGGGTGCTTATGAAGTTGCTTCTTTGATTGAAAAGTATGATATTACTCTCTACGAATCTAAATTTTTTGACATACTTAAATATTGCTATGCAAACTATGCTCATAATGTCTATGTCAAAGAATTTATTGAAAGAATGACCGTTGCTTCGGAAGAAAATAATGATATGCATGAATCTATAGATAATTATGATTCTAATGATTTGATTGAAATATCCCTTGATGAACATGATGCTTGCTATTCTTGTGGCCATGATGCCAATATTTATGAAGATGAATTTGTTATAGTTCCTTATGTTAAACATGAGATCGTTGCTATTGCACCCATACTTGATAGTTCCTTTGATGAAAAGCATGATTGCAATGATGTTATTATAAACTCTCTTAATGTCAATTGTGTTATTGATATGAAAAACCTCAAGCTTGGGGATGCTAGTTTTGTTATGACTACCATTTGTTGCAATGATCATGATTGGGGTGATTCTTCTTTTGATCTTGAAAATTTATTTAAGCCACATTATGAATATGAGATTGATAATAGTGTTTTCAATATTACTGAAAGTGGGTTTGTAAGAGTGTCAACTTTAGATCCCACATATTTGGAGAATGTTCAATCTTATGAATTTTTTTTATAAAAGTGGGTTTGGAGAGGTCATGACTTTAGTTAATGTTAATCCCACTATTTTGGAAGAGTGTCAACTTTGCATACATGTGGATCTTGTTAAGAACATGTTTTGTGATATCTATATTGTTGAATTTTCTTATGATCCTACATGTGATTATTATGAGAGAGGAAAATATGGTTGTAGAAATTTTCATGTTACTAAACTACCTCTCGTTATGTTGAGATTGCTATTGTTTCTTTCCGCTTCCTTGCATATGCTAGTTTTTGCTTGCCTTGATAATTTGTTTGCCTATAAGATGCCTATGCATAGGAAGTATGTTAGACTTAGATGTGTTTGTCACATGTTTCATGATGCTCTCTTTGTGTTTCAATTATTATCTTTCATGTGAGCATCGTTGAAATTTTATGCCTAGCTAAGGGCGTTAAACGATAGCGCTTGTTGGGAGGCAACCCAATTTTATTTTTATTTCTTGCTTTTTTCTCATGTTTAGTAATAAATAATTTATCTAGCCTCTGTTTTGGTTGTGTTTTTTGTGTTTAATTAGTGTTTGTGCCAAGTAGAACCGCTGGGAAGTCTTGGGGAAACTCTTTTTGTTCTTGCTGTAAAAAACAAAAAAATTAGTGCTCACGAGAATTGCTGCCATTCTTTTACTGGAGAGTGTTATTTAGTTAATTATTTTTCAGATGATTAATAGATAAATTCCTCACGTCCAGCAATTTATTTTAGAATTTTTGGGGTTCCAGAAGTATTCGAAACCTACATATTACTACAGACTGTTCTATTTTGACAGATTTTGTTTTTCATGTGTTGTTTGCTTGATGAATCTATGGCTAGTAATAGAGTTTATGAACCATAGAAAAGTTGGAATACAGTAGGTGTAACACCAATACAAATCAAGAATGAGTTCATTAAAGTACCTTGAAGTGGTGGTTTGTTTTCTTTTACTAACGGAGCCCACGAAGATTTTCTTTTAAGTTTTGTGTTGTGAAGTTTTCAAGTTTTGGGTAAGGATTTGATGGATTATGGAACAAGGAGTGGCAAGAGCCTAAGCTTGGGGATTCCCAAGGCACCCCAAGGTAAAATCCAAGGACACCAAAAAGCCTAAGCTTGGGGATGCCCCAGAAGGCACCCCCTCTTTCGTCTTCATCTATCGGTAACTTTACTTGGAGCTATATTTTTATTCGCCACATGATATGTGTTTTGCTTGGAGCGTCTTGTATGATTTGAGTCTTTGCTTTTTAGTTTACCACAATCATCCTTGCTGTACACACCTTTTGGGAGAGACACACATGAATTGGAATTTATTAGAATACTATATGTGCTTCACTTATATCTTTTGAGCTATATAGTTTTTGCTCTAGTGCTTCGCTTATATCTTTTAGAGCACAGCGGTGGTTTTATTTTATAGAAATAATTGACCTCTCATGCTTCACTTATATCATTTTGAGAGTCCTTTAGAACAGCATGGCAATTCACTTTGGTTATAAATTTTAAATGCTAAGAGAAGTTGGATGCTTGATAGATGGTTTTGAGATATAAAGGTGGTAATATTAGAAGTGTGATAGTTGAGTAATTGTGAAATTGATGAATACTTGTGTTGAAGTTGGCAAGTCCCATAGCATGCACGTATGGTGAACGTTATGTGACAAATTTGAAGCATGGGGTGTTCTTTGATTGCTTTCCTTATGAGTGGCGGTCGGGGACGAGCGATGGTCTTTTCCTACCAATCTATCCCCCTAGGAGCATGCGCGTAGTGCTTGGTTTTGATGACTTGTAGATTTTTGCAATAAGTATGTGAGTTCTTTATGACTAATGTTGAGTCCATGGATTATACGCACTCTCACCCTTCCACCATTGCTAGCCTCTTCGGTACCGTGCATTGCCCTTTCTCACCTTGAGAGTTGGTGCAAACTTCACCGGTGCATCCAAACCCCGTTATATCATACGCTCTATCACACATAAGCCTCCTCATATCTTCCTCAAAACAGCCACCATACCTACCTATTATGGCATTTCCATAGCCATTCCGAGATATATTGCCATGCAACTTTCCACCGTTCCATTTATTATGACACACATCATCATTGTTATATTGCTTTGCATGATCATGTAGTTGACATCGTATTTGTGGCAAAGCCACCGTTCATAATTTTTTCATACATGTCACTCTTGATTCATCGCAATCCCGGTACACCGCCGGAGGCATTCACATAGAGTCATATTTTGTTCTAAGTATCGAGTTGTAATTCTTGAGTTGTAAGAAAATAAAAGTGTGATGATCATCATTAGAGCATTGTCCCATGTGAGGAAATGATGACAGAGACTATGATTCCCCCACAAGTCGGGATGAGACTCCGGACAAAAAAAAAGAAAGAAAGGAGGCCAAAAAAATAAGAAGGCCCAAATAAAAAAAGAAAAATAATAATAAATACATGAGAGAAAAAGAGAGAAGGGACAATGTTACTATCCTTTTTTCCACACTTGTGCTTCAAAGTAGCACCATGATCTTCATGATAGAGAGTCTCTTATTTTGTCACTTTCATATACTAGTGGAAATTTTTCATTATAGAACTTGGCTTGTATATTCCAATGATGGGCTTCCTCGGATGCCCTAGGTCTTCGTGAGCAAGCAAGTTGGATGCACACCCACTTAGTTTCAATGATGAGCTTTCATATATTTATAGCTCTAGTGCATCCGTTGCATGGCAATCCCTACTCCTTGCATTGACATCAATCGGTGGGCATCTCCATAGCCCATTGATTAGCCGCTTCAATGTGAGACTTTCTCCCTTTTTGTCTTCTCCCACAACCTCAATCATCATATTCTATTCCACCCATAGTGCCATGTCCATGGCTCGCGCTCATATATTGCGTAAAAGCTGAAAGAGTTTGAAAAGGCTAAGTATGAAACAATTGCTTGGCTTGTCATCGGGGTTGTGCATGATGAGAGCATTTTGTGTGACGAAAATGAAGCATGGCCAAACTATATGACTTTGTAGGGATAAGTTTTCTTTGGCTATGGTATTTTGATAAGACATAATTTCTTGATTAGCATACTTGGAGTATTACTATTTTTATGTCAAAAATAAACTTTTATCTTGAATCTTTCGGATATGAACATTCATGCCACAATAAATAAAAATACATTGAAGAATATTCTAGAAAGAATTCCACATCAAAAATTCTGTTTTTATCATTTACCTACTCGAGGACGAACAGGAATTAAGCTTGGGGATGCTGATACGTCTCCAACGTATCTATAATTTTTGATTGTTCCATGCTATTATATTATGTGTTTTGGATGTTAATGGGCTTTATTTTACACTTTTATATTATTTTTGGTACTAACCTATTAACCGGAGGACCAGCCCAAATTGCTGTTTTTTTGCCTATTTCAGTGTTTCGTAGAAAAGGAGTATCAAACGGAGTCCAAACGGAATGAAACCTTCGGGAACGTGATTTTTGGAACAAACATGATCCAGAGGACTTGGAGTGGACGTCAAGCAATCAACGAGGCGGCCACGGGGCAGGGGCGCGCCCTCCCCCTCGTGGGCCCCTCGTTGCTCCAGCGACCTACTTCTTCCTTCTATATATGTTCACATACCCCGCAAACATCCAGGAGCACCACGAAACCCTATTTCCACCGCCGCAACCTTCTGTACCCAAGAGATCCCATCTTGGGGCCTTTTTCGGAGGTCCGCCGGAGAGGGCATTGATCACGGAGGGCCTCTGCATCAACTCCATAGCCCCTCTAATGATGTGTGAGTAGTTTACTTCAGACCTTCGGGTCCATAGCTAGTAGCTAGATGGCTTCTTCTCTCTCTTTGGATCTCAATACAAAATTCTCCTCGATTCTCTTAGAGATCTATTCGATGTAATCTTCTTTTGTGGTTTGTTTGTCGAGATCCGATGAATTGTGGGTTTATGATCAAGTCTATATATGAACAATATTTGAATCTTCTCTGAATTCTTTTATGTATGATTGGTTTATCTTTGCAAGTCTCTTCGAATTATCAGTTTGGTTTGGCCTACTAGATTGATCTTTCTTGCAATGGGAGAAGTACTTAGCTTTGGGTTCAATCTTGCGGTGCTCGATCCCAGTGACAGAAAGGGAAACGACATGTATTGTATTGTTGCCATCGAGGATAAAAAGATGGGGTTTATATTATATTGCTTGAGTTTATCCTTGTACATCATGTCATCTTGCCTAAAGCATTACTCTGTTCTTATGAACTTAATACTCTAGATGCATGCTGGAGAGCAGTCGATTTGTGGAGTAATAGTAGTAGATGCGGGCAGGAGTCGGTCTACTTGTCATGGACGTGATGCCTATATACATGATAATGCCTAGATATTCTCATAATTATTCGCTTTTCTATCAATTGCTCGACAGTAATTTGTTCACCCACCGTAATATTTATGCTATCTTGAGAGAAGCCACTAGTGAAACCTATGGCCCCCGGGTCTATTTTCCATCATACAAGTTTCAAATCTATTTTATTTTGCAATCTTTACTTTCAATCTATATCATAAAAACACCAAAAATATTTATCTTATTATTATCATCTCTATCAGAACTCACTCTTGCAAGTGGCCGTGAAGGGATTGGCAACCCCTTTATCGCGTTGGTTGCGAGGTTCTTATTTGTGCGTGTAGGTACGAGGTGACTCATGCGTGGTCTCCTACTGGATTGATACCTTGGTTCTCAAAAGCCGAGGGAAATACTTACGCTGCTTTACTGCACCACCCTTTCCTCTTCAACGGAAAACCAACACAGTGCTCAAGAGGTAGCATTTCCATCGAGGATAAAAAGATGGGGTTTATATTATATTGCTTGAGTTTATCCTTGTACATCATGTCATCTTGCCTAAAGCATTACTCTGTTCTTATGAACTTAATACTCTAGATGCATGCTGGATTGCAGTCGATGTGTGGAGTAATAGTAGTAGATACAGAATCGTTTCGGTCTACTTAACACCGACGTGATGCCTATATTTCGTAATCATTGCCTAGATATTCTCATAACTATGCTCTCTTCTATCAATTGCTCAGCAGTAGTTTGTTCACCCACCGTAATACTTGCTATCATGAGAGAAGCCACTAGTGAAACCTATGGCCCCCGGGTCTCTTTCTTATTATATTGCATCTCTTTTATTTACATCGCATCTTGTTTACTATTTTGCAATCCATACAACAAAAATACCAAAAATATTTATCTTACTATCTTTATCAGATCTCACTTTCGCAAGTGACCGTGAAGGGATTGACAACCCCTTTATCGCATTGGTTGCAAGGTTCTTGATTGTTTGTGCAGGTACTAGGTGACTTGCATGTTATCTCCTACTGGATTGATACCTTGGTTCTCAAAAACTGAGGGAAATAGTTACACTACTTTGTTGCATCACCCTTTCCTCTTCAAGGGAAAACCAACACATTCTCAAGAGGTAGGACCTAACCCTAATGAAATCGGTTTCACCGAGTTGACATGTCAGTCCCACCGAAAAGCCTAACGTTCACGTTTTGAACTGAATTGGTCTGACCGAGTTTTCTAATTCGGTCCCACCGAGTTTGGTAAATTGTGTGTAATGGTTAGATTTTGTGTGGAGGCTATACATACCCCTCCACCCACTCTTCATTTGTGGAGAGAGCCATCAGAACGTGCCTACACTTCCAACATACATTTTCTAAGAGAGAACCACCTACTCATGTGTTGAGACCAAGATATTCCGTTCCAACCATATGAATCTTGATCTCTAGCCTTCCCCAAGTTTCTTTCCACTCAAATCATCTTTCCACCAAATCCAAATCCATGAGAGGGAGTTGAGTATTGGGGAGACTATCATTTGAAGCACAAGAGCAAGGAGTTCATCATCATCACACCATCTATTACCTTTTGGAGAGTGGTGTCTCCTAGATTGGTTAGGTGTCACTTGGGAGCCTCCGTCAAGATTGTGGAGTTGAACCAAGGAGTTTGTAAGGGCAAGGAGATCGCCTACTTCGTGAAGATCTACCCTAGTGAGGCAAGTCCTTCATGGGCGATGGCCATGGTGGGATAGACAAGGTTGCTTCTTCGTGGACCCTTCGTGGGTGGAGCCCTCCATGGACTCGCGCAACCGTTACCCTTCGTGGGTTGAAGTCTCCATCAACGTGGATGGACGATAGCACCACCTATCGGAACCACGCCAAAAATCTCCATGTCTACACTGCTTTTGCTCCCTCCAAACTCCTCCCTTTACCTTCATGTGCAATGTTTTACATTCTGCTGCTACACTCTTGGACTTGCATGTGTAGGTTGATTGCTTGACTTGTGCTAAGTTGCTAAAATCTGGCAAGACTTAAAATTGGGAGAAGGCTAGATTTTTATTTGGTCAAGTAGTCTAATCACCCCCCCCCCTCTAGACATACTTCCGATACTACAAGTGGTATCAGAGCTTTGGTCTCCATTTTCCTTGATTTCCGTACTTTGGCGATCATAGCCTTGGTTTCACAACCTAGGAGAGTATGGCGTCTAGCGAGGGAAATTACCACCGTAGAGGTCCTTACTTTGATGGTACTAATTTTGCTAGTTGGAAGCATAAGATGAAAATGCATATTCTTGGACATAACCCCGCCGTTATGGCTATTGTGTGTGTTGGTTTGCAAGGTGACTTCTTTGATGGGAGAGAACCGAACCGTGAATCTACCGCGGAAGTGTTGAAGATGCTGCAATACAATGCTCAAGCTTGCGATATCCTCTTCAATGGATTGTGCCCCGAAGAATTCAACAAAATCATCCGTCTTGAGAATGCAAAGGAAATTTGAGATACTTTGATTGATATGCACGAGGGTATCGACTCCGTTAAGGAATCCAAATTGTATGTGCTTCAAAGTCAACTTGAAAAGTTCAAAATGAAGGATGGTGAAGGTGTCGCTGAAATGTACTCTAGGCTTGCTCTCATCACAAATGAGATTGCCGGCTTAGGAAGTGAAGAGATGACCGATAGATTCATCGTCAAGAAGATTCTAAGAGCCTTGGATGGAAAATATGATACTGTGTGCACATTGATCCAAATGATGTCCAACTACAAAGATCTCAAGCCAACGGAAGTCATTGGAAGAATTGTTTCTCATGAGATGTCACTCAAGGATAAGGAAGAGCTTCACAACAAGTCAAGTGGTGCTTACAAAGCCTCATGTGATGCTCCCACATCATCAAGTGAGAACAAGCCTTCAATGAGGAATTGAGACTAATGGTGAAGAACTTCAACAAGTTCTACAAGAGTAGAAGCAAAGAAAGAAGTTCCAAGTCAAGGTCCTACAATGAAAAAAGATCTTCTAGTCATGAGTGTAATTGCTACAAGTGTGGAAGACCCGGACACTACTCCAATGAGTGTACGGCTCCCTACAAAAGAAGAGAAGATTCACCCAAAAGGAGAAGTATAAGAGAGGAATCACCACCAAGAGAGAGAAGGAGTAGAGATGATCATTATGAACGAAGAACATCTCAGAGAAGCTAGGATTCAGAAAGGAAGGACAAATCATCAAGGAGCTACACAAAAAGAAGACATCAAGCTCATGTTGGTGAATGGGTATCCGGCTCCGACTCCGACAATCACTCCGAAAGAAGTTATCACTCCGAATATACTCAAGATGAAGGTGTTGCCAGTCTAGCACTTGTGTCAACCAACTCCTACGATATATTTGACTCATCAAATGAAGGAATTGGAAGATGCTTCATGGCTAAAGGCCCAAAGGTATCACACCCCGAGTATGTTGATTTCAATAGTGATGGAGATGATTTGCTAGGTGAGGATGATTTACTTGTTGACAACTCCAGTGATGAAAACTATGATGAACTTGCTATTAATCATGCTAATCAAGAAAAAACGAATGACGATGATAAGAAGGAGATTGAGCATCTAACTAAAGAACTAAACACTCTTAAGTTAGCTCATGAAACTACCTTGGAAGATCATCGAGAACTTTTAAAGACTAATGAGAAGTTACACTTTGAAAAGCTCAACCTTGAGCAAGAGCATGGGTTCTTAAAAGCAATCAATGATGATATTCGCAAGAAAAGTTCTTCTTACATTGCCGAGCGTTTACTCTTGTCTACTTATATGCCACAAGTGAAATATAGCAACAAGAGTAAGAAAGATTCTTCTTCTAGTACTAGCAACAATCATGTTAAATCCAATATTGTTGCTTCTAGTAGTTCTCTTGATTCCAATAATGATTCTCTTAGCCAAGTTACACTTGAGCAAGAAAATAGCTTATTGAACGGAATTATAGAGAAAGGTGTCTACAAGAGTCTCGCCAGAAGTAAGCAATTTGAGGAAATTGTACGCAAGCAAGGAAGGCACCGGAAGAATCAAGGTATTGGTTTTGAACGAAAGTTCAATGCCAATGGAGTTGAGTGGGAAGAAGATCAATACCCCAAGACGAAGTTTGTTCCTCAACAAGAGAAGTATGATCCTACTTCTTTCCAAGGGACACAAGCTCAAGATGATCTTCCACCACAAGACCACAAGCAAAAAGGCAAGGACAAGCTTCAAGAGGAGATTGATGCATTTGAAGAAGCTCCCAAGGCCTTGGTCAAGTGGGTTCCCAAGACTACATCAAGTACGACTACAACTCCAAGGGTTCCCATCAAGATGATGTGGATTCCGAAGAAGAAGAACTAGAGAGTTCTTGAGGGTGACTCCGCCAACATACTTCACTCATATCATTTTGGCAAGGACAAGTGCAAACAACTTCCACATCTTGCACTATTTCAAGGAGTCACAAACCCTCTTATTGGTAAGACAAGGGACAAGGTAACCTATTGCCTTCATGGATATCCTTGTTTGTTTCCTTGTGGGACTAACCCGTGTAGGTATTGAAATTCAACTCACTCCAATGGATTGCTCCAAATGATCTACTTCAACATTAAGCATCCACATCTTCAACACCTACATGAAGTCATCATCGACAAAACCCAAGGTTAGTTCATCCCTCTAAGGGGGATATCACATCTAGGGGGAGCTTTACTCTAATCAATTGAGCTAAAGCAACTCTAATGGTGTGAACACAACAATGCTTTATGTAAAAGTGGTAACCCCACTTGTGCTTGAACGATAAGTATGACCTACAATCAAATGTTCTCATTTGACTCCTAAGTCAATATACTCATATATAGATGACCTAGTCATCGCCAATCTCTTGATAGATGCTAGAGTGTTTGTGCATGCTTTGCCACATATTTCATTTGCCATTTTATTGTGTGAGCATGTTGATTGCATATTTTACTCATTCGAGGACATCCACTTGTTGTTTTGATTGATTGGCTCTTTATATTTTGCCAAGTGGATGGACAAGAATGCCTAAGAACCTCCCCTAGCTATCTATGATTTTCTTGTCTCAAACTCTATTCATGCTACATCACAAAGTTTGATCAACTCAGATTCGAACCACTCTGTGTGAGGAGCACTTGGAGTCCCCGATTCATCATAGACTTAAACTTCCAAAACCTCTCTGCGCATTTTGGTATGACCGGTCCATCCACTTCGGTCACACCGAGTTCACTGAGTTGATCTAGGTTTTCAATCTCGATGCAACCGATTTGAACTTTTCGGTCACACCGAGTTGCAGTAATCGCTTGCGATTCTCCATCTCGGTGCCACCGAGTTGTTCCACTCGATCACACCGACAGGGTCAGGATATATATACCCACATGTAAGATTTTGGAAATTTCTTCAAAAAACTCCATCCCGCGTGTGTCCTGCTCCGCCGCCTTGGGTCTCCGGATCGTCTCCTCATCGCCAACCACCTCCCGCCGCTGGTCTCCGTCACCGTCAACGGGATTCTGCCCCGCCGTTGTCGCCGTAGCGAACTCTCACCGAACTAGGGTATGAGTTCGACGCTTTGTGCTAATTCCTTACTCTGATTCCTAGCACATTGCTTTGCCATGACCATTACCACATATGAAATCAATCTATCCAGAGAAAACTTCCTTTAGGTTAGGTTTGATTCAAAAATTTAGGGTTAGGTCTCCGCCGAACTCATCTCGAACCGACCGAGTTGTAGAAATCGGTCTCACCGATTTGGCTTAGGCCATTGCACATGCATTTTTCGGTCTGACCAAAAATTGCAAATCGGTGCGACCAAGTGCAACTCTCTGTGAAACCCTAGCAATCTCGGAGCCCCCGAACTGTGACTCGGTCTGACCGAGTTCACTAGTTTAGACTCCAACAGTTGCTTCGGTATCACCGATTTAACAAATCGGTAGCTTCGAAATGATTTCTATGGAGAACTAAAACTAAGTTTTTGACTCATTTATTTTGGAAAAACTCTGCACTTTGTGCTGCTCATCTACTCTACCTCATCTATATCTATTCACAGGGTTTGTTATCAGTTTGCTTGGCAGAATGTCTGACTAGAGTGATAGTTGGAACAAGTCAAAAGAGCAGGTGCAAATGAGTGAGGGCACTAGTCCCTCAAGCAGCTATGATGAGGGCAGCAGGAGCACTCCTAGTAATTTGCCCAAGGCAGCCACCAGATCAAGGAAGAAGAAAAACTTAGATTCTGAGGATGAGGACTATGTGGCTACAGAAGAGGAAGTTAGCTCCAAAAAGGAAGTGTTGAAGAAAGAATATGGTACTGTTGCAACAACAAAGCCTGGATTGCACAAGAAGGCCCCTGCCAAGAGGGTGCCTGTTGGGGAGATAACTATTGGGTTAACCCGCCCAGGAGGGGCCGGGTTAAGCCATGGAGGTTTATCAAGATGAAGCCCATAAAGATGTTCAAGATGGCGTTTCACTATGAAGACTCGTTTAAAGGCCCAGAGCCCAAAGGCGGCTAGAAGCCCATGAGTGAAAACCGCCATGTATGTATGACTTGTATTGTAAGGCGTGTATATTTGGTCACCGAGCCGGACACATTGTTATGAGCCGCCTGGGACTCTGTAAGCCGTAGGGCGTCAACCTGTGTATATAAAGGGACGACCCAGCAGTGGTTTAGGGCAAGAGACAACAGATTGAAAGCTAGGTCAAGCGTATTCGCTCCTTGACAATCGAGACATAAGCAATACCACCTCAAACTGGATTAGGCCTTTACCTTCATTGCAAGGGGCCAAACCAGTATAAACTTATGTGTCCTTTGTCCCGTTTAACCCCTTTAAGCTAACCTAGTGCGATGGCTCCACGACTAAGTCCTCACACGAGTACATCTGCCGTGACAAATCCACGACAGTTGGCGCCCACCATGGGGCCAGCGCACGGTGGTTTTGAGTTCTTGAAGGGTAACTTCGAAGGGATCAAGGGATACGCTGTGGGCCGGATGACCAAGAGTCGTCGCGACAAGCTCTACATCAACGATGCAGGCTGGGGCCCCGAGGCCGGCTCAATTGAGTATGGGTATCAAGTCCCATTCGGCGGAATCCACGTCTTCATCGACAAGATCGGCAAACCGGGCCCTGAGCCAGACATCTGCACCGACATCATCGAGACGGCTCAGCGTGCCATGAAACGTGCCTTCGTAGGATTCATCCATGGAGCTAAATTTGAGGAAGCATCCGTGTCCGGCGGTGAGACAGAGATCTACTCTGATGGTGACTCGTCGACGGGCGAGACTACTTCTTTGTATCAACTGTAGGACGGCAGGCTTGGGGGTTGTTCCGATGGCCACAGTATTCAGGACCCCTATGAGCCGCCGAACCGGGTCATGATTTTCATGGCCGGTACACAGCCAGTGCAGAATTATTCGACTACAGCGGCAATGGTTTCGAGATCAGCAGCAGCAACGGCAGCTGGGGCAGGAGGCCCTGTGCGCCCACCGGCTCAAGTTTTGGCAGATTTGCTGGATAATTTAACAACACTGTTGTCGATGGGAACGACACCTACGGGATCACAAGAATCCCTACTGTGGTTAGCGGGGTGCGGGGTCGTAAGAAGAGCGGATCAAACAGATAGCACACGGTTCGTTTATCCAGGTTTGGGTCGCGAGGATGTGTAAAACCCTACTCCTGCTTTGGTGGATTGTATATCTGTGTTCTTGAGCTAGCTATGGGGCGTGAGGAGCTCCAAAAAGCCGAATCCTTCCTCTGGTCGCCTCGAGCCTCCTTTTATAGAAAAAGGGGTTGCCACAGTGGCACACAGGAGGTGGAAAGGGTACAGTGCTGTGAGGTTATCCCTCGCATCACATGACAAGGCGCATTTAATGCGCCTTGCTTAGGTGTCCTTGCTTTATCGGGGACGGGGGAGAAAACTGTCTCGTCCGTCGCTGCTCCTTCTTGTGTCGACACGCGCCCTGGCCAGCGACGCCTGTGATGCCACGTAGGTAGGCAGGCAGCTGAGGTGGCGCAGTGGTGGGTCTTCACGGAGATCTGCATGCCGCCACGTAGGTGCCTGCCCAGCTGGTTGGGTCGGCAGCTACATGCGAACGATGGTGGAGGTTTGACTGGCGTGGGCCTGATGGTGGCCCTAATGGTGTTCTTGGCAAGGGCCTTGCTGGGGCCCCGACAAGGGTCTTGCCGTGGCGCCTGCTGTCATCCCTGGCAAGGCGCTTGCCGGGGGCCTTGTGGTCTTCCTCGGCTGGGATCCCGCCAAGGGTTGTCGTCTCCTTAGTGCGTATCTGATCTTGGATGTCTTCACAAAGATCTGCATGCCGCCACGGGGATGTCTCCCGAATCCTTGCCCTTTGGGGGCAGTGGACTCAAGGGTGATTTGTTCCGTAGGCGCGGGACGAGTTGCCGCGACAAGGTTCTTGTCGGGGCTGCTAGAACTGTCTCCTGGCAAGAATCTTGCCGGGGGAGTCCGCTTCGTCCCCTTTGCTCTTTGTGGTCTTGGCCTTGGCGTCGTTCTAGTTCTCTTGAGCTTCGGTCTTACCCTGGCTCACCTCCCTTGCCTTGCTTGGTGTGGTGGTATCCGCGGCTCAGACTGCCCGTGCACAGTTATAGGGGTACAAAAAGTGTACCCCTCTTTTTGTACACCGACAGGAGCCCCCGAGCCTGGGCCACACATAAGCGCAACGCGTTGTTGGGCTAGGCCCAAAAACGGTGCGTGGGCAGGCGGGGCGGTTTTTACCGCGGTAAGATTCTTCGCGCGCTGCGCTTCCCATGATTCCCGCACGTGGCGCGGCGTGGGGAGGCGCGTGTGACGTGGGCGGCATGCGTGGGGTTGGTTCCCGCAGGCATGCGTCACATCGTAGTAAAGGGGTGGTTCGCGCCTTCCCCATAAACGGAGGGAGGCGTGGAGGCGCGGCCCATTTACTGAATGGGGCTGAGGCGCGGTCTTCAAGGCGTCCACTCCCCACGATCACGGGGTGGGAAACCGGGCCGTCGCTGGTTGGGGCGACGGGTCGGTCCTGGCTCCCTGCGCCTTCCGTATCTTGATTGGCCGAGCGGGGCGGCCGAGTCCCAACCCCGATCCTTTATAAAGAACGGGAGGGGGGATGGCGTCCCGCATTCTTTCATCTTCTTCTTCCTTCAGCTTCTGTTCCTCCCTTCCATCCATCATGGAGAGAGGGAATCCCGGTCCTTCAACAGTGGCGGCGAGGGTCGCCGCTCGACAACGCGTCCCTCCTTCCCCTGCGCCTGTGGTGGCAGAGCCAGCCTCGAGGGGAAGGGGGATGGGGCGAGGACGTGGGCGAGGCCGGGGCGCTCGGGGAAGAGGAGGACGGGGTGGCGCGTCGGCCTCGCCTCCGCCAGCAGCTCCTCCAATGGAGGGCCATGTTGGGGATGACCCTTGTGAGTTCTTCGTCAGGCTGCGCCGGCCGCCGCGTCGTCGCCTTCGTCTCCCGACTCCATTTGCGTGGGAGATGGAGCTGGATCCGCCGAAATCGTTGCGGCTGCACATGAGGGGCTGCGGGATCAGTGGCACGCGGGTCCGTGTCGACTTCCCCGCCCCTCACGTGATGTATCTTCGTCGGGGATGGAAGATGTTTGCTCATATCCACCGCTTGACGGAGGGGCTCACTCTCCATTTTAAGCTGATGGAGGGTGGCCTTCTCTCCGTCAAGGTCTTTGGGTGCTTTGGGACCCGTGCAAGGTGCTGCGTGGAGAGCTCTTCTGATAGTGAAGACTCCTCCTCGGGTGGGAGTGACGAGGAGGACAGCGGCAGCGATGATGAGGGTAGTAGGCGGCAGGATGACAGGTCCGATTAGGTGTCGGGTGCCGCTCCGTGCAACACCGGCGCCCCCATCATCCGTGTCGCCGGCTCCCTGAACTTCTCGGGGTCGTCTCCTTGGGCGGCTGGCGTTGGGAGGCTGCGGAAGAGGAAGAGGGCGGGCGGCAAGGCCGTCAAGTCGGAGTACGCGGGCACCAATGCCTTCGACGTGTGCTGACGTCCAGCCACCTCGTCTTCTAGCTCTGCTTCCGGCGCCGCCATCACCATCCAGCCTTTGGACGGCCACCAAGATGTTCTCTTGGTGTCTTCTGCCACCCGTAGCTCACCTAGGTGCTCCTTTTGTCCTTTTCGCCTCCTTGACCTGCCCCCTGAGGAGAGGGACAAGAAAGGGATTACGGGCACTTTATCTCTTTTTAGTTTGTAAGCCTTCGGGCCTTTGTTGAATTTAAAACTTGTAATCCCATCATTCATGTTTTTCATTCCCTATGGACTGTACCTGAGTGGAATGTTTTTTTAATGAAAAAGGGATGCTTGCCGGGTCATTTGTTTGCGGGTGGAACCCACAACAAGGAGTAAATCCTTGATATCTTCAAGATAAACATTTCCTTGCCCGACAACAGGCCTTGCCGTCTCCCCACTTCGCTCGACCTTCCTCACGCCTTCGGTGGAGGCATGGATGAGGCGGGTTCAAGCTCCTTGTTTCATCCTTTCGCTGCCGCGACTACGACCAAACTTGGCCCCAGGAACGAGCCCTAGGGCCTAGAGTTATGGGAGCACGGTAGCTTAGGGGAAAATGAGGTTTCACATACCTCAGTCCATAATGGAATGCATGATAAGGGATGAAGAACTTATCTGAAGCTGCAGTCCCCGGCAACCCTGGTTCGCCGTGGGTGAATCTTTGCTCTTGCAGCCCCCAGCAATACTGGCTTGCCGGGGGCTAGATGCTGGTCTGTTCCTCTTTTTTTTCTCCCCAGGTGGTTCGGCACGGATATCTATGTGTCCTGTGAACCAAAGAAGAAAAAAGAAAGACAAAGAGACGCACACTCGACCTCTAAGCTAGGGGTTAGTCGCCGCTAAGCACTATCAACCCTAACCAAGGACGAGACTCGACCTAGCATGCATGCTATAACTTAGGGCGCCAGCGCTTCATTTATTTATGCTCAGGGTCTACACCTGGCTTTGTACAAAGGGTTACATGCGTCATCGGCAAGGCTCATACAAAAGGTGGCTTGCCGGGGGGCCTGGCAAGCCGCGCCTCACGGGTAAAACTTGCGAAGATGCTCAATGTTCTGGGAGTTACTCACCGGAACGGCATCTTCGGTCTCCAGACGGACTGCGCCGAGCCTGGTGACTCATATTACCCGATAAGGGCCTTCCCACTTTGGCGTCAACTTGTTGGAATTCTTGGCCGATTGAACGCGCCGAAGAACAAGATCTCCTTCCTCAAAGCTTCAGGCATGAACCTTGCGGCTATGGTAGCGGCGCAAGGCTTGCTGGTAGCGCGCTGCTCTCACAGCCGCCCGAAGACGATCTTCCTCAAGGAGCGTTGCGTCATCTTGCCGCAATTGCTCTAGCTCAAGCTTGTCATAAGCGAGTACTCGAGGTGACCCGTATATGAGTTCCATGGGGAGAACTACTTCTGCCCCGTATACCAGGGCAAAGGGTGTCTCGCCGGTGGCTCGATTTGGTGTCGTTCTGATTGACCAAAGAACCGCCGGCAATTCATCAATCCAGCACCTTCCACTCTTGTGCAGTCTGTCAAAGGTCTTTGTCCTCAGGCCTCGCAGTACTTCAGCATTTGCCCTCTCAGCTTGACCATTGCTTCGTGGGTAAGCAACGGAAGCGAAACAGACCTTGCTGCCGAGGTCTTGAATATATTGCATGAAGGTGTGGCTTGTGAACTGCGTGCCGTTGTCGGTGATAACCCTATTGGGTACACCAAAACGGCACACCAGTCCTTTGAAGAACTTGACGGCTGACTGTGCTGTGACCTTCCTCACTGCTTCCAATTCTGGCCACTTTGTGAACTTGTCGATTGCAACGTACAAGTACTCAAAGCCCCCGACAGCGTGGGGGAAAGGGCCCAGTATGTCGAACCCCCAGATCGAGAAAGGCCAGGAGAGAGGAATTGTTTGAAGGTGCGGTGAGTGGGCCACTGGAACTGCCGCAGCTCACGGGTAAAAGCCGGACAGCCTACCTCGTAAGGTAGGCCTCCAGGGCTCTCCGGGGCCGGGTGGTTCACAGCAAGCCCTGCTCGCCTGTCTGACTGGTGGCGCGCTCCGCGCCGGCGCTCGATAGTGGTTCGAGCGTCTTCATGGGCTCGTTCCCGAAGAACTTGGCGCTGGTCACAGTGGTCCGCGGGTCATACAATGCTATGGAGATGTCGTCACCCATGACGTCGCGACGAGCCGGCGTCCGCGGTACCAGATGGGGAAGAGGTGAATGCACCATGGTCGCGGCGCCGCCGGCTTTTCCGCCACTGGTCCGCGGGACTCCATCGGAGCGTTAACCCGGGGGCCCCACCGGACTTGGTTCGTCTTTGTTGGCCACCGCAATAAGGCTTCGGATAGTGGCCCTCCATTTGTCGAGTTTCCCCGTAGTGGGAGGAAAGTCGAGGAGCAACTGCACGTGCCAGGGCCTCTGATGCGTCGGTCGCGGCGAGACCTGCACGGATCGCGACGCACTTCGACTTCTGACCATGTCAGAAGGGGCTCTATCACGACCCCGTGGTCGCATGCCGTTTTCACCAGCGCCTCGGCGAGTGGGCAGGTCTTCTACGTCCCGGGAGTGGCGCTCGGGGCTCTTCCTGCGGCGACGCCCGGGATCTTTGGTGTGATTACGCCATTTGTCGCGCGTTGCCTGGGAGGAGCACGCTGTTGGCGCCGGCGTGGGAGTCTTGGAGGCCCTTGCGTCGCTTTCGGGCGGGGCAGCGATGACCTTGGAAGGCCCCGCTCCACCCGCGAAGGGCTCGGCTCCGCCTTTGGATTTGGTGACGTGTGGCCCGTTACCAGGCGCACAAACATCACCGCCTCCCAAACTCCGGCTGCTGGGATGGTGTTGGTGTTCGCGAGCAGCGCCCCGGGTCCTTTCTGCGACCGATCCGCTGCTTGCCTGCGTCGGGACGGGCTGTCCGGCTTCCGACTGGCCAACCGCCACCGTCGTCTTCTTCTTGGGCGCCATGATGATGAAGAAGTGTCGAACTAACTGCTAAAGCCGATTCTCACAACTGCGCCCCCTACCTGGCGCGCCAAAGATGTCGGTGGGAACGACACCTATGGGATCACAAGAATCCCTACTGTGGTTAGTGGGGCGCGGGGTCGTGAGAAGAGCAGATCAAACAGATAGCACATGGTTCGTTTATCCAGGTTCGGGCTGCGAGGATGCGTAAAACCCTACTCCTGCTTTGGTGGATTGTATATCTGTGTTCTTGAGCTAGCTATGGGGCGTGAGGAGCTCCAAAAAGCCGAATCCTTCCTCTGGTCGCCTCGGGCCTCCTTTTATAGAAAAAAGGGGTTGCCAAAGTGGCACACAGGAGCTGGAAAGGGTACAGTGCTGCGAGGTTATCCCTCGCATCACATGACAAGGTGCATTTAATGCGTCTTGCTTAGGTGTCCTTGCTTTATCGGGGACGGGGGAGAAACCTGTCTCGTCCGTCGCCGCTCCTTCTTGTGTCGACATGCGCCCTGGCCAGCGATGCCTGCAATGCCATGTAGGTAGGCAGGCAGCTGAGGTGGCGCAGTGGTGGGTCTTCACGGAGATCTGCATGCCGCCACGCAGGTGCCTGCCCAGCTGGTTGGGTCAGCAGCTGCATGCATGCGGTGGTGGAGATTTAGTCGGCGTGGGCCTGATGGTGGCCCTGCGGGTGTCCTCGGCAAAGGCCTTGCCGGGGCCCCGACAAGGGTCTTGCCGAGGCGCCTGCTGTCATCCCCGGCAAGGCGCTTGCCAGGGGCCTCGTGGTCTTCCTCGGCTGGGATCCCGCCAAGGGTTGTCGTCTCCTTAATGCGTATCTGATCTTGAATGTCTTCACAAAGATCTGCATGCCGCCACGGGGATGTCTCCCGAATCCTTGCCCTTTGGGGGCAGTGGACTCAAGGGTGATTTGCTCCGTAGGCGCGGGACGAGTTGCCGCGACAAGGTTCTTGTCGGGGCTGCTAGAACTGTCTCCTGGCAAGAATCTTGCCGGGGGAGTCCGCTTCGTCCCCTTTGCTCTTTGTGGTCTTGGCCTTGGCGTCATTATAGTTCTCTTGAGCTTCGGTCTTACCCTGGCTCACCTCCCTTGCCTTGCTTGGTGTGGTGGTATCCGCGGCTCAGACTGCCCGTGCATAGTTATAGGGGTACAAAAGGTGTACCCCTCTTTTTGTACACCGAAAATTGTTAGCGGTAAATGTTAACACGGCGAATCAAGATCAGTATAACACGGAGGTTGCCAAATTGCGTGATGAGATAGCACAAGCCAAGGAAGACCTGACGGTAGAGAACACTAGGATGAATGCGGAACGAGCCGCTTTGGACGCTTAGGCGCAACGAATCCAGGTTGATTCCCTCCGGCTCTCATTGGATCAGAACGCCTCAAACAAAGTCCTGAGGAGAAGGCACCGGAGTCGTCTGCCTCCGGTTTATGAGGCGAGCAACCTCTTCAATACACCTGGTGCAGGGACCAGTGACCCGCCAGGGGTAAACCGGGCAGCGGCTGCGCCTGGGACTGGAGCATCGGTTCAGCCACGCAAGACTGACCCGCCCCATCAGAATAATATCCCACCACAACACGTGCCGACGCCGCCGAGTCATTACTCTAACCCTGTGGATAACATGATTGTTGCGGCATTGCGATTGGCGGCTCTCCCAGTTGAAGGTGAGTCTCCAGCTGCGGTTGAAACGCGGAGGGCTAGGAGAGCTTCTTCAGACAACATTGGTTTAGGAGGAGGCTTACTCTTACAGCCGTGAGAGGATCCATTCAACCCCTCGCCCAAGCTGGAGTTATAGCAGACATATGGATTCCCTAGCGGTGTTAAGAACTGAGTGGCATCATAACCTGCCCCGTGGACATGACCCACCCCATAACACTCAGGCCTTGATGGATCAGGATAGAGCACGTCAAGAGGCCGAGCTGGCGGCTCAGTACGCGACCCATCAACCATCTCCGGTGTATCCGACAACCTCGGTAGAGGAAAGCGTGACCTCTCAAAGCACGAGTGTACCATGTTTGGTGCCGGCTCTACGTAATGAGCGTCTGCCCAAGGACTTCAAAGGACCTCGTAAGGTGTCCAACTACACAGCCGACTTACCCCCTGAGGCGTGGATTGAGAGTTAAGATATGGCCATGGAGCTACTGGAGGTCAGCGATGCCGCGTGTGCTAAATATTTCACCATGATGTTGGATGGGACGGCCCGTATTTGGCTAAAGGGACTGCCTGCCAATTCAATTGGATCATGGGCTGAGTTGAAGGCCCGGTTCATCCAGAATTTTAAAGATACGTGCAAACAGCCCATGTCGATTGTGGATTTAGATGCATGTGCCCAAGAGGAGGGCGAGTCAACAACCCATTGGGTGCGCTGGGTCAAAGCCATCCTACATTCATCAGATAACATCAATGCCGGCTCAGCGGTCCTCATGTTAGAGAAGAATTGCCGTTTTTTGCCTCTTAAACAGAAGTTAGGACAGCTTAAGCGCCACTGTAACAATATGGACGGCATCAGCGGCACCGCTCTAAGTCACGCCGCAGTAAAGATGGAAACACCGGCACAGGAGAAGATTACACTCCGAAAGGTGCCGAAGACAACGAAGACCCCGTTGACGCAGCTACCGAACGGGATGAATGGGAAGATGGGCAGGTTAGCCCTGGTAGATAGGCCACGCACAAGGACTCGGAGGACAGTAATTATCTTCCGCTCTCCGAGGATGAGGCAAGCCTCGGCACCGAGGATTTCATCGTGCCTGAGGAACCTCTTGAGCAGGAGCGCTTCAAACGCCAGCTAATAGCCACTGCAAGGAGCTTGAAAAAGAAGCAGCAGCAGCTTCAAGCTGAGCAAGATCTGCTCAACAATAAATGGACTGACGTCCTAGCAGCCTAAGAATACGGCCTCAAGCGCCTGGCCAAAAGCTACCCGAAGCGCAAATTACTACCTCAGTTCAACGACAAGGCGCCGTAACATGTACCACCATCGCGCAATGCGGCTGACCGACCACCACGTGGACGGGACAAAGCAGCAACTCAAGCCGAACACCAGCCCGCCCCACCTCATCGCAAAGGCAGAGGTAAATTAGCTCACGGTCGTACATATGACCTTCGACATGACCTGAACAATAAAGCAGGATATACCCAATCGATTTATGGATCGCGAGGACGTTCCTCGACACGTGATGATGGCTACCTATTTGGATGTGACAAACCTAGTCACACCCGAGCCGACAACCGCAGACGGACTCCATCGGAGCTACGTCGCGACGCGGCCCGATATAGAGGCGCCGCACACCCCCTTTGCTTCACCGATGAAGTAATGGATCACGAATTCCCCGAAGGGTTCAAACCCGTTAACATTGAATCATACGACGGAACAACCGACCCCGCAGTATGGATCGAGGATTTTATTCTCCATATCCACATGGCCCGCAGAGATGACCTCCACGCTATCAAATACCTCCCACTAAAACTCAAAGGGCCAGTTCGGCACTGGTTAAATAGCCTGCCTGAAATTCTATCGGCAGCTGGGAGGACTTGGAAGAAGCCTTCCTCGACAATTTCCAAGGCACATATGTCCGGCCACCAGACGTCGATAATTTAAGCCACATAGTCCAACAACCTGGAGAGTCGGCCAGGAAATTTTGGACTAGGTTCCTAACCAAAAAGAACCAGATCGTCGACTGTCCGGATGCCGAAGCCCTAGCGGCCTTTAAACATAGCATCCGCGAAGAATGGCTCGCCCACCACCTCGGGCAAGAAAAGCCGAAATCTATGGCAGCCCTCACGGCACTCATGACCCGCTTTTGCGCGGGTGAGGATAGTTGGTTGGCTCGCAGCAAAAACACAGCCAGCGAGGCAGGCCCCTCTAAGGTTAAGACCCGCAACGGCAAGCTCCGACGCAGCAAACACAAACGCCGAAGCAATGACGACAACACCGATGACACTGTTGTCAATGCCGGATTTAGCGGCTCCAAGTTCGGTCAGCGGAAAAAGCCATATAAAAGAAACAATCAGGGACCATCCATCATAGACCGCATACTCGACCGTCCATGCCAAACCCATGGCACCCCAGACAAACCAGCCAACCATACCAACAGAGATTGCTGGGTTTTTAAGCAAGCCGGCAAGTTAAATGCCGAAAACAAGGAAAAGGGATCGCAGAGCGAGGAGGATGACGAGGAGCCCCTGCAGCCAAACACAGGGGGAAACAAGAAGTGTCCCCCTTAGGTCAAAACGGTGAACATGATATATGCTACACACATCCCCAAGAGGGAGCGCAAGCGCGCACTCAGGGACGTCTATGCGATACAGCGAGTCGCCCCAAAATTCAATCCATGGTCATCGTTCCCGATCACTTTTGATCATTGGGATCATCCGACCAGTATCCGGCATGGCGGATCATCCGCACTAGTCCTAGACCCAATCATTGATGGATTCCACCTGACACGAGTTCTCATGGACGGTGGCAGCAGCCTCAATCTGCTCTATCAGGATATAGTGCACAAAATGGGCATTAACCCATCATGTGTCAAGCCCACAAGGACTACCTTTAAAGGAGTCATACCAGGCATAGAGGCCCATTGTACGGGCTCAATCACACTAGATGTTGTCTTTGGATCTCTGGACAACTTCCGAAGCGAGGAGTTAATCTTCGACATCGTCCCCTTTCGCAGCGGCTATCACGCACTGCTTGGATGAACCGCATTTGCTCGATTCAATGCGGTACCTCACTATGCTTATCTCAAGATCAAGATGCCCGGACCACGTGGCGTCATAACAGTCAATGGAAATACGGAACGCTCCCTCCGCAAAGAGGAGCACACCGCCGCCCTAGCAGTAGAAGTACACATCGGCCTTCTCAAGTAGAACCATAATCCGGCTGTCGAGCCCATGGACATCGTAAAGAGGGCTCGGACTACGCTACAACAGGACAGCTCGGCTCATCAAAAGCTCGACTAGCAATTTGGCCTCCGTCCCAGCCCAGATCAGGTAGTGGCATTCGTACCATGCGTGCATAATTACGTGCTAGAAATCCCATGGGCATCGACGGAGGCATAGCTAGCTTGTGATCCACAGTTCGGCTCGACTGATCCCGGACACACATATACTGTCAATATTTCCCTTTTTCCTTTTCCAGGTTTATTTTACAAAGGCCCGACTACCGGTCCTGTCAAAGGATAAAAAACACCAGGATGGCAAGAAGCAAAGATGTATAGGGGAAGTTCTAGAGGTCAATTCAACGACCACCCTACCTGTTGTCAGGACCCACACGTAGCTCACCTTTGGTCATGGCATGTTAAATAGTCGGTTGCTTATCGCACTATTTGTATTAATGCGATTTGACGCATTAACCCAATCATAATGGAAACAGTTAGTGGCTCAAATTTAAGGGCCCAAGATATCACCTCTGCTTTCTCTCTGTTTTCCTTTAGTAACTTATCTTCTAGCACCCGTACACTTTGGTACGTTTCATATTTGCCAAGGGCTCCGAGGCGCCCCACAATACGGCAACAAAGTCCGAACACTTTTTATAGTATGGTTCGGCACCCCGAATTTAGCATTATATGCATTGGCTTTGAATCATGTCTTTGGTCAATAGTTGGGTTGCCCGACTCCTGTGCTTGCTACCTTACGTTCCGCTATATCGGCTAAGGTAGTAAAGGGAGAACTACTGCGATTGTGCCCTGGTTTATCCAAAGGAGAACCTCAGTAGAGAAAGCCAAAAACTGACTGTCATGATGCAGCGAGATCTGGTCAGCTGTTCGAAGGTTGCAAATCGTTGGAGATTTCTTCCGCGTTGAGCGAAGGATCGGTACTTCCCGACTAGACGCTTATAGCACTCTAGTTCGGAAACTAGGGGCTACGTCAATGTTTTTATTGTCGAACTCCTATGGCTAAGTGAGGGCGTTAAAGCCGAATAGTCTGGTTGCCTGGTTCGTTGTGCTAAACAACTCCTTCAAGGACCATATAATTGGATCAACATTGTTTAGATTCCATCCCAAACACCTCCGTACTACCTACATGGGGGCAGAAGCCGACGACTGGCCAACCCTTAGATTTCATATAAACACAGCCGCACAAGAGGTAAAATTAAAAACATAACAATAATTATATTACAAACCCACTTTGTTCCACCATACAAGGCAAAGACAACACGAATGTATTCATTCAAAAATAATGTCCTGCCCACACTGCGTTGCTACAATGCGAGACCCCTCCAGGACATCTGCAAAATAGCGCCCGGGGTGTGCGGTGCTCCTTGCCCTCTGGCGGCCCCCGGGCCAGCTCGGTGGCGTTCATCTTCGCCCACCACATCTTGCAACGGGGGAAGGCCATACGAGCACCTTCAATACAGGCCGATCGCTTGACGATGTCCAGCCGAGGACAGGCGTTCACCATCCGCCTCACGAGTCCGAAGTAACTGTCGGGCATAGCTTCGGCTGGCCATAGCCAGATTATCAAATCCTTCATGGCTAGTTCGGCCACCGTATGCAGCTCCACTAGCTGTTTCAGCTGATCGGTGAAGGGCACGGGATGCTCAGGCACAAGATATTGCGACCAGAATAGCTTCTCCATGGAGCTCCCTTCTTCGGCTCGGAAGAACTCCGCGGCATCGGACACACTTCGCGGTAGATCAGCAAAATCCCCTGGAGAACTCCGAATCCGGGTTAGTAAAAGATACTTCCTCTTCGCATATTTGCTTTACATACTGAATGCCTTACCCACCGCAATCTTCCTCGCCTCCTGGACCTCTGGGAGGGCGCCCTGGGCCTCATTCTGGGTCGTCTCCGCGCTCTGACGAGCCTTGGAGAGTTCGGCCTCTTTAGCCGACGCATCACGCTCCAAGGTCTCACACTTCTTCACCGCGTCGTGGAGCTCTTGTTGGACCTCGTTGACCCGGGCCTTGAGCTTCTTACGGGCAGCCTGCTCCTTGACGGCCTTCCCCTCGGGTTCTCCCAGGGCCTTTTTCAGGGCCTCGACCTCGGTCGTCGCTCCTATTTATATCAAGACACTTCGGTCATTATATAACATCCTACTCTTTCCGAATACTTCTTGGGTTATTACATACCTCGATTCTCCTGGAGCTGCCTCTTCACCTGGCCGAGCTCCTCCTCGGCCTTCTCCAGTCTCCGCTTAAGTTCGGAGACTTCGGCAGCATGTGAGGCCGCGGACAGCGGCGACGCCTGCATATTCATTCCTGACAAATTTAGTTAGTTTCCTACAAGTAAGGATCGACCCTCTGTTCGGCTTTTCTTTCCGAACACCAGACAGTGTCTCAGGGGCTACTGACTATATTGGGATTTTTGCATCGCTTACCTCAAAACCTATCAGCAGGCTGCTGCAGGCTTCAGTCAGACCGCTCTTGGCGGACTGGACCCTCTCAATCACCGTACCCATAAGGATACGGCACTCGTCCACAATGGAGGCACCTCAAAGCGCCTCCATCAGATTATCTGGTGCCCCTGGTTGGACAGGGGCCACCGATGGAATGGGCGCACCCCCCTCTTTCAAAGGAGGTCGCTCGCCGGATTCCAGAGCCGTATGGGTCTCCGTAACCATATTTGGCTGAGGGCCGAACTGAATACGGCCCTCCTCGCTAGTCTCCGTGGGGATTTGCTCCCCCGTGTGTCCGGCGATAGAGGTTTCACCCTCTGGCGCCCTCTTGACAGCTCTCCTTGGCCTGGAGCAGTCCTTCGGGACAACACCTCGATGTCATCCATGGCCTTGGGAGAGTGAGCGATCGGCGGTGACATGTTGGCCATCTCCTTGGAGTCCAGCGAACCTCCTGACGAGGATCGCTGGAAGCTGTAGTGGGCCGGACTGAAACAACACAACTAACCATGTTAATACAATGAGGAGAAGAGGTTGGATATATGGATATGCATGAATCGTAATACTTACGATGCGGCCTGAGGCTTAGCACGGGAGCGGCGCTCCGGACTACTGTCGACATCCCATACGGAGTTATCCGCAAGGGAGCCCTTCCTCTTCTTGGGCGTCCCCACCTCCAGATTCGTGGAGGCCGCCCTCTTCTCCCTCCCCTCATCACAGGGAGGGATCTCCTCCTCCTCCTCGTCATCGTCCTCAGGGACGGAGGAACGGGTCTATTCATCTTCGTACGTTATGCCCGAAGTACCCTTACGATGGGGGCTACCTTTGTCCCCCTTGGCCTTCTTCTTGGCCTTCTTCTCCGGCGCCTTATAGGGTGCCGGCACTAGCATCTTCGCTAAACGCGGGATGACCGGTTCTTCAGGCAGCGGAGCCGGACACTGGATCCGCTTCGCCCTCTCCATCCAGTCCTGAAGAAGGAATGATGATAAAAGTTCAGACATCACCCTTGAAACGAGTAAGTAGGGTATGTGTTAAAAATAACATACCTCGCTGGCGAGGTGGTTAATATCGTGCCCGCGGTCCGAATCTGTGGCCGGCGGTTTCTCGTTGCCCTCAAATAGCAACTTCCAGGCACCTTCGCGAGTGGTTTCGAAGAGCCTCTCCAGGGTATGGTGCTTCTTTGGGTTGAACTTCCATAGAGGGCGGCTTCAGCTTTGGCACGGGAGAATCCGACGAACTAGCATCACCTGGATTACATTGACAAGTTTGACATCCTTGTCCACCATGCTTTGAACACGCATATGCAGCGCTGTCAGCTAATCTGGCGAGCACCAGTTCGGGCTCTTCTCGACCCAGGAGGTAAGTCGCATGGGAGCGCCAGAGTTGAATTCGGCAGCCGCGGCCCAGGTGGCGCCGCGGGGTTCTGTGATATAGAACCATTGTTTCTGCCATTCCTTTACCGTCTCCACCAAAGTGCCTTTCGGCCAAGAGACGTTGGCCAGCTTTCTCACCATGGCCCCCCACACTTCGCGTGCTGGCCATCCACCACTTTCGGCTTCACATTGAAGACCTTAAGCCACAGCCCGAAGTGGGGGTGGATGCGGAGTAAGGCCTCACACACGATGATGAACGCCGAGATGTTGAGGAAAGAGTTCAGGCCAGATCATGGAAATCTAGGCCGTAATAATACATTAGACCGCGGACGAAGGGGTGAAGTGGAAACCCCAGTCCACGAACGAAGTAAGGGAGGAAAACTACTCTCTCAGTAGGCTTCGGGGTGGGGACGACCTGCCCCTGGGCCGGAAGGCGGTGGGCGATTTCCTTCACCAAATACCCAGCCTCTCGAAGCTAGACAATGTCTTTCTCCTTGACGGAGGAGATGATCCATTTTCCTTGACCTACGGATCCGGACATGGTCGGATGCTTTTCGGAGATGGAGAAAGATGGGGACTTGGGCGCTGGAGCTCAAGGATGGAAGGGAAGAGGAAGGGGAAGGCGTGAGTAGACAAGGGTGAATTCTTATCCCCTTATAAAGGGTCGCGAATATCAAGTGCCTCCCTACTCGCCTTAAACCTCGCCTATTCCCAAGGGTTGTGTAAACAGGCATGGTTGGGTTACCCACGCCCGAATTGATGAAAATCCCGCAATAAGGAGACACGATCTCTGCTTCGACAAGACGTGTCAATGGCAACCGCGTCTCGAAACATGGAGTGTCAGACGAAAAATGGTTCGAAATTATGGCCAGACTGACGTGACGTCACGTTACTAAAGTGGTCAGGAGATTGGATTCATGAAATATTATACTCTCTATGGTTGTGTGTTGCAGATCCGGACATGATTGTTTCATCCGAAGACTATCTTGGAGTTCGGAAGGAGGAACCCACCTTGCAATGTCGAAGACAGATCTACACGCCAGATACCTTGTCATTAAAGCCAGGTTTAGGGGCTACTGAGGGAGTCCTGGACTAAGGGGTCCTTGGCCGTCCAGCCTGTTAGCCATGGGCCGGACTGATGGGCTATGAAGATATGAAGACCGAAGACTGCACCCGTGTCCGGATGGGACTCTCCTTGGCGCGGAGGGCAAGCTTGGCGATCAAATAAGTAGATTCCTTTCTTTGTAACTGACCTTATGTAACCTTAGATCCTCCTGGTGTTTATATAAACCAGAGGTCTTAGTTCGAAGAGGGAGAGACTCATTACCATAGCCATACAAGCTAGACCTCTAGGGTTTAGCCATTACGATCTCGAGGTAGATCAACTCTTGTAATACTCGTATTCATCAATATCAATCAAGTAGGACGTAGGGTATTACCTCCATAGAGAGGGCCCGAACCTGTGTAAACATCATGTCCCCTGTCTCTTGTTACCCTCGACCTTAGACGCACAGTTCGGGACCCCCTACCCGAGATCCGTCGGTTTTGACACCGACAAATGGCGGCTGTAATTAAATATGCCGACTCTGATAGTACCAAGGACCCCGAGTCTGATGATGAAAAGCCAGGAAAGAGAAGGAAGAGCGAAACACCAAGGGCCGGAGTCATAATTAACCTGGCGAGTCAACCTGGGAACGGTAAACGCAAGGCTGATAATAATTCAGGTTTTGTTGGCCAATACCAACACGCAGAACAATGGTCAGCATCGTAAAGGAAAGCCACCTCCTCGGGCAGGAGGGTCAGGTATAAACCTGGAGTATCTGTTGAATCAGCCTTGCCCAAAGCATGGTTCGCGGGAAAAGCCATCCACGCACCATTGGAAGGACTGCCACATTATGAAGGAGTTCAAAATTTCCGACTTGTTCCAAAACAATCATGGGCCAGGAGGCTGCTCAGGTTCCGATTCTCATGGCCTGGGTTACGGTGGTGGCGGTTCTAATTCTGCTTTTCAGGGTCACCAAAACAACCAAGGTAATCATGGTGGTTATCATCAACAGTCCGGTCAGGGGAATCAACAACAGTAATCTGGTTATCAAAGTAACCCAAAGCAATTGAATAGCGGGCAGTATCATGTCTTCACCACAAGTTTATGCAAGCGGGATCAGAAGCTCCATAAAAGGGTCGTGAATGCCATTGAGCCGGCGGTTCCCCATTACTTGCGATGGTCTGAGCAGCCCATTGTGTGGAGTCGTGAGGATCACCCACCTCGGGTTGACAATCTGGGTCACTTGGCTTTGGTGGTAGCACCTCAGGTTGGAGGATATAAATTCACTAAGGTACTCATGGACGGAGGTAACAACATCAATATCCTTTATTATGAAACCTTCCGTCACATGGGGATGACTGATAAAAATCTTAAGCCGTCAAACACTGTCTTCCACGGTGTGGTGCCTGGTAAGTCGGCATACCCGGTTGGTAAAATAGCTTTGGAGGTTGCATTTGGGGATGATCATGATTCCAGGTCTGAGACGTTGACCTTTGAAGTGGTGAAGATCAAAAGCCCTTATCATGCCCTGTTTGGACGGTCGGCTTATGCTAAGTTCATGGCAAGGTCTTGTTATGTTTATCTGCAGCTCAAAATGCTGGGTCACAAGGGGACCATTACGGTGCATGGAAGCTGGAAGATAGCTTTGGAGTGCGAGGAAGGTGATGCAGCCTATGCTCAGTCTGTCTGCGCAACAGAGGAATTGAAGTTTTATAAAGACAATGTTGACCCGGCCGATATGACATCTTTGAAAAAGCCAACTACAGAGCATGACCCGGTCTTGAAGTTTAAGTTGGCAGACAACACCAAACTGGTTGATTTCGTTCCTGGTGATTCATCCAGGCAGTTCAGCATGAGTGTTAATCTGGATCCGAAATAGGAAAGCGCGCCCATCGAGTTCATCCGTGAGAACCGGGACATCTTTGCATGGAAACCTTCTAACATGTCGGGTGTACCAAGAGAACTCCCTGAGAACACTCTCAATATTGATCCGAAGTTTAAGCCGGTCAAGCAGTTTCTTTGTCATTTTAATGAAGAGAGGCACAAGGCCATTGGTTAAGAAGTGGCCCGGCTCTTGGCGGCTCGGTTCATAGTTGAAGTTTTTCATCCCGAATGGTTGGCTAACCCGGTGCTGGTGCTTAAGAAGAACGGCACTTGGCTTATGTGTGTGGATTACACGGATTTAAATAAAGCTTGTCCGGTCGATCCTTTTGCTCTCCCTCGTATTGATCAAATTATTGATGCTACGGCGGGTTGTGAGCGTTTGAGCTTTTTGGATGCATATTCTGGTTATCATCATATCAAAATGGCAGTTAAGGACCAGGAGAAGACAACCTTCATTACTCCATTTGGAGCCTTCTACTATGTGTCCATGCCTTTTGGGCTCAAGAGTGCCCAGGCGACTTACCAACGGTGTGTGCAAAATTGCCTTCATAATCAAATCGGACGTAATGTTCATGCTTATGTGGATGACATCATGGTGAAATCCAGAAAGAACGAGACCCTGATTGATTATTTGAAGGAGACCTTTGACAATGTAACATCCCAAAATTCTAAATTTTGGAATGATATATTAAATAAATATTTATGTTGTTTGTTTGATTGTTGTGTGGATGACTGTGTGAATTTGAGTGGAAATTGAAACTTTTCAAAAGTTGAATGAGAGGGAATGAAATGACTTCCCAAACTTTCATCCTTGCATTTTGATCTCAATGGATTATAGTCAATTCAAACACAAAACCCTAGAGTGAAGATGGCACGACTTCTTCCATTTGAAATGAGAAGGGTTTTTGAAAATATTTGAATTCCATTTGGAAATATTTCAAATTTAGAAACTTCATGCAACTCAATGATTTTCATGAGATAAGATAAAATGACTTCTTCAAATCATATGAAAAATGAGTTGGAAGTTTTAAACAATCAAATTTAAAGGCCCTTTGAAGGTATTTTGAAAACCATTTTCAATTTAGAGTTATTTAGGTTTATATTCAAATTATTTTTCTCCAAAAATAAAATATATGAAAAATAGGGTAAAATGACTTCCTACAATGGAAAAATGGAGAAAATGTATTTGAAATCATTTTGATATTTTAAAATAATTTTATTTGCATTTTTAATGCAGCAGTAGCACTGTTTGCTTTATCTAATTTTTTGTGGATTTTATTTGTATGTGAGAAAATGTTCATCAACTAGGATATCTTTGTCTGAACATTTTCGTATATAATATGTCTATGTATATTTGTTTCTTATTCACTTCTGGTATTATTTTAGTCTTTGTTATTTTTAAAACAAAAAAATAATAGGCCGAAGCCCATTTGCCCCACCGGCCCAACTGCAACGCGCGCCCGAGTGAATCCCCAACGGATCGGCTGGTCGATCCGTTGTGCCCCTCCCGCTTTCGCCGACGAACGGGCCCCACTGCCTGATCCCGCTCAAGCCGCCTGCGACCTTCTTCCTCCCCATGACAGAGCCGCCACCGCCACCGCGCCGCCAGAAATCCTGATCTTCTCGGGATCGCATAATCGCTTCGCCCCCTCCTCCAAGCACCCCCCCTTATAAATACCCCTCTTCCTCGACCCGTCCCCCTCCTTTTCCCTCACAGAGGAACCCCGCCGCCTCCTCAATTCCTCGCCGGAGCAAAGCACCACTGCCGCACCATTGTTGCCCTACTTCTTCACCCCGACCACCCCGCCACCGCCGAAAGCCACCCACGCACCCGCATCCCTCTCCCACACCTCCTCGTGCCCTCACCCGAGCTCCAGCACCGCCAGAGCGCCATCTACATCAACCACCGAATGTCACCGCCACCCCGAGCTCGCTGCCGTCCTCCTCCGATGTCCCCGAGCTCCACCGAGGCCACAACCGTGATCGCCTTCGTCCGCTGCATCCTCCCGACGAGTTCACCGAGCTCGCCGACGACCTGAGCACCGTCCCCGTCAACCACCGAAGCCGGAGCATCTCGCCGGAGCTCGTCCACCGCCGCTGTAAGCTCTCGCCTCTCCCTCCACCATTCGATCTAAAATAAATGCCCTAGATTAGATCTAATCTGAACAGTTAGGGTTTTTTACTAGATCGACTTAGCTCCGGTTTATTTATGGTTTAGATCTAATCGGTTTAGCCGGTTTTTCTTTTCTCTACACGCACGCGCTAATCTATTAAAGATCGGCCGAGCGTCATTTAGTTCAGACCGCCCACTGCTTAGTCCCAATAGGAGCCCGACGCGTAGCACCTGCCCGTTTGTTTTTTTTTCGTTTTTTTAAACAGAAATAGTTTCAAGTTTAGATTGCTTATAACTTTTAAGTTTTAGATCCAAATTGAGAGATTCTTTTTTGCATTAGATTCAAAATTCTCGAAGTTTCTGTTAGAACAATTGGATTTCAGATTTGAGTAGTTTAAATTTGAGTTTGATGAAATTTATTCAAATCACTATTTTGGCCGTATCTTGAGTTTTATGAAATATTTTCGATTGATTGTTTTTGCTACTGTTTTGTTATTGTTTTTTCTATCCAGTAGCTTATAGTTATTTATTTTTAGTTTATTTTAATTAGTTTTATTGTGAAAACAGTAATGTTTTGCTTATGTAGTTGTTTTAGTCATATGATTAGTGTTTTTAATTAATTTTAGTTAATTCTTTTTGTAGATTTTTACATGATGTCATATGTTTCTGCTAGACTACAGTAGATAAATTTTTGTAGCTATTTATTAGTGTTTAGCTACTGTTTTAGTATTTTTTTGTTTAGTTCATAGTGATAGTTGATAAAAATAGTTTTATTAGGTTTAATGTACTTCTTTTTGCCACCTCAATATATGTTGTTATTGGTTCTGTTATTTAGGAGTAAATAGGTTTTCGTAAATTATTTTAGTATTGTTTACTATTGTCTTAGTGTTTGTAGTTGTTATAGTTGTTCTAGTGTTAACTAGATAGTTATAATAGATTTTATACTAGTTCTTTTTGCTAGTAAATGTTTTAGTAAATTATTTTTGGTTGTTTCATTAGAATTATATTTTCTTTGTTGTAGAAAAAAATTATTAGAGTAATTTGGTGTTGCTACGAGAGTACTGTGTGTTATTGTGTGAGTTGGTTTCTCCCTTGCTTTCTTGAAGTTTTTTTGGAATTCTATTTGGTTTTCTTTGACTTCATTATTGTTTTATTTATTGCTTTTTGAGTGTTATTTTGATTGTTAGTATTGTTTGCTAGGATTATTGGTTATATGAGTATGATGTTTGATTATATAGATTTTCTCGGAGTGACAAATAGTTTATCAAAGATTCCGAGAGCGTTATTATCTTCATCAAGTAATACCAGGCAAGTTCACCTTAACCATGTTTTTCATATATATGTTTTATTTGCATGTAGTAGCACCCTTTCAACAATCCCTCTAGTAGTGTTACTGAATCTTTAGTTGAGTAGAATGCATGAGGTAGGAACCCATCTCCCTGTTACCAAGCCCGAGACGTTATATAGTTTTAATGCTACGCTATAGTAGATGGGGTTTGGTATGAGTGCATGAGAGTGGTGTGAAGAAGGAGGACTCTATGTCAATAATAACAACTCCATGATGGAATCTGCAAGGACTGCATCTTCAAGGCCTCAAGACTTCAAGACTCGAGACAAGAATTCAATACACACTATTGGGTGAAGGATGGTTGACGGGCACCCTGGAGCAACCAGTGGGTGGCCGGGATGCATGGAGAAGCGCCATGACATCTTGCGGAAAGCTTCACCCAGACTCAAAGAGACGGAAGAATACTTCATGCCCGGAAGCTTATCTGTGCAACTGCAAGTCAATATGGGCTCTGGCTTGGTTGACCTTAGTGGTGACTCTGGCTGGGACGGTGCTAGCAGATGTAGAACTACGGTAGGATTGGATGAGCATCGGACAGTGGTTAGAGGAACTCTTCGGAAGACCATGTTTCAGTCGTCTTGTTCTCAAACACCCTGAAGTGCGAGAACGTAAAAAGTGGGATCGAATCTTGTGGGTAAAGTGTACAAACCTCTGTAGAGGGTAAAAACCTAATCGATTAGCCGTGTCCCCGGTTACAAACAATTTGAGCATCTGGACTTGGATCTATCTCGGAACTCTCAACACCGGACTGATAACTTAATTATGGGCAATTTACATGATTGGGCTATGAGACATCGGTTGGCGGAACCATGTCATGATAGAAATTCCATAGTATAGACTCCGGTTATTTCCTTTGATGTAGGGAAAATAAAACAAACTTTTATGCAAAAACTCAAACCCAAAGCCACAAAGCCATATTGCATATAGAATAGTTTATCATTTGTTTTCTCTTATTGTGATCTTGCCGGTACATTTAATGTACTGACCTACACGGCTACAACGTATCATGGTGTAGATTTTTTCTTCGACGAGTAAGAGTTATGATATAGGGTTACGGTCTACACTCAACCTGCCGATGGCGTTGATGGTACTCCACACCCGTTGATTGTTTCCACTGAGACATATGAGGTATATATCAGTTTTACGTTACTTATACATGTGATTGCACTTTGATATATACATTGATGTATTGTGTGTGCCGACATACCGATCCAGGGATGGCACGGATACACAGAGGCTTGACCGTCTGAGGTCAGGTCGCTACAGAGATGGTATCAGAGCACATGTTGACTGTAGGACGTGACCCTAGAAATCGAAAAGCCCCATGACAGGAAATTCTCTAAAACTTTATTTTCAAAAGAATTCATTACTTCTCATCTTTTCTAATTTTATCAAGTATCCCCTCTTATCTTAAAATAGTTAGAATATACCATTTCCCCTTTTGACCACTCAAAGGATCAACTGAAGCCACTCCAAGAAGGACAAGATATCGGACAACTGATGACCTCTTCAGAGTAAAAGTATTTCACCATGGATTAGAGTAGTTGAAGCTACAACAGTTGAAGACTCCGAAGACTTGAAGAATTTGAAGACTCCAAAGATTTATCTGACCTTTAGAGGACCAAACCCTTGTTATATACTTATGTCAGATGCAACGATTTGTGAGCTGTCTTGTGTTTGATGTTTTTCCGACAGCCACAAAATTAAACCCCGTTTTTCAAAAATATTGTTTGTATTGTGTGTATCTCTCCTCACCTCTCCTGTATCGCATCCCAAAACCCTTGGACCCCATAGGTGATGAATGAAGTTGGACCGGTATTCTCTGGACCGATGACTCAATTGGAGGCAGAGCTATGGATTCAAAACATGGAGAATCACTTCGTGAAAAAAATTGATTGCAAGGAAGTATGAGGTTCAATATGCTCTTTGGTATTTTACTGAGAGTGCTGCAACCTGGTGGAAAATGCATCAAGCCATACAAGGATGCAACGGAGTAAAAACTTGGGAGGAATTCAAGAAGACTTTATTGAGATCCCGTCTTATCCGGAAGCACTATGATAACCCGAAGAAGAAACCTTGTGTCTGCAAGATTTGTGGGGAAATAGGATACACCAATGAAGAACACAAGGATGGATGCCCTTATTGTGAGGAAAATCACCATGAGGAAGAATGCCCGAGTAGGAAGGTTACTTGTTTCCCGTGTGAAAGAACTACGCACAACCCTGCTCAGTGTCACTTTTTACCCCAAAGTACAAGAAATTACCAAGCAGCAGAAAGAAGCCCTTAGGGAAAGTTTTGGAAGAACCCGTGATGGAGGAAGTTATTGAAGACCCTGATGGAGAAGTTCTAAACAGATTTTTCACCCAAGCCTGCTATTTATGTGGAGAAGGACATTTTTCATAGTATTGCATGAAGGAAAGCCAAGAGTATCCCGGAGACTTCCCGACAACAGAAGTGAAGTTTGACCCTCAGTAAATAGAACCTCTGATCATTACGGACAAATCCAGGAAGAGAAAATGAAGGCATCCCCAAAACAACCCCATTTCTGCAGAAAAGGACCTGAGTAATATCACATGTTTCACGTGCAAGGATTTAGGTCATTACGCTAATAAATGTCAAGAGAAGAAGCCAAGAACCCAACAAGTAGACACCATCCACAAGAAGCCCAAAGACTTACGGAAGTCATTTGTTTTCGTTGCAAGGAAGCATGACATTTTGCTAGGGAATGTTTAGATTAGAAGAAAGCTGGAGCTGAGTAGTTGAGATTTTGATATGGATAATAAGAGTAGTAGAAAGCAAATTTATTTTCATATGTTTGATGAGTTGAATTATGTAATCGAAGCCTTAGAGTTTGTAATGGATTCATGAAATCAATTAAGTTAATGTGACATGTTTTCATAGGTTGAATTGTATGAGTTGTTACTCTATGAACACAGATTTGGACCATTTTCGAGGATATGAGAAATATGGTCTATGGATGAAATTGTAAATTTCACTTTAAGGGTGGTAGTGCCCTGTGAGAACACTTGACCGATGGTAAGGAAAAATGTATCCCACAGAGTGGAGTTGGACAAATTAAGTTTAAGGATTTTATTTGATGTATTAATTACCTCAAGAGTATGAAGGAATGAAGTAATATTGGATTTAAAGGAGGTGCAATGTTGGAATATGGAACAATAGTAGCTCAAATGATGAGTTAAAATTGTGCGAGTATTGAAGTGGGCCCACACCCCACACGCCCAGGAATTAATAAGGATCAAGTACTCCCTACAAGAAGAAATTTTGGAAGAAGATGTGATTTGATGAGCAGACGTTCCTTAGGAGGTTACGAAACCTCGAGAGTTGTGAAGTAACGATAGATGTTTCATTCAGCTTGCAGAATCAATGGAATTATCCGAACTAAGTTCGTCGACAAGAGAAATCATGCAATGCTTGTGACAATTCCCGAGTGTTAGAAATGCGAGATTCGCTAAACCTTATACAGAGTAATGATTTGTGTGCCGAATGGATTGATCACCATACCGACTTACTATGATCATTCTCTCTTGCTATTTGGAATGGTAAATCTGAGTGACTTACCCATAGTAGAGAGACGAAGATGTCAAACCTTGTTTAAATCCTAGAATGGTAGAACGATGAAACCCTATACAGACAACCGTTGCCAATCGTAGGTCATACGGTGAGATTTAGCCCAGACCCATTTTCTGCAGGAGAAACCATTAATTGTTGACCACCATGAGATTTTTGATAGTTGTTTAGTACTGGCGACAGACCCGTCAACTGAGAAGACTCATCCTCGGAAGAACATCACCAAGATTGAGAGGACACGAGATTTTGAGAAAAGGGGCTTATGCCCCTACCGGAAGAGCCTTAATGAAGGAATTGTCCCAGAGAATACGAGAAGACCCACATCATCTGGGTACATGAGTTTTCTTGGAATCATAACCCTTATTTTAAGTGTTGTAGCACACCAGACCCCTTCGGTCGATGGATTTGATGGAAGACCCCCAAACCCGAACTTTTCTTCCTAGCCTCTTCAAATCTCGAGGACGAGATTCATTTTAAGTGTGGTAGGTTTGTAACATCCCAAAATTCTAAATTTTGGAATGTTATATTAAATAAATATTTATGTTGTTTGCTTGATTGTTGTGCGAATGACTGTGTGAATTTGAGTGGAAATTGAAACTTTTCGAAAGTTGAATGAGAGGGAATGAAATGACTTCCCAAACTTTCATCCTTGCATTTTGATCTCAATGGATTCAAAGTCAATTCAAACACAAAACCCTAGAGTGAAGATGACATGACTTCTTCCATTTCAAATGAGAATGGTTTTTGAAAATATTTGAATTCCATTTGGAAATATTTCAAATTCAGAAACTTTATGCAACTCAATGATTTTCATGAGAAAGATAAAATGACTTCTTCAAATCATATGAAATATGAGTTGGAAGTTTTAAAGAATCTAAATTAAAGGCCCTTTGAAGGTATTTTGAAAACCGTTTTCAATTTAGAGTTATTTGGTTTTTATTCAAATTATTTTTCTCCAAAAATATAATATATGAAAAATAGGGTAAAATGATTCCCTGCAATAGAAAAATGGAGAAAAATGTATTTGAAATCATTTTGATATTTTAAAATAATTTTTATTTGCATTTTTAATGCGACAGTAGCACTGTTTGCTTTATCTAAATTTTTGTGGATTTTATTTCTACGTGTGAAAATGTTCATCAACTAGGATTTATTTGTCTGAACATTTTTGTATATAATATGTCTATGTATAATTGTTTCTTATTCACTTCTGTTATTATTTTAGTCTCTGTTAGTTTTAAAACAAAAAAGGCCGAACCCCATTTGCCCCACCGGCCCAACTGCAGCGCGCGCCCGAGCGAATCCCCAATGGATCGGCTAGTCGATCCGCTGTGCCCCTCCCGCTTTCGCCAACGAACGGGCCCACTGCCCGATCCCGCTCAAGCCGCCTATGACCTTCTTCCTCCCCACGCCAGAGCTGCCACCGCTGCCAGAAATCCCGATCTTCTCGGGATCACACAATCCCTTCGCCCCCTCCTCCGAGCACCCATCCCCCTATAAATACCCCTCTTCCTCGACCCGTCCCCTTCCTTTTCCCTCACATAGGAACCCCATCGCCTCCTTGATTCCTTGCCGGAGCAAAGCACCATCACCGCACCATTGTTGCCCTACTTCATCACCCCGACCAACCCGCCACTGCCCAAAGCTACCCACGCACCCGCCTCCCTCTTCCACACCTCCCCGTGCCCTCACCCGAGCTCCGGCACCGCTAGAGCACCATCTACATCAACCACCGAACGTCACCGCTGTACCGAGCTCGCCGCCGTCCTCCTCCGACGTGTCCAAGATCCACCGAGGCCACAACCGTGATCGCCTTCGTCCGCTGCATCCTCCCGACGAGTTCACCGAGCTCGCCGACGACCGGAGCACCTTCCCCGTCAACCACCGAAGCCGGAGCTCGTCCGCTGCCGCTGTAAGCTCTCGCCTATCCCTCCACCGTTCGATCTAAAATAAACGCCCTAGATTAGATCTAATCTGAACTGTTAGGTTTTTTTACTAGATCGGTTTAGCTCCGGATTATTTACGGTTTAGATCTAATCGGTTTAGCCTGTTTTTCTTTTATCTACAAGCGCGTGCTAATCTGTTAAAGATCGGTCGAGCGTCGTTTAGTTCAGACCGCCCACTACTTAGGCCCAATAGGAGCCTGACGCATAGCACCTGCCCGTTTTTTGTTGTTTTTTCGTTTATTTTTCCTTTTTGTTTTAAAAACAGAAATAGTTTCAATTTTAGATTGCTTATAATTTTTATGTTTTAGATCCAAATTGAGAGATTCTTTTAGCATTAGATTCAAAATTTCTCGAAGTTTCTGTTAGAACAATTGGATTTCAGATTTGAGTAATTTAAATTTGAGTTTGATGAAATTTATTCAAATCACTATTTTGGTTGTATCTTGAGTTTTATGAAATATTTTCGACTGATTATTTTTGCTACTATTTTGTTATTGTTTTGTCTATCCGGTAGTTTAGAGTTATTTATTTTTAGTTTATTTTAATTAGGTTTATTGCGAAAACAGTATTGTTTTGCTTATGTAGTTGTTTTAGTCATATGATTAGTGTTTTTAATTAATTTTAGTTAATTCTTTTTGTAGATTTTTACATGTTGCCATATGTTTCTGTTAGACTACAGTAGATAGATTTTTGTAGTTATTTATTAGTGTTTAGCTACTGTTTTAGTATTTGTTTGTTTAGTTCATAGTGATAGTTGATAAAAATAGTTTTATTAGTTTTAATGTACTTCTTTTTGCCACTTCAATATATGTTGTTGTTGGTTCTGTTATTTAGGAGTAAATAAGTTTTCATAAATTATTTTAGTATTCTTTACTAATGTCATAGTGTTTTCTAGTTGTTATAGTTGTTCTAGTGTTAACTAGATAGTTATAATAGTTTTTATACTAGTTCTTTTTGCTAGTAAATGCTTTAATAAATTATTTTTGGTTGTTTCATTAGAATTATATTTTCTTTGTTGTAGAAAAAAATTATTAGAGTAATTTGGTGTTGCTACGAGAGTATTGTGTGTTATTGTGTGAGTTGGTTTCTCCCTTGTTTTCTTGAAGTTTTTTTGGAATTCTATTTGGTTTTCTTTGACTTCAATATTGTTTTATTTATTGCTTTTTGAGTGTTATTTTGATTGCTAGTATTGTTTGCTAGGATTATTGCTTATGTAAGTATAATGTTTGACTATATAGATTTTCTCGGAGTGACGAATAGTTTATCAAAGATTCCGAGAGCGTTATTATCTTCATCAAGTAATACCAGGCAAGTTCACCTTGACCATGTTTTTCATATATATGTTTTATTTGCATGTAGTAGAACCCTTTCAACAATCCCTCTAGTAGTGTTATTGAATCTTTAGTTGAGTAGAATGCATGAGGTAGGAACCCTTCTCCCCGTTACCAAGCCCGGGACGTTATATAGATTTAATGCTACGCTATAGTAGACGGGGTTTGGTATGAGTGCACGAGAGTGGTGTGAAGAAGGAGGACTCTACGTCAATAACAACAACTCCATGATGGAATCTGCAAGGACTGCATCTTTAAGGCCTCAAGACTTCAAGACTCGAGACAAGAATTCAGTACACACTACTGGGTGAAGGACGGTTGACGGGCACCCTGGAGCAAGTGGATGGCCGGGATGCATGGAGAAGCGCCATGACATCTTGCGGAAAGCTTCAGCCAGACTCAAAGAGATGGAAGAATACTTCATGCCCATAAGCTTATCTGTGCAACCGCAAGTCAATATGGGCTCTGGCTTGGTTGACCTTAGTGGTGACTCTGGCTGGGACGGTGCTAGCAGATGTAGAACTATGGTAGGATTGGATGAGCACCGGACAGTGGTCAGAGGAACTCTTCGGAAGACCATGTTTCGTTCGTCTTGTTCTCAAACACCCTGAAGTGCAAGAACATAAAAAGAGGGATCGAATCTTGCGGGTAAAGTGTACAAACCTATGCAGAGGGTTAAAACCTAATCAATTAGCCGTGTCCCCGGTTATGGACAATTTAAGCATCTGGACTTGGATCTACCTCGGAACTCTCAACACCAGACTGATAACTTAATTATGGGCAACTTATCATGATTTGGGCTATGAGACATCGGTTGGCGGAACCATGTCATGATAGAAACTCCATAGTACAGACTCTGGTTATTTCCTTTGATGTAGGGAAAATAAAACCAGCTTTTATGCAAAAACTCAGACCCAGAGCCACAAAGCCATATTGCATATAGAATAGTTTATCATCTGTTTTCTCTTATTGTGATTTTGCCGGTACATTCAATGTACTGACCTATACGGCTGCAACGTATCATGTTGCAGATTTTTTTCTTCGACGAGTAAGAGTTACGATACAGGGTTATGGTCTACACTCAACCTGCCGATGGCGTTGATGGGACTCCACACCTGTTGATTGTTTCCACTGAGACATATGAGGTATATATCAGTTTTACGTTACTTATACATGTGATTGCAATTTGATATATACATTGATGTACTATGTGTGCCAGCATACCAATCCATGGATGGCACGGATACACAGAGGCTTAACCGTCTAAGGTCAGGTCGCTACAGACAATCTCCGGGTGTATAGGATGATGCTTAACCCGGCCAAGTGTGTTTTTGGTGTACCAGCTGGTAAGCTTTTGGGTTTTCTGGTTTGGCATTGAAGCTAACCCGGAGAAGATCAAGGCCATCACTTTCTTGGCTAAGTTGGCGTGTGTCAATGATGTTCAACGTCTGGCAAGTCGTATTGCCGCCTTAAGCCGGTTCATAAGCCGGTTGGGTGAAAAGGCTATACCATTGTACCAGATGATGAAGAAAACAGATCACTTTGTCTGGAGTGATGCTGCTAACCAGGCATTTGAGGATTTGAAGAAACAGTTGGCTGAGCCGCTCGTTCTTGCTGCTCCCATTGATAAGGAGCCTTTGATGTTATATGTGGCTACCAATAGCCGAGCTGTTAGTGTTGCCATTGTAGTGGAGAGGAAGGAAGAATGTAAAGAATAACCGGTTCAACGGTCGGTTTACTATATCGGTGAGGTCCTTATTGAGTCCAAACAGGGATATCCACGTTGGTAGAAGTTTGTGTATGGGGTTTTTATGGCTAGCCGGAAGCTTAAGCAGTATTTTCTGGGTCATCCTATCACTGTGGTTAGTTTTAACCCTTTAGGGGATATCATTCAAAACAGAGAAGCCACAGGTCGGGTAGCTAAATGGGCCATCAAGCTTGGACCTCATGGTTTAAAGTATGTGCCTCGTACATCCATCAAATCTCAAGCACTTGTGGATTTCACCAATGATTGGACAGAGTTGCATTTGCCTGAGGAGAAGCCGGATAAGACGTATTGGACTATTCACTTTGATGGGTCCAGGAAGTTGGAAGGCTCGGGGGCTGGAGTTGTATTGACTTCCCCATGAGGCGATAAGTTTTCTTATGTTCTCCGGCTAATGTTCCCTTGTACCAACAATGCAGCTGAATATGAGGCCTTGCTCCACGGTCTTCGGATGGCCAAGGAGATAAACTTAAGCCGGGTGAGGTGCTTTGGCGACTCATATCTGGTAGCTCAACAAGTTTCTGGTACTTGGGATTCTAAGGATCCACTCATGGCGGCTTATCGTCGAGAGGTTGATGCTATTGCGGGTCACTTCAAGGGTTATCAAGTTGAGCATATTGATCGAAGGAAAAATGAGGCGGCTGATACTTTAAGCTGGTTGGTATCTCAATATAAGCCGGTACCACCTAACAGTTTCTTGGATATTCTGCATAACCCTTCAGTTAAATTGCCAACAAAACAAGATCTGGCTATTCCTGACCCGGAGGCACAGCTGGTGGCAGCTCTTCATGCTATTCCTGATTGGACAGTCCCATACTTGCCTTATATGACCCGAGGCGAGTTACCTGAAGATGAAACGTTAGCCAGGCAGATAACCTGGCGGTCTAAGTCAATGACAATTGTCAATGGAGAGCTACATCATTGCAGTGTCACAGGGGCGTTTCAACGTTGTGTTTCTCCAGAAGAGGGCCATGACATCCTTCGTGAGATTCATGAAGGAGATTGTGGTCATCATGCTGGCTCTAAATCTCTCGTGGCTAAAGCCTTTCATCATGGGTTTTATTGGCTGACGGCTCATGCTGATGCTGAGGATTTGGTCAGTAAATGTGATGGTTGTCAGAAATTTTCACGAAGAGCTCATGTGCCGGCTCAAGAATTAAGGATGATTCCAATTACTTGGCCGTTTGTAGTCTGGGGGCTTGATATGATTGGGCCTTTCAAAAGGTCCAAAGATAAAAAGACACACCTCTTGGTGGTAGTTGAGAAATTCACAAAGTGGGTTGAAGCAGAGCCGGTCAGTAAGTGTGACACGGCGACAGTGGTTCAATTCATCAAAAAGGTGATTTTGCGTTTTGGCTTTCCCCACAGTATCATAACTGATAATGGCACTGATCTATCCAAGGTGCTACGAAAGAGCTTTGTCAACGTGAGCATATGCAGCTTGATGTCTCATTATTGGCTCACCTCCAGTCTGGTGGTCAAGCTAAAAGAGCCAATCAGGAGATCTTAAGAGGCATCAAGCCCTGACTTCTGGTACCCTTGCAAAGGACGTCGGGTTGTTGGGTGGAGGAGTTACCTTCGGTATTATGGAGCATCAATACTATCCCAACAGATCTACGGGTTACATGCCTTTCTTCATGGTCTACGGAGCAGAGGCGGTTCTCCCCAGTGACATCTGTCATGATTCACCTCGTGTGGCGGCTTATGTTGAAGCTGATAATGAAAGGGCATATGAGGATGCACTTGACTTATTGGATGAGAAGCGTGACCATGCGGTGGCTCGTTTGGCGATTTACCAGCAAGATATGCGCCATTATCACAGCCGCCGGGTTAAAACCAGAACTTTTCAAGAAGGAGACCTGGTGCTTCGGCTTATCCAAGACCAAACTGATATGCACAAATTACCCCCACCTTGGGAAGGACCCTTTGTGGTCAGCAAAAATCTAAACAATGGATCATACTACCTTATCAACATTCGAGAGCATAAGGATTCACGTAAGTCGGAGGAGGAGACCCGCCGGCCGTGGAACATTGCTCATCTTCGGCCTTATTATACCAGAGCCACCGGCTCTCCTGATGTACATATTTTGACAATGTACATATTATAAAGAATATAATAAAGCCGGCATCCCTGATAAATCAGGGCCTTTGTCATTTAATTTTTAAGAATAATGAGTCTTTTTCACTTCCAATGGTCAATAGGGGGCTTCCTGTTCAAACATAGGTGTATTCACCAAAGAGAACATAGCGTTACTACCCTCTTGATCCGGCGCAACACCGATGTTACAAATCACTTGGGGCTTCCTGTTCAAACATAGGTGTATTCACCAAAGAGAACATAGCGTTACTACCCTCCTGATTCCGGCTATCAAGCCAATATGGTAATTCGGCTATCAAGCCAATATGATAATTTCATAAGAGCACGGCTCTGGTTATTTTGGTAATTCGGCTATCAAGACAATATGATAATTTCATAAGAGCACAGCTCTGGTTATCTTGGTAATTCGGATATGAAGCCAATATGAAAATTTCATGAGAGCACAGCTCTGATTACCTTGATAATTCGGCTATCAAGCCAATATGAAAATTTCATGAGAGCACAGCTCTGATTACCTTGATGATTCGACTATCAAGCCAAAATGAAAATTTCATAAGAGCACAACTCTGATTACCTTGGGATTTTTGCTATCAAGCTAGTATTATCACTTCATATGAGCATAGCTCTGACATATTTGGCGGGTTAATTACCGGATTACAAAGACCAAAGAGAGTCTGTTGCATAGAACAACTCAAACATAGGTCTCTGGTGAACCAGCGGCATATGATAACATTAAGTACTTGAGAGTATTGTCTTCTCAGTTTTGGGTTATCATCCAAACTGCTTTGGTACGATAAGCCGGCAGTGTTCAATCACATATCACAGGTATGATATTTCATATATATATATATATATAGTGTTACTATTCATCATCTAGGGTGCAGAATAAGTTATTCTTCACCTGAGGTAATCTTACGATCATTTCATAATTAAATTACGTTTAGAATTCAAATAGTTACATTCCTATTGATTCACTACGTAAAATTTGACATAAGAAAATAAAAATATAGGTCATAAGACAATAAAATTTGTAGTTTATGTGTATTTTAGACTATGTTTTTACGTTTGTAATTTTATATAACATAAAATATTTTTTACGGCGATTATATATTTTCTTACGGTCTCTTTTTACGTCGGAAATAAGACAAAACTTACAGAACGTAAAAGTACGGTGCATTGATGGTAAAATAGAGGGGGTGAAGAATAACTATTCCTCACCTAGGGTGACGAATAGCACAACATATATATATCATGGTTAAACCGGCCCTGGTTATGACCTATTTTTAGTTGCCAGTAGTTTATATATGGTATTATGACCCGCCCCGCGGTAAACCGTCGGGGCACTTGTGATTTACATGTGTGCATGATAATGATAAACCTCCTTCTGCATAAATTGATGATATCATAAGCATAAAGTGATACGCTCCTTAAATGGCAGATCAAATGATGTGGCACAAAGCAAAAAACGAGCACGATGGCACGAGAGATCAAAGTTTACTGGCCTATTACATGACTCCGTGAGCCAAACAAGATCAAGTGTTTTCAAATGATCAAATATATAAATCGCCTGGCAGATTACTCATCTTGGCCTAGCTGACTTGAGCCTTCCGGATCATCCTTCTCCAGTTCTTCGTCCTCCTCTGCCGTCTGGAAGTTTGGTGTTGACCAATCAATGCCACGTAAGGCATGGAATTCAGCTTCATCATCAATAAGATTGACGGGTCAACTTCAGGGGCGAAAGTATGCTTATGAATTGGAGGAATTAGATCCATCACTTTATAAGCTGGCATGGACATCTTCTGGTTCTCTGCATCATAAGCCGGCTAATATTTTGAGAGATTGGTTTCATCAGCAATTACTATCGCACGAGGACGAATTTCTTTAATGCAGGCGGCGAAGTCTTGCTGATCAAAAGGAGTGACATCTTCTTTCAGGCTTGGATACCCGGTAGCCACCTCGGTCGGGTCTAGCTCGGGTAACCATGCCTTGGCATGGCTCAAGGCCGTCACGGCGCCGGCTCTCGCACATGACTGTTTTATCTCTTGAATCCTCGCAGGCAGAATTGACAATTTTTTCAACACGTCGCTTAGCAGGTTGGGTTCTTGATTTGCTGGAGAAATTGTGGCTAGTGCACGCTGAGTTCCGGTATATAGATGTTCAACCAGCGTATATACGGCTTTAAGCTTCACCGGCACATCTTGATTCAGATTACTGCTCCTTGGACCTGTGTGACAGTCGTGGAAGTAATTAGTGGCGGTTCATACCATCACGGAAGAGATTCAATTTCAATATTCACACGGCGACTTACCAAAGATAGCAGAAACCATCTGAGACACCCGACGTTTTAAACCGGTAAGCTCAAAGGTCACCTTTTCTAGATCAGCTTCAGCTTTTTCGACGTGATGTGTTAGAGCGCTTTTCTCTTCGGCCCAGGAGTTTCTTTCAACATGAAAACTGGTCTTCAGCTTTTCCGTTTCCTCCAGACTAAACTTGATTTTAAATCAACTTTCCGGGTCTCAGACTCTTGAATCTCCAGCCGAGTCTTTGCATCATCCAATTGTGATTGAAGTTCAGCGGTGGCCTTCTGTACAAACATAGAGTTACAAACACATTTATATCCGGGTTACATGATTATAAGTCCCAAGCCTTTTGCAAGCAACAACACTTGGCACTTGGGGGCTAATGCCTACCAAAGAACTCTTCCTACATTGATTTGTATGACTAAGTCCCAAGCACTTTGCAAGCAACAATACTTAGCACTTGGGGTCTAATGCATATTTGTTCATATCATTACTACTTTATGATGACCCACTAGTGCCATGGACAACCACAGCCGGCTCATGGGGGCTACATGAGTAAGTTCTGATCTGTAAACACTGATAAGTACCAGTTTATTCATGCTGATTAAACCGGCCCTTGGGGGCTACAGATGCAATGTTGATCATTAAAATCCGGTTTAAGTGAAAAATGGATTTTTGAAGGATTTTTTTAATCAAAATATGCTTTCTGCTCATTCCTATTCTAAGTCTACACAGTAGACTTGGGGGCTGACAGGATATGCATAATGTATTTAAGCCGGAATTCATACCTCATATTTTTTATGCTTCTGTTTCACCATATCGATTTCAAGATCGTGGCTGGTATGTACTTGGTTGAGGTAGCCAGAGAGTACTTCACTGCTGCTCAAGTGAGAATAGTGAGCAACGTCAAATCTCACTTTCTCCTTTTCAAGGAATTCCTGCTTAGCGGAGTTTTGAGCCAAGACAATTGGATTTCCCGGTTCTGTAAAGCCGGTGCCAATGATCATAACATCATCAGTATGAGTTTCTGACAGTTTAAGTGGGCTTGATGATTCAGTATTCAAAGGATTGAGTTTTGTCTGGTCGCTGGAGAGGTCAGGAATCTCTGGTGGATCGTCACGGACAGGCTCGTCGGGTGGTACCATGGAGGTATCAGATGCTGGAATTTGTTGTTCCGGCTCAGGAACTTTGGGGTCTTCAGCCGGCTTGATCACCTTTGCCCTCTTGTTAGGCTTTTCTTTTCCACTGCACGGTTCACGAGAGATCAGTACAAGTATAAGAGCATAAGGAGATAGAAAACAAAAGAGATGTTACCCAGGAGCAGTCTTAAAATCCGGTAGTTGGGTTTGAGATGAATCGTTGGAGGAGGAGCGAGAAACCTCCTGATAAGTTTGAATTGAAAGGAGTAAATGGCTGACGAATGAGACCCACCGGGGGGTAAAAAGAGTTAAGTTTGGAAAGACCTCGTTTTGCCGTTTTCGTCGAGCTAGAGTATTCGGTAAGCCAGACGATAACTCTTCACCTTCGCTGGTCCGAGTTTGTCGCCGGCTCTCGTGTTGTTGTTGCTTCAAAATAAAGTGAGGATCCAAATGAGCTAAGGGGTGCGAAAAGCTTACTTTCCGGGTTACCCGTCGAATTTTCTGTCTTGGCAAAGGCTCTGAGTTGGACGAAATAATAGTTACCTCTTCTTCAGCTGCTTGGCTAGCCCCCGTGTCATCCTGAGTATAATCGGTGTCAATAAGGTGATCGAAAAAGGAGCCAAGGGAGTCAAGGGCTACCTCCGACTCAGAGCTGTCATCCAGTTCAAACATGATGCAGGCGCTTGATTTCTTCTTATTTTTCTTAGTGTTTTTCTTGGTGGCTTTCTTGGCAGCTTTCTTGGCAGCCCTGGCCTTCTTGGCAGCTTCATGGTTGTACTTCTTCTTCCAAAAATCAGAATCAGCCTATGAAAAGTCATCAAAGTTGAGTTAATAAAACGTTTAAATGATCAGGTGAAGGTAGAAAATTGGAGACTCACATCTGGTGGCGGGTTAAGTTTGCAGAAAGGGTTCAGACCCACTTTGCTACAATCTTTCGGATCTTCATTCAGAAGGGACTTGGTCATTTCGTTGATTGCCTCGTCAGTTAAGCGTACAGAGCTGTGGCGCAGCGGATCCTTTATACCACCAGTGTAAGTACACATTAAGCTAGGCCGGCGGCTCAAGGGTATAATTCGCCAAGAGACCCAGCACCGAACCAAGTCAATGCCAGTTAAACCATTTCCTAGCAGAGCTTTGACCTTTGCAGTGATGGGGGCAAGCTTTGCACGTTTGGCAGCGGTAAGCTTCTCAGGAAGAAGATGTTTTGGGTCCAGGCGCTCGACACGATAACCCGGCAATGGATTCTCGTCAGCCGGAGAGGTATCTTTGCAATAAAACCATGTCTGGTTCCAGTCCTTGGGATGACTCACAAGCAAGCATAAGGGAAGATAGCATCCCTTCTTCGTTGAATTGAGATTGCTTCGAGTTCCAAGTTGGGTCCGTTTGTGAATTCGTTTTGGCGGTTCAAATAAAAATATTCTCTGAAAAGTTCAACACTGGACTCCTCTTGAAGGTATACTTCACAGAAGACTTGAAAGTTGCAAATGTTTGACACGGAATTGGGTCCAATGTCTTGCGGATGGAGTTGAAAGAAGTGCAGAACATCTCGGAAAAATTTAGAGCCGGGTGGTGAGAAGCCCCGGTTCATGTGGTCAGTAAAAACATTGACCTCGCCATCCTTTGGTTGAGGTCTTTCTTCGCCTGGATTGGGGGCGCGATAACCCAATTTTGACAGCATCTTTGAGAGTATCTTCGGTAACAATGGACTTAACCCAGTTGCATGAAGTGACTGTCTTTGGCGGCATTGTGAAGAGAAAAGCCTAAAGAAAAGAAAAGAAATTGCCATGTTAAGTTGATTCATTAAAGCCGGAAGTAAAAAACTACAACATATACTCCAAATGGCGGCTAGAATGGGGCCTAATGATATATGGGTAATTATAAGCCGGTGATGTAAACCGCCATGACAAGCACTGATATCAAGATCTGACAAGAGCGAATTTTACTAAGTGTTGTGACAAACAGGTTTCACAGATTGGAGCTATAAGATCGGATCTACAGCAATTCAGAGAAATGAAATGAAATCTAAACCTAAGGTGGCGGCAGCAGAAAAGTGGGGATGCCTAGATGAGATCTGTTGCAATGAGGATATGTTCTGATATTAAAAAACAAGTGCTAAAACTGCTACCGCACAAGATTTGTGTCATTTTTCAGATCAAAACTATGCGATCTAGGAAAGAGAAGGATGAACGGTGATGAACGCCGATGAACGGGGAAACCCTAAGGTAGATCTATTAAGAGGAAAAGTGAAGGCTTACCAATGCTGATAAATAGCGGAGAGGCGCCGCGATGTTCTCGTTCGTTCAGGGTGATGCATGATAACCCACAAGTATAGGGGATCGCAACAGTTTTCGAGGGTAGAGTATTCTACCCAAATTTATTGATTTGACACAAGGGGAGCCAAAGAATATTCTCAAGTATTAATAGTTGAGTTGTCAATTCAACCGCACCTGAAAGACTTAATATCTGCAACAAAGTATTTAGTAGCAAAGTAATATGGAAGTAACGGTAACGGTGGCAAAAGTAACAGTATTGGTTTTGTAGTGATTGTAACAGTAGCAACGGAAAAGTAAATAAGCAAAGATCAATATGTGAAAAGCTCGTGCAACAGTTATAACATAGGGTGACACAGAACTAGCTCCAGTTCATCAATGTAATGTAGGCATGTATTCCGAATATAGTCATACGTGCTTATGGAAAAGAACTTGCATGACATCTTTTGTCCTACCCTCCCGTAGCAGCGGGTCCTATTGGAAACTAAGGGATATTAAGGCCTCCTTTTAATAGAGTACCAGAACAAAGCATTAACACTTAGTGAATACATGAACTCCTCAATCTACGGTCATCACTGGTAAGTATCCCGATTATTGTCACTTCGGGGTTAACGGATCATAACACATAATAGGTGACTATAGACTTTCAAGATAGGATCAAGAACTCACATATATTCATGAAAGCATAATAGGTTCAGATCTGAAATCATGGCACTCGGGCCCTAGTGACAAGCATTAAGCATAGCAAAGTCATAGCAACATCAATCTTAGAACATAATGGATACTAGGGATCAAACCCTAACAAAACTAACTCGATTACATGATAAATATCATCCAACCCATCACCGTCCAGCAAGCCTACGATGGAATTCCTCACGCACGGCGGTGAGCATCATGAAATTAGTGATGGAGGAAGGTTGATGGTGACTATCGGTGTCAAAACCGGTGCATCTCGGGTAGGGGGTCCCGAACTGTGCGTCTAAGGCAGATGGTAGTAGGAGGCAGGGGACACGATGTTTTACCCAGGTTCGGGCCCTCTTGATGGAGGTAAAACCCAACGTCCTGCTTGATTTATTCTTGATGATATGAGTATTACAAGAGTTGATCTACCACGAGACTAAACCCTAGAAGCTAGCCTATGGTATGATTGTATGTTGTCCTACGGACTAAAACCCTCCGGTTTATATAGACACCGAAGGGGGCTAGGGTTACACAATGTCGGTCACAAAGGAGGAGATATCCATATCCGTACTGCCTAGCTTGCCTTCCATGCCAAGTAGAGTCCCATTCGAACACGGGACGAAGTCTTCAATCTTGTATCTTCATAGTCCAACAGTCCGGCCAAAGGATATAGTCCGGCTGTCCGGAGACCCCCTAATCCAGGACTCCCTCAGTAGCCCCTGAACCAGGCTTCAATGACGATGAGTCCGGCGTGCAGTGTTGTCTTCGACATTGCAAGGCGGGTTCCTCCTCCGGATACACCACAGAAGAGTTTGAATAAAAGGATAGTGTCCGACCCTGCAAAATAAATTCCACATACCACCGTAGAGAGAATAATATTTCCACAAATCTAATCTGCTGACACGTTTTGGCAGCATGACATCATGCCATGGCTCAGTGATTATTCGAACCGTTTTTCTTTAACTAGCCTTGCACATAACACGAGGCAGTTTCTTGACACGTCTTGTCAAAGCAGAGATCGTTTCCCCCTTATTACGGGATTCTCTTCAATACGGGCGTGGGTAACCCAACTATGCCATCAATTACGGCGCTTGAGGGATAAGCGAGTTTTACCAGGCTAGTGGGGGCGCATAGTTTCGGCCGCCCTTATAAAGGGATAAGGTTTAACCTTTTTCTACCCACGCCTTCTTCCTCCTTGCTCATCCGTTCTTGCGCACTCGAGCTCCAACGCCCAAGTCCACATCCTTCTTCTCAACCTTATCCAAACATGTCCAGAGCGGGAGGCAAGTGGATGGCTTCCTCCGTCACGGAGGGACACATCAAAAAGCTACGCGGAGCCGGATACTTAGCCGTGAATATCGCGCATCGGCTGCCCGTTGCGGGGTAGATCGTCCCTACCCCGGAACCTCACGAGAGGGTAGTCTTCCTCCACCACTTCCTCCGCGGACTGGGGTTTCCCCTCCATCCATTCGTCTGCGGTATTATGTTCTACTACGGGCTGGACTTTCATGATCTGGCTCTGAACTTCATCCTCAACATTTCGGTGTTCATTGTCGTGTGTGAGGCTTTCCTCCGCATCCGGCCCCACTTCGACATGTGGCTGAAGACCTTCAATATGAAGCCAAAGGTGGTGGGAGGCCAACAAGCGGAATGCGGCGGAGCCATGGTGGGCAAGATGCCCAATGTTCTATGGCTTGAAGGCTCCTTTGTGGAGACCATAAAGGGGTGGCAATCGGCGTGGTTCTACATCACCGAGCCGCGCAACACCAACTGGGTGGTGGCCCCTGAGTTTCGATCCGGAATCCCCACGCGGCTCACCTCCTGGAAAGAGAAAGGCCTATCCTGGGGTTCATCGGTGGAGTTGGACGGACTCCAGAAATGTATCCGGAATATGGCAAGCAAGAAGCTCAAGCTTGTCAACATAGTCCAGGTCATGCTCTTCCGCCGGATCCTCCCGTGTCAACAATGGGATTTCCACTTGTGGGAGTTCGACCCGGCCCAGCACCAGACTCTGAGCGAGCTCTTCGACACGACGCACAAGGACGTCTGGAGGGTGCTGTTCAAGGGCGCCGAGGTTCCTCCCTCTCTCACCGAGGACCACGGGCTAAGCGCGAAGCACCCTGCGAATCTGGTAAGTTTTGTATATTTGGTAGGATTTTTACTTCCCATAGCTTAACCACGTGCGGGGTCTGAGCTCCCATGCCTTTGACAGGACTGGGTGGGGGCATCGGAGAAGATCAACTGTCCGGCCCCTCTGCCCGAAGACACTGCGGACGCTCTCCTGACGGAGATGCTGACTCCGGCTCCTTACAAGGTGCCGGAGAAGATCAAGAAGAAGGCCAAGGGAACCCGAAAGAGTTCCCGACGCCAGGTGGTATCGGACTCATCGTCCGATGACTCTGCGACGCACTCCTCCCACGAAGACGAGGAGGAAGATGAAGATGCTCCCCCTCCAGCCGGGGGAGACAAGAAAAGGAAGGCATCCCAACCGGGGGGGCCGAAGGGTCCAAGAAGGGAAGGACTCTCCTTCCGGACTGCTCCACCACTGCCGCCCAAGACGAAGACGAGTGGCTGCTCAGGGCCAAGCCCCTGGTGAAGTCGTAAGTATTCGGATACCAGAGTAACTCATAGCATACCTTTGTCGCACTGCTTCTCCTAACGCCGAATATGATTATGCAGACCGCCCCAAGCCCGTATCGATGTATCTTCGTCGGGCGGCTTCTTGGACTCGCCGGATATGGATAGCGATCCACTTCCGACCGCCACCTCCCCTTGCCCTACGGACAATGCCGAGGTGCTATCTCACGAGGCACCGGGTCGAGGGGAGACAGTCCCGGAGGCGCCTCAAGGCGACCTTCCGGACTCCGGGAGCAGAGGGGGTAAGGCTCCCGAGGGCTCCGAGTTCGGCCTTCAGCCGAACACTGTGCCGGAACCTCCGGTGGTTTCGGACTCGGGCAGGCGGCCTCCTTCCAAAAGGGGCAAGACGCCTGTGCCGGTGACCTCTGTCCATCCAGAGGCACCAGACAACCTGCTGGGAGCGCTTCGCAGCGCTTCCATTGACGAAGAGCACCGCACTATTATGAGTGCGGTGATCCAGAAGGTTCAGTCCGCCAAGAGCGGACTAACTGAAGCCTGTGCCAGCCTTCTAAGAGGCTTTGAGGTAAGTATTTGAAATATAGGAAAAATAGTACCGCATAGACAGTAGCCCCCGATGCTTTGTTTGGTGTTCAAAAAGAAAAGCCGAATAGAGGATCAACTAATATCTGCAGGAGTCTAATATAAGTATGTCTATATGCGTATGCAGGCTTCGCTGCTAACCTCTACTGCACTGACTGCGGAGGTTGCCGTACTGAAGCAGGACCTCGAAGGGTCCAAGAAAGAGCTCGGCCTTGCCAAGAGGCAGCTCGAGGAGAACAAAGGTAAGTAATACCTAGTCTATAGATATCTATATATATAAAAGGGATGCGATTGCAAAATGACAGGATCATCTTTAATTTGCCAGGGGCCACAACCGAAGTGGCAACCCTGAAGCAAGCGCTATCCGAGGCCGAAAACAAAGCGGCCCAGGAGCGCACCGAGCGGGAAAAACAAGAGGCACGGGTGGGCGAGGTGCAGCAAGAGCTCCATGCTCTCGCGACGAAGCACGAGGCGTTGGAGCTTGACTTGAAGACGCGAGAGTCCGAGCTTGCCGCGGCCCTTGAGAGTACAAAGAGTGCCAAGGCTAAAGCCCAAAAGGCCCTCCAGGAGATTGATGCGATGAAGAAGATAGCGGCAGGTAAGGCATTCAATATGCAAAGCAAGCATGTGAAAGTAAATTACTTGTTACTTACCCGAGTCCGGAGCTCTCCAGGAGCATTCGCAGATTTGCCCCGCAGCGTGTCGAATGCCGCACGGTTTTACCAGGCCGAGGAGGGAAGCTCAACGGAGAAGTTGTTCTGGTCTCAGTATAATGGGACCGAACACCCGATGCCTCTGAGCGACCAGCTGAAGCAACTGGTCGAGCTGCACAAGGCGGCCAAACAGGCCATGGAGGGCTTTATAGTTCGGATGTGGCCTGCGACGCCCTTCCCAACAGCTACTTCGGCCCAGTGAGGCGGCTTGTGGATGCCTGCCCACGGCTGGAAGCCATCAAGCGGTCCGTCTGCATCGAAGGTGCACGCTGGGCTTTTGCCCGTGCGAAGGTGCACTGGGCCAAATTGGACGTCGTGAAGCTGGTGAAGGGAGGGCCGCCGCAGGGCAAGGAGCATCGCCACCCCGAGATGTACTATGAGGGTGTCCTGAAGGGTGTCCGTCTTGTAGCGGACGAGTGTGCAAAAGATGTAATATTTGAATAAACTTGCTCGTGTGATCCTGTATTATGAAAACTTGTTCATATGCGCTATGCAACGCTTGTTTGAATTTAAAATATTACCTTATGTTCAGTTGTTTATCAAATCTGAGAGATGGCTAGTCATCGGCTTCTGCCCCCACGCCATGAGTGCTGGGGTGTTCAGGATAAACCTGAGCACTCTTGTTCCCTTTTTTGGGTCCTTCGAGGGAGGTGCTCAGCACAATGAACAAGGCAATGCGTTATCACTCCCACTTAGCCATAGAATTCTATAATTTTAAATTTCGGCGAAGCCCCTAGTATTCGGAAGGCCGAATTCGGGGCGTTATACACGCCTTAAGCCGGACAGGGCCGACTCCTCACTCTAAGCGGCATAAGTCTTTAGGGACTTGAAACCTCTCGAACAGCGACCAGTCTCTCGCCTTATCATGACAGTCAGTTTTAGCTTTCTCTACTGAGGTGCTTAGCCCAGTAGAACCGGGGCACAATCGCAGTAGTTCTCCCAGTGCTACCTTAGCCGATATAGCGAAACGTAAGGTACCAAAACATGAGAGCCGGGCAAACCCAACTATTGACCCAAGACATGATTCGGAGCTGATGCATATAATGCTATAAGTTCGAGGTGCGGCACTGTTGAAAGTGTTCGGACTTCTCACGTTGTATTATGGGCTATGCTTAAGCCCCTAGCGTATTGGCCGTACCAGAGTGTACGGGTGCTAGATGTCATGAATGAACATATATATAAAAAGGAAGAATGCAATAATAGTCTTAATGCTATGCATTGTTTATTCAAAAAGGTGTGTTAAAGCAGAATGATACAAGTAGTGCGATAAGCAAAAAGTAGGACTATTTGACATGTCCCTTCCAAGGGCAAGCTGAGGAATAGTATTAAAGCAAGTATTTCACTTGTTATCGTAATCCACCTGGGAGTTCCGTGGTATGACGTAGCTTTCTGCCTCCTTGGTTGCTGCATCATGTGTTCGGCAATCATGCTGCCGGACAGGGTTTCCAGAGATTAAAGTCCTGAAAGAGAAAAATAACCAAGCGGGAAGCCCCTAGTGCGGTTTAAGCCGCGTCTTGGAGCGTGCCGTAGTCGTGCCCCCCTCCCCACCTGTGCCCATGGTATTTTTAATGCGTAATTATGTACGCGTGGCCTGGATTTTGCCGTTTGGCTGGGACCGGGGTGGGGGCCGCACTGCTATGCGAGCTCGGAACGTGCCAGGCGGTCCAGTTGCCGATTACTCCGGGCGTGCTTGAAGGTGTTCGGGTCCTTAATCGCCGAACTAGTGGATTGCCTTAAGAGGCTGCTTTGCGCTTCTGCTGCGAGGGCCGCAGTGTGCTCCTCCGTGCGCAGAGAGCGCTCTGTGTTTCCATTGACTGTGATGACCCCCCGAGGTCCTGGCATCTTGAGCTTGAGATATGAATAATGTGGTACCGCATTGAATCTCGCAAATGCGGTTCGCCCAAGCAGTGCATGGTAGCCACTACGGAACGGGACTATGTCGAAGATTAACTCTTCGCTTCAGAAGTTATCCGGAGATCCGAAGACCACTTCCAGTGTGACTGAGCCTGTGCAATGGGCCTCTACACCTGGTATGACGCCTTTAAAGGTCGTTTTTGTGGGTTTGATCCTTGAGGGGTCTATACCCATTTTGCGCACTGTGTCCTAATAAAGCGGGTTCAGGCTACTGCCACCATCCATAAGGACTCGAGTGAGGTGAAATCCGTCAATGATTGGGTCTAGGACCAATGCGGCGAATCCGCCATGAAGGATACTAGTGGGGTGGTCCCTGTGGTCGAAGGTGATCGGACAGGAGGACCATGGGTTGAACTTTGGGGCGACTGGCTCCAACGCATATACGTCCCTGAGTGCACGCTTCCGCTCCCTCTTGGCGATGTGGGTTGCGTATATCATGTTCACCGTCCGCACTTGTGGGGGAACCTCTTCTGTCCTCCGTTGTTCGGCTGCCGGGGCTCCTCCTCATCATCGCTATGTGACCCCTTATCTTTGTTTTTGGCATTTAACTTGCCGGCCTGCTTGAACACCCAACAATCCCTGTTGGTGTGGTTGGATGGCTTCTCGGGGGTGCTGTGTATTTGGCACGAGTGATCGAGTATACGGTCCAAACTGGACGGGCCCGGAGTGCTTCTTTTGAATGGCTTTTTCCGCTGACCGGGTTTAGAGCCTTTGAATCCGGCATTGACTGTCGTATCCTCGGTATTGTCGTTGTTAATGTGGCGCTTATGTTTGTTGCGATGTGACCTGCCTTTGCTGTCCTTGGTATCCGAAGTACCATGGTTCTTTGATATGTTATTGCTGCGAGCCAACCAATTGTCCTCTCCCGCAGAAAAGCGGGTCATGAGTGTCGTGAGGGCTGCCATAGATTTCGGCTTTTCCTGGCCAAGGTGCCGGGCGAGCCATTCGTCGCGGATGTTGTGCTTAAAAGCTGCTAGGGCCTCTGCATCCGGACAGTTGACGATTTGATTTTTCTTTGTTAGGAACCGTGTCCAGAATTGCATGGACGATTCCTCTGGCTGCTGAATTATGTGGCTCAAGTCATCGGCATCTGGTGGTCGCATATAAGTGCCCTGAAAGTTGTCGAGGAACGCGGCTTCCAGATCTTCCCAACAGCCAATGGACTCTGCTGGCAAGGTGTTGAGCCAATGCCGAGCTGGTCCTTTGAGTTTGAGTGGGAGGTATTTGATGGCGTGTAGGTCATCACCGCGGGCCATGTGGATGTGCAGGAGGAAATCCTCGATCCATACCGCAGGATCTGTTGTGCCGTCGTATGATTCTATATTTACGGGTTTGAAACCCTCTGGGATTTTATGATCCATTACTTCGTCTGTGAAGCATAAGGGGTGTGCGGCGCCTCTGTACTGGGCTATATCGCGACGCAGCTCAAATGAGTCTTGCCCGCTGTGTTCGTCCCGGCCGGACTTACTTTTACTGTATCCGGTGTGACGATTATCATCTCGCGTAGTGGCGCGCCCTCGTGATCCGTCGATCAATCTTGCATGTTTTGCTTTGTCCTCCATTACGTCTCGCAGGTCTGGTGTATTTCCCCATGCCTTTTTATTTGAATGGCGTCGGGGTGCGGGCTGAGCTTGTGGGTGGAATGCCTCTTTGTCGCGGCCATGAGGTGGCCGATCAGCTGCGTCGTACACCGGGGATGTAGGTTTCGGTGCTTCCTCCTCTAGTCGGGGTAGCAACCTGCACTTTGGATAACTCTTGGAGGGGCGCTCGAGTTTATATTCCTCGGTCGCCAGGACTTCAGTCCATCTGTCAGCTAGCAAATCTTGATCAGCTTGAAGCTGCTGCTGCTTTTTCTTAAGGCTATTTTCCGTGGCTATAAGCCGGCGCTTGAAGCGCTCTTGTTCAACGGGATCCTCTGGCACGACAAATTCGTCATCGTCGAGGCTTGCCTCATCTTCGGAGGGAGGCATTTAATTATCATCCTCCGCCTCTCCATCTGCCGCTCTCTCAGGAGGGCTGGCTTCTCCATCCTCCTGCTCTAAATCTTGCTGGAGGGGATTGTTGTTGTCTTCAGCACTGTCCGGAGTGCTATTATCTCCGGTGCCGGTATCACTGATTTTGCCTTGGCGGGACTTAGAGCGGCGCCGCTGACGCCGGCGCTTGGTTTGCTTCTTGGAGGGGTCATCCTCCGCTGTCCCGTCGCCATTGCCTTCTTTGGGTGTGTCCACCATGTATATGTCATATGATGAGGTGGCTGTCCAGTGCCCTGTGGGCAGTGGTTCCTCTTCGCCTCCCACATCGTCGTCCATACCGTCGATGTCTTTGGAGTCGAAGTCGAGCATGTTGGTTAAGTCATCGACAGTGGCTACCAAGTGGGTGGTGGGTGGGCAGCGAATTTTTTCGTCATCCGCATCCCAATCCTGCCGGACATAGTTCGGCCAGGATCCTCCTGACAAGGAGAGAGACCTTAATGAGTTCAGTATGTCGCCGAAGGGCGAGTGCTGAAAAATATCCGTGGAGGTAAACTCCATGATCGGTGCCCAATCGGATTCGACAGGAATGGGCACAGGCGGTTCGGAGTCTGTGGCCGGAGAAGGATCCGGCAGTTTGGCAACACGGCTCTCGTGAAGGGTAAGGTCGATATTCGGCTCGATCGCTGTTGAGGATACGGCCTCCGTGGCGGGGTCGTCTATCCAGCCGTCCATGGATGGCGCAACTGGCTCCGAATTAAGGGTCAGAGCGGCTGCCGGTGCGATTTCTTGAACACTGTCCAATGGTAGAGCTAAATCGTACTCATCGTGACCGCGTGGCGCACACTGCAGGGGCTCGAATCCGTCGAAGATCAAGTCTCCGCGGATATCGGACGTGTAGTTTAAGCTTCCAAACCTGGCCTGGTGGCCAGGGGCGTAACTTTCGATCTGCTCCAGATGGCCAAGCGAGTTGGCCCGCAGTGCGAAGCCGCCGAACACAAAGATCTGTCTGGGGAGAAAAGTCTCACCCTGGACTGCATCGCTATCGATGATCGTAGGAGCCATCAAGCCTAACGGCGACGACACAGAGGAACACTCAATGAAAGCACCAATGTCGGTGTCAAAACCGGCGGATCTCGGGTAGGGGGTCCCGAACTGTGCGTCTAAGGCGGATGGTAGCAGGAGGCAGGGGACACGATGTTTTACCGAGGTTCGGGCCCTCTTGATGGAGGTAAAACCCTACGTCCTGCTTGATTTATTCTTGATGATATGAGTATTACAAGAGTTGATCTACCACGAGATCGGAGATGCTAAACCCTAGAAGCTAGCCTATGGTATGATTGTATGTTGTCCTATGGACTAAAACCCTCCGGTTTATATAGACACCGGAGGGGGCTAGGGTTACACAAGGTCGGTTACAAAGGAGGAGATATCCATATCCGTACTGCCTAGCTTGCCTTCCACGCCAAGTAGAGTCCCATCCCGACACGGGACGAAGTCTTCAATCTTGTATCTTCATAGTCTAACAGTCCGGCCAAAGGATATAGTACGGCAGTCCGAAGACCCCCTAATCCAAGACTCCATCAGTGACGATGGCGACGGATTCCCCTCTCCATAGCCCCGAACGGACTCCACATCAGCCCTCCCGAGAGAGATTAGGGCTTGGCGGCGGCTTCGTATCGTAAAACGCGATGAATCCTTCTCTTCGGGTTTTTTCTCCCCAAACATGAATATAAAGAGTTGGAGTTGAGGTCGGTGGAGCTTCAAGGGCCCACGAGGCAGGGGGCGCGCCCAGGGGGGTAGGTGCGCCCCCCACCCTCGTGGACAGGGTGTGGGCCCCTGGTCTTGATTCTTTTGCCGGTATTTTTTATATATTCCAAAAATATTCTCTGTGAAGTTTCAGGTCATTCCGAGAACTTTTATTTCTGCACAAAAATAACACCATGGCAATTCTACTGAAAATAGCGTCAGTCCGGGTTAGTTCCATTCAAATCATGCAAGTTAGAGTCCAAAATAAGGGCAAAAGTGTTTGGAAAAGTAGATACGTTGGAGACGTATCAACTCCCCCAAGCTTAAACCTTTGTTTGTCCTCAAGCAATTCAGTTGACAAACTAAAAGTGATAAAGAAAATATTTACAAACTCGGTTTGCTCTTGTTGTTGTAAATATGTAAAGCCAGCATTGAAGTTTTCAGCAAAGATTATGAACTAACCATATTCACAATAACACTTAGGTCTCATGTTCACTCATATCAATGGCATAATCAACTAGCGAGCAATAATAATAAATCTTGAATGACAACACTTTCTCAAAACAATCATAATATGATATAACAAGATGGTATCTCGCTAGCCCTTTCTGAGACCGCAAAACATAAATGCAGAGCACCTCTGAAGATCAAGGACTGACTGGAAATTGTAATTCATGGTAAAAGAGATCTGGTCACAGTCATACTCAATGTAAACTAATAGTAATACATGCAAATGACAGCGGTGCTCTCCAACTGGGCTTTTTAATAAGACGATGATGACTCAACCTAAAAGTAAATAGATAGGCCCTTCATATAGGGAAGCAAGGATTTGTAGAGGTGCCAGAGCTCGATTTTTGAAATAGAGATGAATAATACTTCGAGAGGTATACTTTCATTGTCAACATAACAACCGAGAGATCTTGATATCTTCCATGCTACACACATTATAGGCTGTTCCCAAACAGAATGATAAAGTTTATACTCCCCCTACCACCAACAAACATCAATCCATGGCTTGTTCGAAACAACAGGTGCCTCCAACTAATAACAATCCTGGGGGAGTTTTGTTTGCAATTATTTTAATTTAAGCATGGGACTGGGCATCCCGGTTACCAGCCATTTTCTCGTGAATGAGGAGCGGAGTCCTCTCCTCTTGAGAATAGCCCGCCTAGCATGGAAGATATAGACAGCCCTAGTTGATACATGAGCTATTCGAGCATACAAAACAGAATTTCATTTGAAGGTTTAGAGTTTGGCACATACAAATTTACTTGGAACGGCAGGTAGATACCGCATATAGGAAGGTATGGTGGACTCATATGGAATAACTTTTGGGGTTTATGGAAGTGGATGCATAAGAAGTATTCCTGCTTAGTACAAGTGAAGGCTAGAAAGAGACTGGGAAGCGACCAGCTAGAGAGCGACAACAGTCATGAACATGTATTAAAATTAATCAACATTGAACGCAAGCATGAGCAGGATATAATTCACCATGAACATAAATATCGTGGATGCTATGTTGATTTTGTTTCAACTACATGTGTGAACATGTGCCAAGTCAAGCCACTTGAATCGTTCAAAGGAGGATACCACCCTATCATACCACATCACAACCATTTTAATAGCATGTTGGCACGCAAGGTAAACCATTATAAACTCCTAGCAAATTAAGCATGGCATGAGCAACTACAATCTCTAATTGTCATTACAAACATGTTTCATTCATAATAGCCTGAATCAGGAATGATGAAGTAATCATATTTACAAAAACAAGATAGGTCGAGTTCATACCAGCTTCTCTCATCTCAATCAGTCCATCATATATCGTCATTATTGCCTTTCACTTGCACAACCGAATGGCGTGGATAATAATAATAGTGCACGTGCATTGGTCTAAGCTGGAATCTGCAAGCATTCAATATAAGGGAGAAGACAAGGTGATATGGGCTCTTTGTCGGATCAACAATAATGCATATGAGAGCCACTTAACATTTTCATCATGGTCTTCTCGTCTCGACCCCCAAAGAAAAGAAAAGAAACAAAACTATTTACACGGGAAAGCTCCCGACAAGCAAAAGAAGAACGAGAAATCTTTTTGGGTTTTCTTTTAGTTACTACTACTACAGGCATAGAAGTAAACTAGCTAAAAGCTACAACTAATTTTTTTTGTTTTTCTTAAGGTTTTTCAAACACACAAGAAGAATGCTAGAAAATAAATTAAACTAGCATGGATAGTACAATGAAAAAGTATGAGCACCGACAACTGGCATGAGTGTGTGAACATGAATGTAATGTCCGTGAGAAATACGTACTCCCCCAAGCTTAGGCTTTTGGCCTAAGTTGGTCTATGCCCATGGATCAAAGTGGTCCCCTCCAGTGTACTGAGGAGGATCCTCGGGGTGCCACTGGTTGGCGATCTCCTCTGGATCCCACTGATAAACAGACTGCCGATAAGGGTTAGGAGATGGCTCTGGCTCAGGCTCTAGGGATCGTGTTCGCTCCCAATATGCATAAATGTCATCGGGCAGGATGATGTATGTGCCTGAATAAATGTTAAACAAAGAAGGTGCAGGCAGGGTAATAATCTGACAAGTCTTTTCACTGAATACCAGGTTATAAATGAGTCTCTTCTCCTTATCATCGCAAATAAAATCATGTGCTACCATACTTCTATAGTCTAAGAAAATAGGGGGCAGCACCTTTTCTTCTTTCTCATAGTCTAATAGGTATCTCAAAATGTTTAGCAAGACGCGAAGCAAACATACCTCCAAAAATGGGGCCCTTTGTACGGTTTAGACTCAACCGTTTAGCAACCATAGCAGCTAAACTGAAAGTTCTGTCACGAAACAAGGCATGGCGCAAAATAACAATATCAGGGGCACTAAGGTTTCCACTGTTCCCGCGACCAATTAAGCATCTACAAGCAAATATTGCAAAGTAACATAGAACAGGAAAATGTATGCTAGTGATTCTTGCATCGGAAACTTTCCTTGTTTCCCCTACAACAATCATCTAAATAAATCCCTCCACATCATTACGATGTGGTTCCTCTATGCTACCCGCAAAGGGTATCTTACAGACCCGACAAAACTCATATAGTGACATCTCCTTAACCTCATCATATAAGTGAAGTTCCACCAAAGATGGTGATTTCTTAGCATGAAAGTAAAAAAATTTGCATGAAAATATTAGTGAGGAGGAGATATTGTTCGCGCTGGTCGTGGAGGAAGTCGACGAGGCCTGCATTCTCAGACAAATAATAAAAATCTTCATCAATCTCGGCTTCTCTGAAGAACTCATCACAAGGCCATTCACATGGCCAAACTTCCGCAGTGCGAGGGAGATTATATTTGGGCTTCTTATTTTCTTTACTTTAAATATCCTTCGAGCTTCGGCTCGAAGAGCCCCTCAACAATCTTTTCATCATTTTCTTTCTCTGAAATTTTTAGTGAGTCAAAATAAAAGTGAACCAAACTCAAGAAGATTGATAGCAACTACTCCTACAAGTGCCTAGAGGCCATATCATGCATTAAAACTACTTTTGACCACATAAATTTGACATGCAAGCTCAAGAACAGGGTCAGCTAAGCAGCAAAAATTTGCAATAAATAAAGCACTAGAACAAAAACAAATTGGACCATTGGAGGAGTCACATACCGAGGAACAATCCCCCAAAGCAGTTTTGTAAATGGAGCTTTGAGCAAGGAGATCGAAAACGGCAGCAAGATGAGCTGGGACTCTGGTTTGAGCTGGTGGATGATTTTTTCTAGAGGAAGGCGGAGTGTGTGTGTGCAAGAATAGTGTGAGGGGGGCCACATGGGGTCCACGAGGCAGGGGGCGCGCCCCAGGGGGGTGGGCGCTCCCTCCACCCTCGTGGGCACATGGTGGGTCCCCGTGGTGTGTTCTTAGTGCCAAATATTCTTAAATATTCTAGAAAAAAATCATATTAAATTTTCAGGACATTTGGAGAACTTTTATTTTGGGGGTATTTTTTCTTATTGCAAGGATAATTCAGAAAACAGATAGAAAATACTATTGTTGCTTCATTTAGTCTAAATAACAGAAAGTAAAAAGAGGGTACAGAGAGTTGTGCTTTCTAACTTCATCCATCTCATGCTCATCAAAAAAGGAATCCACTAACAAGGTTGATCAAGTCTTGTTAACAAACTCTTTTCGAATAACATGAAACTGGAGAGTTTTCGAATAACACTAGGTTACCTCAACGGGGATATGCATGTCCCCAACAATAAGAATATCACATTTCTTCTTGATAGTAGGAAGAGGAAATTCAAAACCTCCAATAGTAATTGTCAAAGTTTTTCCAATAGAATTTATATTGTGGACTTGAGGTTGTTTCCTTGAAAAGTGTACCGTGTGCTCATTACCATTAACATGAAAAGTGACATTGCCTTTGTTGCAATCAATAACAGACCCTACAGTATTCAAAAAGGGTCTGCCAAGGATAATCGACATACTATCATCCTCAGGAATATCAAGAATAACAAAGTCCGTTAAAATAGTAACGTTTGCAACCACAACAGGCACATCCTCACAAATACCGACAGGTATAGCGGTTGATTTATCAGCCATTTGCAAAGATATTTTAGTAGGTGTCAACTTATTCAAATCAAGTCTACGATATAAAGAGAGAGGCATAACACTAACACCGGCTCCAAGATCACATAAAGTAGTTTTAACATAGTTTCTTTTAATGGAGCATGGTATAGTTGGTACTCCTGGATCTCCAAGTTTCTTTGGTATTCCACCCTTAAAAGTATAATTAGCAAGCATGGTGGAAATTCCAGCTTCCAGTATGTTTCTTTTATTAGTAACAATATCTTTCATGTACTTGGCGTAAGGATTCATTTTAAGCATATCAGTTAAACGCATACGCAAAAAGATGGGTCTAATCATTTCAGCAAAGCGCTCAAAATCCTCATCATCCTTTTTCTTGGATGGTTTAGGAGGAAAGGGCATGGGTTTCTGAACCCATGGTTCTCTTTCTTTACCATGCTTCCTAGCAACAAAGTCTCTCTTATCATAATGTTGATTCTTTGATTGTGGGTTATCAAGATCAAGAGCAGGTTCAATCTCTACATCATTGTTATTGCTAGGTTGAGCATCAACATGAACATCATCATTAACATTATCACTAGGTTCATATTCATTACCAGATTGTGTTTCAGCATCGGAAATAGAAATATCATTGGGATGCTCAGGTGTGTCAACAACAGGTTCACTAGAAGCATGCAAAGCCCTATCATTTTTATTTTTCTTCTTCTTAGAAGAACTAGGTGCATCAACATTAGTTCTCTGAGAATCTTGCTCAATTCTCTTAGGGTGGCCCTCAGGATACAAAGGTTCCTAAGTCATTTTACCCCCTCTAGTCACAACTCTAACAACATTATCATTTTTCTTATTATTCAATTCATTGAGCAAATCATTCTGAGCTTTAAGCACTTGTTCTACTTGAGTGGTAACCATAGAAGCATGTTTACTAATAAGTTTAAGTTCACCTTTAACCCTAGACATATAATCACTCACGTGTTCAATCATATAAGCATTACGTTTCAATTGTCTACCAACATAAGCATTGAAGTTTTCTTGTTTAACAATAAAATTACCAAACTCATCTAAGCATTGGCTAGCAGACTTATAACAAGGAACATCACCTTCATCTAATCTATAGAGAGAATTTACCTTTACTACCTATGTCGGGTTATCAAGACCATGTATTTCTTCAATAGGTGGTAAATTCTTAACATCTTCAGCTTTAATACCTTTTTCTTTCATAGATTTCTTTGCCTCTTGCATATCTTCAGGACTGAGAAATAGAATACCCCTTTTCTTCGGATTTGGCTTAGGAATTGGTTCAGGAAGTGTCCAATCATTTTCATTACTCAACATATTATTCAATAGCAATTTAGCTTGCTCAACAGTTCTTTCCCTGAAAACACAACCAGCACAACTATCCAGGTGGTCTCTGGAAGCATCGGTTAGTCCATTATAAAAAAATATCAAGTATGACATTTTTATTGAGAGGATGATCAGGCAAAGCATTAAGTAATCATAGAAGCCTCCCCCAAACTTGTGGGAGACTCTCTTGTTCAATTTGCACAAAATTATATATTTTCCTTAAGGCAGCTTGTTTCTTATGAGCAGGGAAATATTTAGCAAAGAAGTAATAAATCATATCCTAGGGACTACGCACACAACCAGGATCAAGAGAATTAAACCATGTTTTAGCATCACCCTTTAATGAGAACGGAAACAACTTAAGGATAAAGTAATAGCGAGTTTCTCATCATTAGTGAACAGGGTGGCTATATCATTTAATTTAGTAAGATGTGCCACAACAGTTTCAGATTCATAGCCATAAAAAGGATCAGATTCAACCAAAGTAATTAACTCGGGATCGATAGAGAAATCATAATCCTTATCGGAAATGCAAATAGGTGAAGTAGCAAAAGCAGGGTCATGTTTCATTCTAGCATTCAAGGATTTTTCTTTCAGCTTAGCTAATGGTCTCTTAAGGCCATATCTATCATTGCAAGCTAAAAAGTCTCCAGCAGTTTCTTCATCCATAACATAACCTTCAGGCACAACAGGCAATTCATATCTAGGGGGAGAATCTTCATCATCACTTTCATCAATATTATCAGTTCCAATAATTTCATTCTCTCTAACCCTAGCAAGTTGTTCATCAAGAAATTCACCTAGTGGCACAATATTATCAAGCATAGAAGTAGTTTCATCATAAGCATCATGCATAGTAGAAGTGGCATCACCAATAACATGCGACATATCAGAATGAATAGCAGGAGTAGGTGTCACAAGTTTACTCATAACAGAAGGTGAATCAAGTGCAAAGCTAGATGGCAGTTCCTTACCTCCCCTCGTAGTTGAGGGAAAAATATTGGTTCTTTCATCTTTCAAGTTCCTCATAGTCATCAACAGATATAAATCCCAAGTGACTCAAAGAATAGAGCTATGCTCCCCGGCAACGGCACCAGAAAATAGTCTTGATAACCCACAAGTATGGGGGATCGCAACAGTTTTCGAGGGTAGAGTATTCAACCCAAATTTATTGATTTGACACAAGGGGAGCCAAAGAATATTCTCAAGTATTAACAGTTGAGTTGTCAATTCAACCGCACCTGAAAGACTTAATATCTGCAGCAAAGTATTTAGTAGCAAAGTAATATGGAAGTAACGGTAACGGTGGCAAAAGTAACAGTATTGGTTTTGTAGTGATTGTAACAGTAGCAACGGAAAAGTAAATAAGCAAAGATCAATATGTGAAAAGCTCGTGCAACAGTTATAACATAGGGTGACACAGAACTAGCTCCAGTTCATCAATGTAATGTAGGCATGTCTTCCGAATATAGTCATACATGCTTATGGAAAAGAACTTGCATGACATATTTTGTCCTACCCTCCCGTAGCAGCGGGGTCCTATTGGAAACTAAGGGATATTAAGGCCTCCTTTTAATAGAGTACCGGAACAAAGCATTAACACTTAGTGAATACATGAACTCCTCAATCTACGGTCATCACCGGTAAGTATCCCGATTATTGTCACTTCGGGGTTAACAGATCATAACACATAATAGGTGACTATAGACTTGCAAGATAGGATCAAGAACTCACATATATTCATGAAAACATAATAGGTTCAGATCTGAAATCATGGCACTCGGGCCCTAGTGACAAGCATTAAGCATAGCAAAGTCATAGCAACATCAATCTCAGAACATAATGGATACTAGGGATCAAACCCTAACAAAACTAACTCGATTACATGATAAATCTCATCCAACCCATCACCGTCCAGCAAGCCTACGATGGAATTACTCATGCACGGCGGTGAGCATCATAAATTGGTGATGGAGGAAGGTTGATGATGACGATGGCGACGGATTCCCCTCTCCGGAGCCCCGAATGGACTCTAAATCAACCCTCCCGAGAGAGATTAGGGTTTGGCGGTGGCTCCGTATCGTAAAACGCGATGAATTCTTCTCTTTGGTTTTTTTCTCCTTGAACGTGAATATATAGAGTTGGAGTTGAGGTCGGTGGAGCTTCAGGGGCCCATGAGGCAGGGAGCGCGCCCAGGGGGTAGGCGCGCCCCCCACCCTCGTGGACAGGGTGTGGGCCCCCTAGTCTTGATTCTTTCGCCAGTATTTTTTATATATTCCAAAAATATTCTTCGTTAAGTTTTAGGTCATTCTAAGAACTTTTATTTCTGCACAAAAATAACACCATGGCAATTCTGCTGAAAACAGTGTCAGTCCGGGTTAGTTCTATTCAAATCATGCAAGTTAGAGTCCAAAACAAGGGCAAAAGTGTTTGGAAAAGTAGATACATTGGAGATGTATCAATGCAGCGGGTGGAGTTGAAGCAGTGGACGAAGGTCGACGGAGCCGGAGATCGGGCGCGCTGGAACGTTGCGAGGAAGAAGATGAATGCGAGAAGGCAAAGGGGGGAGAGTGAAAAGAGGACCTATGGCCCTATTTATAAGGCTGAAAGGATAAGTGGCAAGCGCGGGAATCGAGGAGACAAGAAAATGGATATGTGACGGCGTGAGCGCCTCGATTTTTGGAGGTTCGTTAAAAGAAAATATTTATTAAGACTTGGGTCGTATATAATCTTCTATATCTAAATAGCTGCCCCCACTACCTGATTTTCCTGGCTTCTTGTGAGGCCACATCATTGCTAATCCCCCCGTCGTTGATTGCACGACTACATCATCGCTAATCCTCCCGCAGTGAAGGCAAGCGAGTCAGGGCATTGTTCGTTGGTGATAGCCCATGGTGGTAGCCCATGTAATAAACGCAGGCCTATATATAGCTGGCTTATTTGATAGCCCATATAAATTAGGTTCATCTTCTCTGCTAGGGGAGTAATTTCCGCTGCTTTCTCTTTTGTTCGCAGCGGCCATGACCGATGAGATCCTCCGGCCAAAAGTGCAGCCACTAATGCAATGAATCGGCATCATTAATTCATCCGCTCCCATTACCTCACTTGCTACGAGTTATCTCTGCCGCTTTCTCTTCTTCTCGCCATCAGTATAAGGGGGAGATATCCCGGCCCTAAATGCAGCCACTAATGCAATGAAACGACACCATCTATCACCATGCATTATCTCACCCTACAAGAAGTCACTAGAAGAAGCTCCACCCATGAAACCTGGCCGCCGAGGTCGGCCATAAGGAGCTTGTTGTACGCGGGGAGACTGACCATGAAGCCCTGCTGTGTTATCTATGGCTATCCCATCCTCAACAAAGAGGTATCATCGTTGGATTCCTTTGGATCAATTCATAGATTATTACTGCCTACCAGTTCAATTGTTATATGTAGCAGATTCAATTGTTTGCATCGAAGGTCTTTTTGTTTACTAGGAGGAAGTGATCAATTTTTTTTCTGTCCACACATAATTGACTATGACATCAGACAAGATTGATTTAAATTGTTGCCACAATTTGAAGACTGATGCTCATCATCTTCCTTCAGACGGCATAGTGAATGATAGAGATTTTGGAATGATGTTTGGAATTATGCATGACCCATCCCTCTCAGTCATCTTGATCTGTTGTTCAGGTAACTAGACTTGCATGGAACTGGATGCTCTTCAGGTGTGGTTTGTAGGGAAGCAATTGTTACAGATCCAGCCAAACTAAATCACCATGTTTGTTCCCCACATCTTCTCTTCGTAATTTTTATTGTTGTAGTGGCTTGGGCATGATACTGATATCCTAATTGTTTGACCATATGAATGTTTATGGCACATGTAGTTGTTTGTACACAGGCATTAGTTGCAAATAAAGTTGACCAAAGTATGAGGTATGTTCACTACATTTTTTAAGAGAGCATATTATGTTCTATGGGGCTAGATGGAGCAAGCTAATGGCTGCACAGTTCAATATCTTTTTATCTACAATAGTTATATCGCTATATCATGATCTCTGGTTGTATGCCCAGCGAATATTTGGTGCGTTTACCTGCAATTAGTAACGATGCTGAGTATTCCTTTGCAGATTAGATAAGAATTGATATTTTCCAGTCGGTGAGATATATATTTGTCGGTTTTGTGAAATATATTATAGGAGTTATGTTCGCAACCAGTGCCTAATCTAGCAGTTTCCATTCCAAAATCTACTGCACTGTACCCTGGAAAAAAGAAGAGCCATTGTACTTGATGGAAAACAATGGACGTATGCAAGCATCGAATAGATGTAATTTCCTTTTCTCTTTTGTCTAATATCTTTAGAAATTTATAGTCATTCACCCTGTTAAGATTTTGATTTCCATAGAGGTTATGTGTGTGAGCACGTTTAATTCTAGACAGCTATTTTAGTCACCATTGTTGGTGCATATTTAATTCATTGATTCAGATTAAGTTCATTGTGCTTGAATCTGTACTGTGAAAGGCTATGGTACTGGACAGGTGGTTCTTCTTAATCAATGTGAACTGAAAGTCTACTCTCATCATTCAAAGAGAGAAAAACTTGAACAAGTATTTCTTAGTATCAAGGCACCGTGTCATGCTTTGACGTTATGATACACTCTTTCAGTGCAATTCACATAAATAATATTGACACACTTAGATAATCGATGTAATCTCTTGGTAAGCAAGCATCAGTAATCTAGTGGGCTCAAATGTTGATATCTATAGTCTATCCATGCATCCACAAGACCCAATCTACTACCAACGGAGAGCCTACTCTCTTTTCTATTACATTGTTTATTTTGGATTTTTAGCACATTTAGGTTTTTATTCAAATCATTACATTACTTCAATTCCAGCGAAGAGGTCCCGCAGCAACGCGCGGGGTATCACCTAGTATTAATAACAGGTGACGTCATGGAGGATTACCGCAATCTCAGGAGATGACATTATGGCGGGTTACAATATCTCGCAAAAAGATGAAGAAGGATTTTTTTCTAAGTACCGAAGATTGACATGAACAAGTTCAAATCAACCTGGGGCCTAATGTTGGGGAGATAACTGTTGGGTTAACCCGCCCAGGAGTGGCCGGGTTAAGCCATGGCGGTTTATCAAGATGAAGCCCATAAAGCTGTTCAAGATGGCAGTTCACTATGAAGACTCGTTTAAAGGCCTAGGGCCCATAGGCGGCTAGAAGCCCATGAGTGTAAACCGCCATGTATGTATGACTTGTATTGTAAGGCGTGTATATTTGGTCACCGAGCCGGACACGTTGTTATGAGCCGACCGGGACTCTGTAAGCCGCAGGGCGTCAACCTGTGTATATAAAGGGACGACCCAGCGGCGGTTTAGGGAAAGATACAACAGATCGAAAGCTAGGTCAAGCTATTCGCTCCCTGGCAATCGAGACATAAGAAATACCACCTCAAACTGGATTAGGACTTTACCTTCATCGCAAGGGGCCGAACCAGTATAAACTTATGTGTCCTTTGTCTCGTTTAACCCCTTTAAGCTAACCTAGTGCGATGGCTCCACGACTAAGTCCCCACATGAGGACATCTGACGTGACAAATCCACGACAGTGCCAACCTTAAAGGTCAGGGCCTCAACTGCTGAAACTTCTAAACCAACTGAAGAGGCCGCTGGAGAGGGAAAGAAAAGGAAAGAGAGTGTCAAAAAGACCACTGCCAGAGTCATTGATAGATCCTCTATAATGAGAGACCCAGAAGAAGATGAAGAGGAAGAGGATGCTGCACCAGCACCCAAGTCCCAGAAGCTTATGGGGGATGCTATCAAGTCAGGGGCTGCCACTTCAAAGCCCAAGACTGCCCCGAAGGCTACTGCTCAAGCTCAGAAGCCTTCTAAGCCCAAGAGAAGCACCAGGAACATCCCAGCTGAAGAGAAGAACAAGGCCCCAGTGCCTGAAGTTGAAGAAGAAGATGCTGAAGCCCAAGTGCTGAGGAAACTGAAACCAAAGATTCTAGAACACAATGACACTCACCCAGTGCCTGAGGATATGAACATCAGGAAGGATGAAAGACTGAGACTTTGGAGACAGTCTGATCCATATGCTGTGAGGAGGAAGACTGCAGTGGACTATAGGTTCCACACCAAAGAACAACAAGACTTTTATGAAACCATTTTGCTTGACAAGAAGCCTATAGTCTATGATATGAAATGGGTTGATTGGGAATTCATTGATGAGAATGAAGACTATTTTCCAGGAGTACATGAAAGCTTCAAAGCTTGTGGAGTTGATGAGTTTATGGGACAGAAGCTTACCAAATGGAATGATGAGCTCATTATGCAGTTCTATTCTACAGCTCATTTCTATCCAGATGGTAGAATTGTTTAGATGTCTGAAGGTACAAAGTACCGATATGTTTCCGGCGTATCTACTTTTCCAAACACTTTTGCCCTTGTTTTGGACTCTAACTTGCATGATTTGAATGGAACTAACCCGGACTGACGCTGTTTTCAGCAGAATTACCATGATGTTATTTATGTGTAGAAACAAAAGTTCTCGGAATGACCTGAAACTTCACAGAGCAACTTTTTGGAAAATATAAAAAATACCTGCAAAAGATGAAGGCCAGGGGGCCCACCACCTATCCACGAGGGTGGGGGCACGCCCCCCTACCTCGTGGGCCCCCTGGAGCTCCTCCGACTCCAACTCCAACTCTATATATTGTGTTTCAGGGAGAGAAAAATCAGACAGAAGGATCCATCGTGTTTTACGATACGGAGCCACCGCCAAGCCCTAAAACCTCTCGGAAGGGCTGATCTAGAGTCCGTTCGGGGCTCCGGAGAGGGGAATCCGTCGCCATCGTCATCATCAACCATCCTCCATCACCAATTTCATGATGCTCACCGTCGTGCGTGAGTAATCCTATCGTAGGCTTGCTGGACGGTGATGGGTTGGATGGGATCTATCATATAATCGAGTTAATTTTGTTAGGGTTTGGTCCCTAGTATCCACTATGTTCTGAGATTGATGTTGCTATGACTTTGCTATGCTTAATGCTTGTCACTAGGGCCCGAGTGCCATGATTTCAGATTTGAACCTATTATGTTTTCATCAATATATGAGAGTTCTTGATCCTATCTTGCAAGTCTATAGTCACCTATTATGTGTTATAATCCGTTAACCCCGAAGTGACAATAATCGGGATACTTACCGGTGATGACCGTAGTTTGAGGAGTTCATGTATTCACTATGTGTTAATGCTTTGTTCCGGTACTCTATTAAAAGGAGGCCTTAATATCCCTTAGTTTCCGTAAGGACCCCGCTGCCACGGGAGGGTAGGACAAAATATGTCATGCAAGTTCTTTTCCATAAGCATGTATGACTATATTCGGAATACATGCCTACATTACATTGATGAACTGGAGCTAGTTCCGTGTCACCCTAGGTTATGACTCTTACATGATGAACCGCATCCGGCATAATTCTCCATCACTGATCCATTGCCTACGAGCTTTCCATATATTGTTCCTCGCTTATTTACTTTTCCGTTGCTATTGCTATCATCACTACAAAATACCAAAAACATTACGTTTTCTATCATTACCTTTTGCTACCGTTATCACTACTATCATATTACTTTGCTACTAAACACTTTGCTGCAGATATTAAGTTTCCAGGTGTGGTTGAATTGACAACTCAGCTGCTAATACTTGAGAGTATTCTTTGGCTCCCCTTGTGTCGAATCAATAAATTTGGGTTGAATACTCTACCCTCGAAAACTGTTGCGATCCCCTATACTTGTGGGTTATCAGGTACCAGTCAACTGTTGATGAGTGGGCCAAATTGATCAATGCTCCAGAAGAGCATGAGGATGATTTGGATGTGTATGCCAAGAAGAAAGACCACAACTCTATGGCAAACATGTACAAGGAGATCCCAGACAAAGCTTTGGAGACACACAAGTTTGGATATGTGCATTATTTGTTGTCTGGTCTGCCTACAATCAACGCAATCTTGAGGCATACTCTGTTACCCAAATCTGGAGATCACAAGATGATCAAAGGCCACTCAATCAACCTGCTGTAGATATTTGATGTCCCTCAAAAATACAATGCCATGAGTCTAATTCTTGAGAGAATCAAGAGGACTGCTGCAGATCAGAAAAGATCTTGTGGGTATGCTCCACACATTCAGGTGCTCATCAACTCGAAGATGGGCACATGCACCTACTTGTTGGACAAGGATCATTTACCTCTGCACCCAGAATTTGAGGATAACACAGTTGTGATGAATGAGGATGATCCTTCATCAGTGCAAGCTCAAGAGAAGAGAGCAAAGGCAAAGGCAGAAAAGGCTGCAAAGATGCCAAGTGTTGAGGAGGCATCTCAGGTGTTCTTAAAAAGCAAACAAGATCAGCTAGCTTATCTGATTCAGGCAACTCTGAGGATTGAGAAGGGCTTGACCACCCTGACTCAGAATTAGGAGAGCTTGGAGAGGATTATTGAGACCAAGTTTTATGATCTTGATCTGAAAGTAACTGAGATACAGACAGTTGTTGAGCAGCTCCAGGAGGAAGCAGAGGAGGAGAAAGTAAAGGCTACCATAGATGCTTTTCAGTGAGTGCCAAGAGGTCAGAGGTCAGCTGTAGTGCCAGTGCCAGATACAAGAGCGACTACTTCTGCACCAGCAGCAACAGCTTCAGTGCCAGCTCCAGCACCTACTCCACCAGCTCCAACAACATTTACCGATGCCTTCGTCCTTGGAGTTCTCTCTACACCACCTCCCGAAGACCAAGCCTGAGAGACGCATAGCACTATGCATTTTTGAACTTCTTGGTAACTTGTTTCCAAAGGGGGATAAATGTATAGATCATAGCTAGGCTTCGAGAGAGAGTGTTGCTGTTTTTGTCTCTCTTGCTATTTTGGTCGAACTTTTGTGTGTGCTCATTTGATACTTTATGTCTATGTGTGATACTTGTATGATCATGTGTTTTATCATATCATACTTTAATGTTTTCTTGGATAATATTATCTCTTATATCCCTATATGATCATTCACTTTGCTTGGTGATGAGTGCAAGTTTTAATTTCTATCATTTTGAGCGCTCCACCAAGATGTATGTGACATGGAAGAGTAACCCATGATCCTAATCGATTGTGCATTTGCATTCAAAAGCAAATTTTAAATAATGCACAAATTTAGGGGGAGCTCCTGCTCATCACATACTTCTCAAAGCGGCGATGTACTTTAGATCTTATTATCATTTGTCGAAGCTTTGATCTATATGTTGTCATCAATTACCAAAAAGGGGGGAGATTGAAAGTGCAACTATCCCTGGGTGGTTTTGGTAATTACTAACAACATATATCTCATTGAACTAATGCTATTTCAAGATGATCGTTTTAGAAAGTTCAATGATTGGCATGGCATGGATTAGGAATGTGAACCCCTCAAAATGCTAAGGACACATATTGGCTCAAGCTCAAGACTCTACATTTTCATTTTAGTGATCCAAGATCACATTGAGTCCATAGGAAAAGCCAATACTATTAGAAGGGGATGAGGTGTTGCTTAATGGCTTGCTTGCTCAAAATGCTTAGTGATATGCTCCAAAAACCCTAAACCACTTTCTCATATCCACATATGTCCCAAACCAAAAGTCAAACTCGGCCCCATCGAAATGTTCTATACAGCGCCACCGAGTTCACTTGACATAGCCACTGCCAGAAACCCTAGTCACTTTGGTCTCACCGATAGGGATCTCGGTCTCACCGAGATGGGATTGCAAACTCTCTGTTTCCCTTCGTAACGTTTTGGTCCAACTGAGATGAGCGATCGGTCCCACCGAGTTCGCAATGCAAACTCTCTGTTTCCCTTTCGTAACAACTCGGTCTCACCGAAACGAGCGAATCGGTCCCACCAAGTTTGCCTGACCAACTCTCTGATTAGCTTATTGCCAAAGTCAGTCCTACCGAGTTTGTGTAATCAGTCTCACCGAGATTACGTTATGCCCTAACCCTAATGAAATTGGTTTCACCGAGTTGACATGTCAGTCCCATCGAAAAGCCTAACGATCACATTTTGAACTGAATCGGTCTGACCGAGTTTTCTGATTCGGTCCCACCGAGTTTGGTAAATTGTGTGTAACAGTTAGATTTTGTGTGGAGGCTATATATACCCCTCCACCCACTCTTCATTCATGAAGAGATCCATCAGAACGTGCCTACACTTCCAGTATACATTTTCTGAGAGATAACCACCTACTTATGTGTTGAGACCAAGATATTCCATTCCAACCATATGAATCTTGATCTCTAGCCTTCCCAAAGTTGCTTTCCACTCAAATCATCTTTCCACCAAATCCAAATCCATGAGAGAGAGTTGAGTGTTGGGGAGACTATCATTTGAAGCATAAGAGCAAGGAGTTCATCATCATCACACCATCTATTACCTTTTGGAGAGTGGTGTCTCCTAGATTGGTTAGGTGTCACTTGGGAGCCTCCGTCAAGATTGTGGAGTTGAACCAAGGAGTTTGTACGGGCAAGGAGATCGCCTACTTCGTGAAGATCTGCCCTAGTGAGGCAAGTCCTTCATGGGCGATGGCCATGGTGGGATATACAAGGTTGCTTCTTTGTGGACCCTTCGTGGGTGGAGCCCTCCGTGGACTCGCGCAACCGTTACCCTTTGTGGGTTGAAGTCTCCATTAACGTGGTTGTATGATAGCACCACCTATCGGAACCATGCCAAAAATCTCCATGTCTACATTGTGTTTGCTCCCTCCAAAGTCCTCCCTTTACCTTCATGTGCAATGTTTTACATTTCGCTGCTATACTCTTAGACTTGCATGTGTAGGTTGATTGCTTGACTTGTGCTAAGTTGCTAAAATCTGCCAAGACTTAAAATTGGGAAAAGGCTAGATTTTTATTTGGTCAACTAGTCTAATCACCCCTCCCCCTCTATACATACTTTCGATCCTACAAGTCATGATGCACCCAACATTAGCTACACGCAATGCATCAACATGACAACAGTGCTCTCAGGTTCTAGCGCTTATTTTAGAAGGTGATGACACAACATAAAAGTAAATAGATAGTCCCTTCGCAGAGGGAAGCGGTGATTTGCAGAGCTGCCGGAGATCAAGTTTTAAAACAGAGGTAAATGATATTTTGAGAAATGCACCCTTCTTGTTTACTTCACGACTATCATTTATCAATATCTTCCATGCTAAACACGCTTGTGGCGATTCCCAAGCGATAAAGTAAAGGTTTTGACTCCGTAGGAGTTTTTGTTTGATTATTTGAAAGATCAATTCTTTTGCAGTTTGGGACTAGGCATCCCTATTACCGCCCTTTTCTCGTGCGATGGTGAGTGAATAAACACTCATCCTGAGAATAACCCGCTTAGCATGGAAGATACCGACTACCTCTTGTCGTTCCATGAACAATCCAGGCACACAAAAAGGATATTTATTTGAAGTTTTTTAGAGATGGCACATGCGAATTTATTCAGGACGGCAGGGTAATACCGCATATAGGTAGGTATGGTGGACTCATCTGGAATAACTTGGGTTTCAGGTTTTGGATGTACAAGCGGAGTTCCCACTTAGTACAGGCGAAGGCTAGCAAATAGATTGAGAAGCGGCCATCTAGAGAGCAACAATGGTCATGAACATGCATTATGCATAAGTAACATTGGACACTAGCATGAGTAGGATATGAACACCATGAACATAAATATCATAGAGGCTATGTTGGTTTTGATTTAACTACATGCATGAACATGTGCCAAGTCAAGCCACTCGAACATTCGGAGGAGGATACCATATCATCATACTACATCACAATCATTTTAATGCAATGTTGACATCCAAGATAAATCATTATCCACTCCTAGCTACTTATGCATGGCATGAGAAACTATAATCTCTAATTGTCATTGCAAACATGTTTAATCATAATGAGCTGAATCATGGATACAGGGTTAAACATATTTACAAAAACAGAACAAGTCGAGTTCATACCCGTTTCTCTCTGCCACGGCCAGTTCATCAAATGTCGTCATTATTTCCTTTCACTTGCACGACCGAACGATGTGAAAATAATAATATTGCAAGAGTGTCGTGGACTAAGCTGGAATCTGCAAACATTTTATTCAGCAGGAGAAGACAAGGTAATATGGGCTCTTTGTTAGATCAACAATTATGCATATGAGAGCCACTCAACATTTTCAGCGTGGTCTTCTCCTCGATATGACTCAACAAAAAAAGAAATTCAGAGAAACACACTGAAATATTTTTTTGAATTTTTGGTTTTCTTGAACAAGCAAATAAAACGGGAAAAGCAAAAAAACGAGAAAAACTATTTACACAAGAAAGCTCCCAACAAGCAAAAGAAGAACAAGGAAATCTTTTTGGGGTTTTCTTTTTAGTGCTACAGCTAACTATTCTAGAAAGAAAAAACAAAAAGAAGCAGGAAATATTTTTGTATTTTCTCAAAAAAATTCAAACACACAAGAAGAAAACGAGAAAATAATTTAAGCATGGATAATACAATGAAAAAGTGTGAACACCGACAAATGGAATGAAATGTGTGAAAATGAATGTAATGTCAGTGAGAAACACGTACTCCCCCAAGCTTAGGCTTCTGGCCTAACTTGGTAATCAGTCAGTAGTCGGAGAATCCATGGGGTCCCATGTCGAATTGTTGAGGAGCGGGCACCTGTGGATACCACTGTTGAGGCTCCTCCTCTACTGCAGCATGGTTGTTCCGGTAGGCGATGATATCCGCAGGCATAATCCTGTACCCACACCTGGCAATAGGATCAAACAAAGCAGGTGCATACAATAGAATAATATCATGAGTTCTCACACTAAAACCCAGGTTATACGAAATAGGAATGTTAGGATAACCGACAATAGTAAACTGGTGGTAATCCATGGCCGTGCATTCTAGGTAATCCTTGGGCAAAGGATAATCATGCAGGCGTATTTGAACATTAAAGCGGGCCGCCAAACGAGTGGTGTAAATACCTCCATGTATTTTACCCTTGGACTTATTAATGTGGAGGCCATGTGCCACAGTAGCTCCCAAGCTATAAGTGTTTTCGCCCTCTAGTGCACGACGTAAAACAGCAAGGTTTGGGGAACTGAGTGCACCCACCTTCTCTCTAGCAAGCAAGAATTTTACAATGAAAAGAGTAAAATAATGAACAGCGGGAAAATGCAAGCCAGCGGCGGTGATACTCGACACCCCCCTCTCATCACCTACTATTAGAGTATGATAAAAGATTTCAAACTCTGCGGGCCTAGGCTCTACCAAACTACCATCAGAAGGAAGCAAGCATATTTCACCAAATCCAGTAAGCGGTATCTGATGGGGTTCGGCATATAGATTAAAATGCACCTCAGGGGGATTATTCCTAGGAAGAAAATTAAAAATTTGCACAAAGGAATTTTTGAGGAGATGATACTGTTCGCATTCAGCTGTGATGAAGTCGGTGAGGCCGGCATTAGCAGCATATTGTGCAAACTCTTGAAGGATTCCGACCCCTTCCATGAACGGGGTATGCGACCATTCGCACGGTCATAGCTCCACCAATCTCCGGGTGTGGAGATCACTATCAGATGACTCCCCAATCACTCCCTTGGAGTTCTTCTTGGAAGCAAACTCCCTAAAGATACTCATGTTTTTCCTATGAACAAAAATTCTGAAATTTTTAGTCCACAAAATTTTCTCAACAAAACTTTACAATATTGGTAGCAACTACTCATAGGGATACATAGAGGCCATAGCAAGCATTCAAACTACTTAGAACTCTAAGAATTCAACATGCAAGCTCATCTATAGCAGCACCAAGAGTAGCTAATTATTTAAAATATAAACCACTAAAACAAAAACTAATTGCACAAACGGAGGAGTCACATACCAAGCAACAATCCCCCAAAACAGTTTCGAAAATGGAGCTTCGAGCAAAGAGATCGAAATCCGCGGGTTTGAGAGCAAGAACATGAGAGAGAGAGAGCAATGGTGATTTTTTGTGGAGGTAGGTGATGAAGTGGTATGAAGAGATAAGTGAGGGGGGCCACATGGGGACCACAACCCACCAGGGCGCTCCTGGGGGTCCTGCCGCACCCAGGTGGGTTGTGCCCACCTGGTGCACCTCTCTCTGATGTTATTTGCACCAAAAATTCTTAAATAATCAGGAAAAACGTATTAAATATTTAGAGCATTCTGAGAACTTTTATTTTTAGGTCATTTTTTATTCCACAGGAAATTCAGAAAACAGGCAACACATGGCATTTATTTTATTTAATAATAAAACAAAAAACGAAAGGTAGGGACAAAAGGTAGTGCTCACTAAATTCATCAACTTCATACCTCTCAGAAATGATCCATTAATAAGGTTGATCAAGTCTTATTAACAACCACTTTTGATTAGCACGAAACCGAAGAACTTTCGTAAATCACTAAGTTACCTCAATGGGGATATGCATCTCCCCAACAATAAGCATTTCATATTTCTTTTTGACAATAGCTAGAGGTATTTGAAAACTTCCAATAGTGATTGTCAGATATTTTTCAATAACATTAGTACCATTCACTTGGAATTGTTTCTTTGGAAAGTGCACCGTATGCTCATTACCGTTGATATAAAAAGTGAGCTTGCTTTTATTGCAATCAATAACAGCCCCTGCAGTATTCAAGAAGGGTCTACCAAGGATAATTGACATGTTGTCGTCCTCGGGCATCTCAAGTATAACAAAGTCAGACAAAATAGTAACATTAGCAACAACAACGGGCACATCCTCACAAATACCGATATGTATGGCAGTTGATTTATCAGCCATTTGCAAACATATTTTAGTAGGTGTGAGTTTATTCAAATCAAGTCTTTTATATAAAGAAAAAGGCATAACACTAACACCAGCTCCCAAATCACACAAAGCAGTTTTCACATAATTTCTTTTTATGGAGCAAGGTATAGTTGGTATTCCTAGATCTCCAAGTTTTTAGGTACTCCATCTTTAAAAGTATAATTAGCAAGCATGGTGGAGATTTCAGCTTCCGGTATTTTCCTCTTATTGGTGATGATGTCTTTCATATACTTTGCATAAGGAGGCATTTTTAAGATACCAGTCAAGCGAGTACGCAAAAAAGACTGGCCTCGGCATTTCATCAAAGCGTTCAAATTCTTCATCATCTTTCTTTTTAGTTGACTTAGGAGGAAAGGGCATTGGTTTTTGAACCCACGGTTCTCTTTCTTTACCATGTTTTCTAGCAATAAAGTCTCTTTTATCATATCGTGTATTCTTGGGTTGTGGGTTATCAAGATCAACTGATGGTTCTATCTCAACACCATTCTTTGGTTCTTTATTATTCGGTTTAGTGTCTTCATGAACCTCATCATTATCTTTTTCATTATTAGAAGGTGAGTGCTCACTACCAGGTTGTGTTTCAACATCAGAGATAGAGACTTCATTATCATTACGAGGAGGTTTTTCTACTTCAGGTTCACTAGAGGCAAGCATAGTCCTATCATTTTTCTTCTTCTTTTTCTTTTTAGAAGGACTACGTGCTTCAGTATTAGCTCTTTAAGAGTCTTGTTCAATTATTTTTGGGTGTCCCTCAGGATAAAGTGGTTCCTGAGTCATTTTACCTCCTTTGGTTGCTACTCTAACAACAAAGTCATGTATGTTATTGTTCATTTCATCTAGCAACTCTCTTTGAGATTTAGCAACTTGTTCTAACTGAGTTTGAACAATAGAAGCATGCTTTCCCACACCTCTAACATCATTTGAGATTCTAAATAACAAGTCGCTCAAGCGAGCAATCATATCCGAATTGTATTTTAATTGTTTCATAACATTTGCATTGAAATGATCTTTTTTTCTAATGTAATTATCAAACTCATAAAGGCATTGGCTAGGGTGCATGTTATGATTATCATTATCATTGAATTTCATTAGAGAATTTACCTCTGCCACCTTAGGTGGTGGTGTATTAAGCCCATGTATTTCTTCAATAGGAGGTAAATTTTTGACATCCTCAGCTTTAATACATTTTTCCTTCATAGATTTCTTTGCCTCTTGCATATCTTCATGACTGAGATATAAGATACCCCTCTTCTTCGGAGTGGGTTTAGTAGGTGGTTCAGGAAGAGTCCAATCATCATAATTTTTCAATATGTTACTCAATAATTCTTCAGCTTTCCCAATAGTCCGTTCCCTAAAAACACAACCAGCACAACTATCTAGGAATTCCCTAGAAGCATCGCTTAGTCCGTTATAGAAGATATCAAGTATTTCATTTTTCTTAAGAGGATGATCAGGCAAAGCATTAAGCAATTGGCAAAGCCTCCCCCAAGCTTGTGGGAGACTCTATTCTTTAATTTGCACAAAGTTAAATATTTCCTGTAAGGCAGCTTGTTTCTTATGAGCAGGGAAATATTTTCAAAGAAGTAATAAATCATATCCTGGGGACTATGCACACAACCAGGAGTAAGAGCATTGTGTCAAGCTTTAGCATCACCCTTTAATGAGAACGGAAATAATTGGAGGATATAGTAATAGCGAGTTTTCTCATCATGAGCAAAGAGGGTGGCTATGTCATTTAACTTAGTAAGATGTGCCACAACAGTTTCAGTTTCATAACCATGGAAGGGATCAGATTCAACCAAAGTAATTAACTATGGGTCGATAGAGAATTCATAATCCTTATCATCAATAAAGATAGGTGAAGTAGCAAGCTTAGGATCATATTCCATTCTACCATTCAGAGATTTTTCTTTATACTTGCATAATAATTTCTCTAGATCGTCTCTATCCTTACAAGCAAGAATATCTCTGGTTGTCTCCTCATTCATAACATAACCTTCCGGTACTTTTGGCAATTCATATCTAGGAGAGCTAGTTCTAGTAGGTGTTTCGAGATTTTCAGTTTCAAGCTCATTATCAGTTTCAACAATATCATGTTGTCTTACTCTAGCAATCTGTTCATCAAGAAAATTACCTAGTGGCACATCATCATCATCATGCAAGGTACTAGTATCATCATAAGCATCATTCATAGCTGAAGTAGCATCATCAATAACTTGCGGCATATCAGGATTAATAGCATGTGGTGGTGTTGCGAGTTTACTTATAACAGAAGGTGAATCTAAAGCAGAGCTAGATGGCAGTTCCTTACCTCCCCTCATCTTAGAGGGAAAAATCTTAGTCTTAGCATCCTTCAGGTTCTTCATAGTGATAAATTGGTAATAATCCCAAGTGACTCAACAAATATAGCTATGCTCCCCGGCAACGATGCCAGAAAAAGGTCTTGATAACCCACAAGTATATGGGATCGCAATAGTTTTCGAGGGTAGAGTATTCAACCCAAATTTATGGATTCGGCACAAGGGGAGCCAAAGAATATTTGCAAGTATTAGCAGCTGAGTTGTCAATTCAACCACACCTAGACATTAATTATCTGCAGCAAAGTGATCAGTAGCAAAGTACTATGATAGTTTTGATAATAGTGACAACAGTAATAGTAACGATAACAGTGATAGAAGTAGATTGGTAGCAAGTGCAGTAGTAACGATAGAAGTAGTAACTTAGCAGAAACAATATAAGAGAAATTCGTAGGCACTAGATCGGTAATCCGTTGGATGATATTCATCATGAGACATTCATAACCTAGGGCGATACGGCACTAGCTCCAGTTTATTAAATATAATGTAGGCATGTATTCCGTAAATAGTCATACGTGCTTATGGAAAGAACTTGCATGACATCTTTTGTCCTACCCTCCTGTGGCAACGGGGTCCAATTGGAAACTAAGGGATATTAAGGCCTCCTTTTAATAGAGAACTGGAACAAAGCATTAACACACGGTCAATACATGAACTCCTCAAACTATGATCATCACCGGGAGTGGTCCCGAATATTGTCACTCCGGGGTTGCCGGGTCATAACACGTAGTAGGTGACTATAACTTGCAAGATCTGATCTAGAACATGGATATAATGGTGATAACATAAATGGTTCAGATATGAAATCATGGCACCCGGGCCCAAAGTGACAAGCATTAAGCATGGCAAAGTCATAGCAACATCAATCTCAGAACATAGTGGATACTAGGGACCAGGCCCTAACAAAGCTAACTCGATTACACGATGAATCTCATCCAACTCCTCACCGACCAGCGAGCCTACGAAGGAATTACTCACTCCTGGTGGGGAGCATCATGGAATTGGAGATGGAGAAGGGTTGGTGATGATGAAGAACGAAGATCCCCCTCTCCGGAGCCCCAAACGGACTCCAGATCTAGCCTCCCGATGAAGAACAGGGGGTGACAGCGGCTTTGTCTCGTGGATCGCGATAATTATTTCTCTCTGATTTTTTTCTGGAAAAATAGGATTTTATAGCGTCGAAATCAGGGTCTATGGGGCCACCAAGTGGGGACAACCCACCTGGGCGTGCCAGGAGAGGGGGCGCGCCCTGGTGGGTTGTGCCCACCCAGGTGCCCCTCTCCGGTAGGTCTTGGCTTAGAAATTCCTCGCAAAGTTTTGTTCCATTCCGAGAACTTTTATTTCTGCACAAAAACAACACCATGGTAGTTCTGCTGAAAGCAGTGTCAGTCCGGGGTTAGTTTCATTCAATCATGCAAATTAGAGTCCAAAACAAGACGAAAAGCATTAGGAAAAGTAGATACGTTGGAGACGTATCAATGGCCACATCCATGGCATAGTTCATAATAACATGTACAAATTTGGCACACCCATCGGTGCTACCATGGCGGACAATGTTTGCATAGAAATTGTATATTTTTTGGAATAAAAAATTATTTTTCCTTTTTTCAAGTGCTAGAAATGTCTTTTTCTGTGAAGTAAGTGCAGAAATAAGTTATAAAATTGGATCTTGGCATTTTTCATCCAAATTAGACCACATTGGATGCACACTGCCCAAGTTTCATGAATTATCTAGTTTTATTTCTAAATTTCATACATTTACTGAATTTCTAGAGATTTATCAAAACTTGGTCAAATTTAAACTATAGGTGTCATGTATTTTAGTCTTGAAAATTGAAAGAAAAAACATGTTTTAGCTTGTGAATTTGTGGTGTAGGCACTAAGCACAACCAAAGTTGAAATTCCCAACCATCTGCTAGGATTCGTCAACCCTGCAAGTTTGACCATATTTAAAAAAACAAAGACAATGAAAAAAGCCTCAAAAAATGAAATCCTTCTGCATGGAGCCCTTTTGTGTGAACTAGTTACTAGGAAAATTCATAGACTTGCAATAAAACAAGTTTGAAAAAATCACAAAATGGCATATCTACCATGAACTTGTATGGATTTCAAGGCGCCCATGGTCATGGCCACTTCCATGGCATAGTTCATAATAACATGTCCAAATTTGGCACACCCGTGGGTGTTACCACGATGGAAAATCAACTTTTGCATAGCAATTATATATTTTTGGAATAAAAACCTATTTTTTCCATTTTTCAAATGTTAGAGATGTCTTTTTTGTGAAGTTAGTGTCTGAAATAAGTTATAAAATTGGGTCTTGACATTTTTCATCCAAAGTAGACCACATTGGATGCACATGTTGGGGATCATAGCAGAAATTTAAAATTTTCTATGCATCACCAAGATCAATCTATGGAGTAATCTAGCAACGAGGGGAAGGAGAGTGCATCTACATACCCTTGTAGATCGCTTAGCGGAAGCGTTCAAGTGAACGGGGTTGATGGAGTCGTACTCGTTGTGATCCAAATCACCGATGATCCTAGCGCCGAACGGACGGCACCTCCGCGTTCAACACACGTACGGAACGGAGACGTCTCCCACTCCTTGATCCAGCAAGGACGAGGGAGAGGTTGAGGAAGAGAGTCCAACAGCAGCACGACGGCGTGGTGGTGATGGAGTGGCAGTTCTCCGGCAGGGCTTCGCCAAGCTCACGCGGAGGAGGAGAGGTATTGGAGGGGAGGGGCTGCGCCAGGTTCAAGCATGTGGCCGCCCTCCCACCCCTCCACTATTTATAGGTGGGGAGAGAGGGGGGCGGCCCCCCTAGATCCCATCTAGGGTTGGGGGCGGCGGCCAAGGGGGGGAGGAGTGCCTCCCAAGTCAAGTGGAGGCCCTCCCCCTTAGGGTTTCCCCTCTCCCATGCGCATGGGCCTTGGGGGGGGGGGGCTGGTGCCCTTGGCCCATTAAGGTTAGGGAGCCCCCCTACAGCCCATGCTGCTGTATTGGACGTGGTGGAACATTTTCCGGACCTCCGGACCCCTCCGGAAGCTTCCCGGTACAATACCGGAAAAAATCGAACTTTTCCCGGAACCCGAACAACAACTTTCCATATATAAATCTTTACCTCCGGACCATTCTGGAACTCCTCGTGACGTCTGGGATCTCATCCGGGACTCCGAAAAACATTCGATAATCACATACAAGTCTTCCTAATAACCCTAGCGTCATCGAACCTTAAGTGTGTAGACCCTACGGGTTCGGGAACCATGCAGACATGACCGAGACAACTCTCCGGCCAATAACCAACAGCGGGATATGGATACCCATGTTGGCTCCCACATGTTCCACGATGATCTCATCGGATGAACCACGATGTCGAGGATTCAATCAATCCCGTATTCAATTCCCTTTGTCCAGCAGTATTGTACTTGCCCGAGATTCGATCGTCGGTATCCCGATACCTTGTTCAATCTCGTTACCGGCAAGTCTCTTTACTCGTTCCGTAACACATCATCCCGTGATCAACTCCTTGGTCACATTGTGCACATTATGATGATGTCCTACCGAGTGGGCCAAGAGATACCTCTCCGTTACACGGAGTGACAAATCCCAGTCTCGATTCGTGCCAACCCAACAGACACTTTCGGAGATACCTGTAGTGAACCTTTATAGCCACCCAGTTACGTTGTGACGTTTGGCACACCCAAAGCACTCCTACGGTATCCGGGAGTAGCACAATCTCATGGTCTAAGGAAATGATACTTGACATTAGAAAAGCTTTAGCATACGAACTACACGATCTTTGTGCTAGGCTTAGGATTGGGTCTTGTCCATCACATAATTCTCCTAATGATGTGATCCCATTATCAACGACATCCAATGTCCATGGTCAGGAAACCGTAACCATCTTATTGATCAACGAGCTAGTCAACTAGAGGCTTACTAGGGACACGGTGCTGTCTATGTATCCACACATGTATCTGAGTTTCCTATCAATACAATTCTAGCATGGATAATAAACGGTTATCATGAACAATGAAATATAATAATAACCAATTTATTATTGCCTCTAGGGCATATTTCCAAAAGTCTCCCACTTGCACTAGAGTCAATAATCTAGTTCGCATCGCCATGTGATTAACACTCACAGGTCACATCGCCATGTGACCAACATCCAAGAGTCTACTAGACTCAATGATCTAGTTCACATCACTATGTGATAAACACTCAAAGAGTTCTGGGTTTGATCATGTTATGCTTGTGAGAGAGGTTGTAGTCAATGGGTCTTGCCATATTCAGATCCCTATGTATTTCGCAAAACTTTATATCGTAGATGCTACTACCACGTTCCACTTGGAGCTATTCCAAATTATTGCTCCATTATATGTATCCGGTATCTCTACTCAGAGCTATCCGGATAGGTGTTAAGCTTGCATCGACGTAACTCTTTATGTCGAACTCTTTATCACCTCCATAACCGAGAAACATTTCCTTATTCCTCTAAGGATAATTTTGACTGCTATCTGGTGATCCACTCCTAGATCACCTTTGTACCCTCTTGCCAGACATGTGGCAAGGCACACATCTGGTGCGGTACTCAGCATGGCATACTGTATAGAGCCTATGATAAAAGCATAGGGGACGACCTTCGTCCTTCCTCTTTCTTCTGCCGTGGTCAATCTTCGAGTCTTACTCAACTTCACACCTTACAACTCAGGTAAGAACCCCTTCTTTGACTGATCTATTTTGAACTCCCTCAAAAACATGTCAAGGTGTGCGTTCTTTGAAAGTATCATCAGGCGTTTTTGATCTATCTTTATAGATCTTGATGCTCAATTTGTAAGCAGCTTTATCCAGGTCTTCCTTTGAAAAACACCCTTCAAACGACCGTTTATGCTTTCCAGAAATTCTACATTATTCCGGATCAACAATATGTCATCCACATATACTTATCAGAAATGTTGTAGTGCTCCCACTCACTTTCTTGTAAATACAAGTTTCTAACAAACATTGTATAAACCTAAAATCTTTGATCACTCCATCAAAGCACATATTCTGACTCCGAGATGCTTGCTCTAGTCCATAGAAGGATCGCTGGAGCCAGCATACCTTTTAGCATCCTTAGGATCGAGAAAACCTTTGATTGTATCACATACAACTTTTCCTTACGAAAACTGGTAAGAAAACTTGTTTTGACATCCATCTGTCAGATTTCATAATCGAAAAATACAGCTAATGCTAACATGATTCCGACAGACTTAAGCATCGCTACGGGTGAGAAATTCTCATCGTAGTCAACTCCTTGAACTTGTGAAAAGACTCTTTCCCACAAGTCGAGCTTCATAGACGGTAACATCACCGCCCACGTTCGTCTTCTTCTTAAAGATCCATTTATCTCAATGGCTTGCCGATCATCGGGCAAGTCCACCAAAGTCCATACTTTGTTCTGATATATGGATCCTATCTCGGATTTCATGGCTTCTAACCATTTGTCGGAATACGGGCCCACCATCGCTTCTCCATAGCTCGTAGGTTCATTGTTGTCTAACAACATGATATCTAAGACAGGATTACCGTACCACTCAGGAGTAGTACATATCCTTGTCGACCTACGAGGTTCGATAGCAACTTGATCCGAAGCTTCATGATCACTATCATTAACTTCCTCTTCAACAGACGTAGGCGCCACAGAAAACATATTTTTGTGTTGCATCACTCACTGGTTGAAGTAAAGGTTCGACAACCTCATCAAGTTCTATCTTCCTCCCACTCAATTCTTTCGAGAGAAACTCCTTCTCGAGAAAGGACCCGTTCTTAGCGACAAACAATTTGCCCTCGGATCTGAGATAGAAGGTATACCCAACTGTCACCTTTGGGTATTCTATGAAGATGTGTTTGTCCGCTTTTGGGTTCGAGCTTATCCGGCTGAAGCCTTAAGCATCGCAGCCCAAACATTAAGAAACGAAAACTTTGGTTTCTTGCCAAACCAATGTTTACACAACGTCATCTCAACGAACTTAGATGGTGTCCTATCTAAAGTGAATGCAGCTGTCTCTAACGCATAACCTCAAAATGAAAACGGTAGATCGGTAAGAGACATCATAGATCGCACCATATCTCATAAGGTTCGATTACGACGTCCGGACACACCATTACCCTGTGGTGTTCCAGGTGGCTTCAACTGTGAAACAATTCCACAATGTCTTAAGTGATTGCCAAACTCATAACTCAGAAATTCTCATCGATCAGATCGTAGGAATTTGATCTTCTTGTTATGATGGTTCTTAACTTCACTCTGAAATCGCTTGAACTTTTCAAACGTTTCAGACTTGTGCTTCATTAAGCAAATATACCTATATCTACTCAAATCGTCAGTGAAGATGAGAAAATAGCGATATCCACCGCACACTTCAATTCTCATTGGATCACACGGATCGGTATGCATGATTTCCAACAAGTCACTTGCCCGTTTCATTGTACCTGAAAACGGGGTCTTAGTCATCCTGCCCATGAGGCATGGCTCGCATGTGTCAAGTGATTCAAAATCAAGTGACTCCAAACATCCATCGACATGGAGTTTCTTCATGCATCTTACGCCAATATGACCTAAGCGGCAGTGCCACGAGAAAGTGGTACTATCATTATTAACTCTACATCTTTTGACGTGAACATGTGTATTACCACGACCGAGATTCAATGAACCATTCACATAGGGTGCATGACCATGAAAGGTATTATTCATGTAAACAGAATAACTAGTATTCTCTAACTTAAATGAATAACCATATTGCAATGAACATGATCTAATCATATTCATGCTCAATGTAGACACCTGATAACATTTATCTAGGTTCAATACTAATCCCGAAGGCAGATGGAGCATGCGATGGTGATCTCATCAACTTTGGAAAAACTTCCAACACACATCGTCACCTCTCCCTTAGCCAGTCTCCGTTTAGTCCGTAGCTTTTGCTTCAAGTCACCAATAATAGCAACTGAACCGGTATCCAATACCCAGGTGCTACCAGGAGCACTAGTGAGGTACACATTAATAACACGTATATACTTTGTTGAAGTTGCCAGCCTTCTTATCTACCATGTATTTTGGGTAATTCTGCTACCAGTGACCGTTCCCATTACAATAGAAGCATTTAGTCTCGGGTTTGAGTTCAACCTTGGGTTCCTTCACTGGAGCGGCAACTGGTTTGCCATCCATGAAGTTTCCCTTCTAGCCCTTGCCCTTCTTGAAACCAGTGGTCTTTGTCAAACCATCAACACTTGATGCTCCTTCTTGATTTCTACCTTTTGCGGTCTTAAGCACCGCAAACAGCTCCGAGATCAACTCCATCCCTTGCATGTCATAGTTCATCACGAAGATCTAGTAGCTTAGTGATAGTGGCTAGAGAACTCTATCAATCACTATCTTATCTGGAAGTTTAACTCCCACTTGATTTAAGTGATTGTAGCACCCAGACATTCTGAGCACATGCTCACTAGCTGAGCTATTCTCCTCCATCTTGTTGGCAAAAGAACTTGTCAGAGGTCTCACACCTCTCAACACGGGAATGAGCCTGAAATCCCAATTTCAGCTCTTGGAACATCTCATATGTTCTATGTCGTTCAAAACGTCATTGGAATCCCGATTCTAAGCCGTAAAGTATGGTGCACTAAACTATCAAGTAGTCATCAGGATGTGTCTGTCAGGTGTTCACAACATCCACAAACGACGTTGTAGGGGTTTGCACATCGAGCGGTGCATCAAAGATGTAAGCCTTTTGTGTAGCAGTGAGGACACTCCTCGGACTACGGACTTAGTCCGCATCATTGCTTACAATATCTTTCAACTTAATATTTCTCTAGGAACGTATTGAAACAGGGAGCTACAACGTGAGCTATTTATCTACAACATATTTGCGAAGACAATTTAGACTATGTTCATGATAATTGAGTTCATCTAATCAAATTAATTTAATGAACTCCCACTCAGATAGACATCCCTCTAGTCATCTAAGTGAAACATGATCCGAATCGACTAGGCCATGTCCGATCATCACGTGAGACGGACTAGTCATCAACGGTGAACATCTCATGTTGATCGTATCTTCTATACGACTCATGTTCGACCTTTCGGTCTTCCGTGTTCCGAGGCCATGTCTGTACATGCTAGGCTCGTCAAGTCAACCTAAGTGTTTCGCATGTGTCCCAAGGCCATGTCTGTACATGCTAGGCTCGTCAACACCCGTTGTATTCGAACGTTAGAATCTATCACACCCGATCATCACGTGGTGCTTCGAAACAACGAACCTTCGCAACGGTGCACAGTTAGGGGGAACACTTTTCTTGAAATTTTAGAGAGGGATCATCTTATTTAAGCTACCGTCGTTCTAAGCAAATAAGATGTAAAACATGATAAGCATCACATGCAATCAAATAGTGACATGATATGGCCAATATCATTTTGCTCCTTTTGATCTCCATCTTCGGGGCTCCATGATCATCATTGTCACCGGCATGACACCATGATCTCCATCATCATGATCTCGATCATCGTGTCTTCTTGAAGTTGTCTCGTCATCTATTACTTCTACTACTATGGCTAATGCTTTAGCAATAAAGTAAAGTAATTACATGACGTTTATGTTGACACGCAGGTCATAAATAAATTAAGACAACTCCTATGGCTCCTGCCGATTGTCATACTCATCGACATGCAAGTCGTGATTCCTATTACAAGAACATGATCAATCTCATACATCACATATATCATTCATCACATCCTTTTGGCCATATCACATCACAAGGCATATGCTGCAAAAACAAGTTAGACGTCCTCTAATTGTTGTTGCAAGTTTTTTACGTGGCTGCTATAGGTTTCTAGCAAGAACGTTTCTTACCTACGCCAAAACCACAACGTGATATGCCAATTTCTATTTACCCTTCATAAGGACCCTTTTCATCGAATCCAATCCGACTAAAGTGGGAGAGACAGACACCCGCTAGCCACCTTATGCAACTAGTTCATGTCAGTCGGTGGAACCAGTCTCACGTAAGAGTACGTGTAAGGTCGGTCCGGGCCGCTTCATCCCACGATGCCGCCGAATCAAGATAAGACTAGTAACAACAAGTAAATTGACAATATTGACGCCCACAACTGCTTTGTGTTCTACTCGTGCATAGAAACTACGCATAGACCTAGCTCATGATGCCACTGTTGGGGATCGTAGCAGAAATTTAAGATTTTCTACGCATCACCAAGATCAATCTATGGAGTAATCTAGCAACAAGGGGAAGGAGAGTGCATCTGCATACCCTTGTAGATCGCTTAGCGGAAGCGTTCAAGTGAACGGGGTTGATGGAGTCGTACTCGTCGTGATCCAAATCACCGATGATCTTAGCGCCGAACGGACGGCACCTCCGCGTTCAACACACGTACGGAACGGAGACGTCTCCCACGCCTTGATCCAGCAAGGAGGAGGGAGAGGTTGAGGAAGAGAGTCCAACAGCAGCACGACGGCGTGGTGGTGATGGAGTGGCAGTTCTCCGGCAGGGCTTCGCCAAGCTCACGCGGAGGAGGAGAGGTATTGGAGGGGAGGGGCTGCGCCAGGTTCAAGCATGTGGCCGCCCTCCCACCCCTCCACTATTTATAGGTGGGGAGAGAGGGGGGCGGCCCCCCTAGATCCCATCTAGGGTTGGGGGCGGCGGCCAAGGGGGGGAGGAGTGCCTCCCAAGTCAAGTGTAGGCCCTCCCCCTTAGGGTTTCCCCTCTCCCATGCGCATGGGCCTTGGGGGGCTGGTGCCCTTGGCCCATTAAGGTTAGGGCGCCCCCCTACAGCCCATGCTGCTGTATTGGACGTGGTGGAACATTTTCCGGACCTCCGAACCCCTCCGGAATCCTCCGAAACCTTCAGGAAGCTTCCCGGTACAATACCGAAAAAAACCGAACTTTTCCCGGAACCCGAACAACGACTTTCCATATATAAATCTTTACCTCTGGACCATTCTGGAACTCCTCGTGACGTCTGGGATCTCATCCGGGACTCCTAACAACATTCCGTAATCACATACAAGTCTTCCTAATAACCCTAGCGTCATTGAACCTTAAGTGTGTAGACCCTACGGGTTCGAGAACCATGCAGACATGGCCGAGACAACTCTCCGGCCAATAACCAACAGCGGGATCTGGATACCCATGTTGGCTCCCACATGTTCCATGATGATCTCATCGGATGAACCACGATGTCGAGGATTCAATCAATCCCGTATTCAATTCCCTTTGTCCAGCGGTATTGTACTTGCCCGAGATTTGATCGTCGGTATCCCGATACCTTATTCAATCTCGTTACCGGCAAGTATCTTTACTCGTTCCGTAACACATCATCCCGTGATCAACTCCTTGGTCACATTGTGCACATTATGATGATGTCATATCGAGTGGGCCCAGAGATACCTCTCCGTTACACGGAGTGACAAATCCCAGTCTCGATTCGTGCCAACCCAACAGACACTTTCGGAGATACCTGTAGTGAACCTTTATAGCCACCCAGTTACGTTGTGACGTTTGGCACACCCAAAGCACTCCTACGGTATCCGGGAGTTGCACAATCTCATGGTCTAAGGAAATGATACTTGACATTAGAAAAGCTTTAGCATACGAACTACACGATCTTTGTGCTAGGCTTAGGATTGGGTCTTGTCCATCACATCATTCTCCTAATGATGTGATCCCGTTATCAACAACATCCAATGTCCATGGTCAGGAAACTGTAACCATCTTATTGATCAACGAGCTAGTCAACTAGAGGCTTACTAGGGACATGGTGTTGTCTATGTATCCACACATGTATCTGAGTTTCCTATCAATACAATTCTAGCATGGATAATAAACGGTTATCATGAACAATGAAATATAATAATAACCAATTTATTATTGCCTCTAGGGCATATTTCCAACAGCACACTGGCCAGGTTTCATGAATTATCTAGTTTTATTTCTACATTTCATCCATTTCCTGAATTTCTAGAGATTTATCAGAACTTGGTCAGATTTGAACTACAGGTATCATGTATCTTGGTCCTGAAAAATGGAAAACAATGATGTTTAGCTTTTGAATTTTGGTGTAAGCACAGGGCACAACAAAATTTGAAATTCCCAACCTTCTTCTAGGATTGGTCAACCTTGTAAGTTTGACCACATTTTGAAAAAAAACAAAGAAAATGAAAAAACTCAAAAAATGAAATACATGTGCATGGAGCCCTTTTGTGTGAACTAGTTACTAGGAAAAATCGTAGGCTTGCAATAAAACAAGTTTGAAAGAAAAACTTTGAAAAAATAGCCTATCTACTATGAATTTGTATGGATTTCAAGGCATATGCCCGTGGTCATGGCCACATTCATGGCATAGTTCATAATGACATGGCCAAACTTGGCCCACCCATGGGTGTTATCATGGTGGACAATGTTTGCATAGCAAATATATTTTTTGGAATAAAAACTTACTTTTCCATTTTTCTAGTGCTCGAAATGACTTTTTTGTGAAGTAAGTGCCTGAAATAAGTTATAAAATTGGGTCTTGCCATTTTTCATTCTAATTAGACCACATTGGATGCACACTGCCCAATTTCATGAATTATCTTGTTTTATTTCTATATGTCATCCATTTACTGAATTTCTAGAGATTTATGGGAACTTGGTCAAATTTGAACTCACGGTGGCATGTATCTTGGTCCTGAAAATTGGAAAAAAAATCATTTTTACCTTTTGAATTGGTGGTGTAGGAACTAGGCACAACCAAAGTTGAAATTCCCAACCATCTGCCATGATTGGTCAACATTGCACGTTTGACCATAATATAAAAAATCAAAGAAAAATGGAAAAGCCTCAAAAAATGAAATCTTTGTGCATGGAGCCCTTTGGTGTGAACTAGTTACTGGTAAAAAAAATCATATACTTGCAGTGAAAAAAGTTTGAAAAAAACTTCACAAAATGGCCTATCTACTATGAACTTGTATGGATTTTAAGGCATATGCCCATGGTCATGGCCACATCCATGGCATAGTTCATAATTACATGTCCAAATTTGGCACACCCATGGTTGTTACCATGGCGGACAATGTTTGCATGGCAATTATATTTTTTTTGGAAGAGAAACTTATTTTTCCATTTTCAAGTGTTTTTTCTGTGAAGTAAGTGCCAGAAATAAGTTATGAAATTGGGTCTAGCCATTTTTCATCCAAACTAGACCACATTGGATGCACACTGCCCAAGTTTCATGAATTATCTAATTTTATTTCTATCTTTCATCCATTTACTGAATTTCTAGAGATTTATCAGAAATTGGTCAGATTTGAATTACAAGTGTCATGTATCTCAGTCCTGAAAAATGAAAAAAAAATCATGTTTAGCTTGTGAATTGGTGGTGTAGGCACTGGGCACTACCAAAATTGAAATTCCCAATCATCTGCTAGGATTCGTCAACCTTGCAAGTTTGACCACATTTTGAAAAAATCAAAGAAAATGAAAAAGCCTCAAAAAATGAAATCCTTGTGCATGGAGCCCTTTTGTGTGAACTAGTCACTGGGAAAAATCATAGACTTGTAGTAAAACAAGTTTGAAAAAAACCTTCACAAAATGGCCTATCTACCATGAAGGTATGGTTTTTCTGTAAAAACCAAAAATAAGCAGAAAGCAACAATCGGTACTGAGCACTGGATTAATATGTTAGTCCATAAAAATAATATAAAGGTGCAACAAAACTATTTTGAACTTATTTAAATATAGCATGAATACTTCATAAATTATTGATCTGTTGGAGACGTGTTTCAGACGTGTTTATAGGAATTGAGATGCATGTCATCTCACTTCCTATGAAGTTTCTATTCCTACAATATTCATATCCTATGAACCAAAGGAGACCTTAGTTTCCCAGAATAAGCAAATAACACTTCCGTTTACATATCATGAGAATAATTCTAGACTAGCTGGCCGAATGAGCTCTACTAAAATGGTTTCTTTGATTCGCGGGATTCTAAAAACATATGAATAGAAAAATATAGGATTTTTTGGCGGATGGAAAAACATAGGATTATAATGTAATGCCGTTTGAATCCTGCAAGATTCTCATATATTTTATTGTATCATAGAAAAAATGAAGAATTATTTCCAAAAGGTTGGAGTGGATTCTAAATTTACTATGAAATGTAGTGCAAAAGAATCCTTAATTAGGAAAAATGCTCACATGATTCAATCATATGAATCAAACAAACAATTTAGGGAAAAATCCTACAGATTATATTCCTCCAAAATTCCTTTGAATTAAAGGGCCCATTAGATTTTTTGCGGGAAACAAGCCATTAGTTTTGAGTTATAAAGCTATTCTAAAACGAATATTGTCGATGTTTTTGTTGATTTTACGCAACCTCTTCACGAGTGATCCTAGGCGGCAACTTGATACTACTCGATTACGAGGCTGAGGGTCTTTCCCACTTTTCTAAAAAAGGTGGCAATGCATGATATGTATGAAATCTGATATGCTTGCTTGAATACTACTCCTTTGTTTTAATAAGTAAGGTTTCAATGGCTTTTTGCCAGCTCATCAGCGCCGTAGAGGAGGTCGGGAAATCTCTTCTGGAGTGCTGGATCTAGTTGTTTCTATTGTTATGCAGGTGATCGTCGAAGGTGTATTTAGACGGAGTAGATACCGTCGCTTCGTATCTCGTACTCTAGTTCCTGTCGTGACTTACGACTTTAGACCAGTTTCGGCATCCACGGGAAGGCTTGTGAGGTTATGTCACCCTAGGTTTATCTGGTTGTATCTAGGTTGCTCATCCCATCCCCTTCGTTGTCGCCTTCTTCAAGGTGACAATCTATTTTCCAGACCGTTGTCGTCGGTATCTTCTAACTATAACTGGACTTCTCGGTCACTGCATCAACAAAGTTTCCTTGGCTCTGACAGTGTTTCAATGGTTCGGAGGTGGCATCGAGCTTCCCTCATGATGCGCCCATAGCGAGTTGGAGAGGAGTTTCCCCAATGGCCGGTGTGTAATTTGTTAATTTTGTACAAATGGAGTTGTAAGGGTTGGTCAACTTTAATATATGATCTTCGGAAATACTAAAAATCTTGACGTCAAATTTTTAGGCATGGCAAATCTAACATTTTTTATGGCAATGTATATTTGGGTGATTATGACAAATTTAGTTTGAAAGCACGGCAATTTTCAGACAAAAATGAACTGTGACGGGCTTGCTATACTTGCCAACTAAATTTTCCATCCTCGGAGAACATAATTTGCCATAAAAAATATTCTGTTTGTCATGGTTAAAAATTTGGCGTCAGATTTGCTGTGGAATCCTTGATCTTTGTTATTCTTGCATAAAAATATAATCCAGGTATCAGTGTACAAAAGTAGGAGTAGTATATACTCCCTCCGTTCCTAAATACTTGTCTTTCTAGGCATTTCAACAAGTGACTACATACGGAGCAAAATGAGTGAATCTACACTCTAAAATATGTCTACATACATCCGTATGTAGTAGTCATTTGAAATGTCTAAAAAGACAAGTATTTAGGAACGGAGGAAGTATATTTTAAAAAACACTGTATTATTAGATGTTCTTTATAACGACATAATAGGTAATGTTATGCCCGCAAGAAAAAAAAAAGTAATGTTATTCCCTAAAAAAATAGATAATGTTATCGCCGTTTGGCCAGTGCAGGTGAGCCCGCTGACCGTCCGTCCCACAGAAACTCGCAAGAACCAAGGGCAAAAACAGGAAAAAATAACTTCGGTCCCCACATCGCCGCCCACCGCCTGCCTAACGCACCGTGTCGACCGCTCCACCACACGTAGGAGGAAGGGAGCCGGAGAAGCCCAGCCAGCCTCCTCGCCGCCAGCGAGCTGCCGTGCAATGCCGCAATAGGAATCACGAATGTCCCGAAGGTGCCAACCTCCGTCTGCGTCGCGGTATAATCCAATCGAATCCATCCGTTTGTGGGACTTGGGAATTCCATTCGTCTTCAGATCAGGTGAGGTTAATAGCCTGGCCCCTGAATTGGGGTGCGGTTCTTGGTTTCGCTCGATCTGATTGGAATCTGCGAGCAATTTTGCTTTCTTTAGTTTGTCGCCTCAATTCTAGGAGTTTAACGCTCCTGTTCGGTAATCCGATTGCACAATGTTGGAATTATTACACTTGTAGTAAATCTTGCAGAGGACACCCAGTTTTGTGGAATATTGGTCATGCTGTTTAATGTCCCAATTTTACCATTTCAGATCTCAGAATTTGCCCTGGTAGACATATGGGATCCCTAGATAATATATTTCTGCGTTGTTCTTATGGAAATGTGGGTTGGATGTTCGATTCATCACAAATAAATAGATGCTGTAAAAATGCCACCTTCATTCCCTGATGTATGTGTCATACACTTGCACGTGTATTCTAATCTAGTTTATTATTTTTCGCAGGTAGAATTTGTCAGGCTGGTGAGTGATTCACTTGAGCTCGTGTTGGAAGAGGCAATTGTCTAGTGACAAAGTCACCACTGCGTCGTCCCAGGTTCATTTGCTCGGTTCTGATGAGAGTGGTGGGTTGCAGACTGGTTTCATTCCACTCCTCTGTGTTCCGATTTCCGAAGCCTGATGGAGAGAAGGACTCGGTCTTCTCTAACATTCCTCTCTGAAGTCTGAACCAGTCTGTAGATAGACCATCATAAAGATTCAGGCTTTGTGCTTATATAATGGAAGAGAGGAGTGTTTTGACCCAGCGTTATGAAATCGGGAGGCAATTAGGACAAGGCACCTTTGCAAAGGTATACTATGCTCGCAATCTAGCAAATGGTCAGTCTGTTGCCATAAAAATACTCGATAAGGACAAGATCTTGAAGGTTGGCCTGGTGGATCAGATAAAGAGGGAGATCTCGATAATGAGAATTGTAAGGCATCCGAATGTTCTGCAGCTTTTTGAGGTAATGGCTACCAGGAGCAAGATTTACTTCGTTCTGGAGTACGCTAAAGGCGGTGAGCTTTTCAACAAATTAGCCAAGGGGAAGCTTAGTGAGGAGGGGGCAAGGACATATTTTCACCAGTTGATCTCTGCTATAGATTATTGCCACAGTAGAGGTGTTTACCATCGTGACTTGAAGCCTGAAAATCTACTAGTGGATGAGTATGGGACCCTTAGGGTCTCTGATTTTGGTTTAAGTGCGCTAACCAAGTCAAAGTGGCGAGATGGTCTGCTCCACACCGCATGTGGAACTCCGGCTTATGTTGCTCCGGAAGTGCTCAGCAGGAAAGGCTACAACGGTGCAAAGGCAGATGTATGGTCTTGTGGAGTGATTCTGTTTGTTCTTGTTGCCGGTTATCTTCCTTTCCATGAAAGAAACCTTATGGAGTTGTATAGAAAGATTGCTAAGGCTGAATACAGATGCCCTCGTTATTTTTCCACTGAGCTGAAGGAGCTCCTTAGTGGGATCCTTGATCCAGATCCTAATACTAGAATGTCCATCGCAAGGATAAAGAGAAGTCCTTGGTATAGGAAGCCGGTTGAGAGAACACCACTGAGAAAAGACAAGACTTATGCGAGCGAAGCTGCTGCGTCTGGCCTTCCATGTCGCAAGAGTTCTGATGGACCGGCAAGCATGAATGCATTTAATATCATTTCCCTCACTCCTGGGTTCGATCTATCTGGTTTGTTCGATGAAAGATATAGCCAAAGGGAGGCACGATTTGCTTCCAATGAGCCGCCAGCAGCTGTATTTGTGAAGCTGGAGGAACTTGCCCGACGCATGAAGCTTAAAGTTACAAAGAAAGACAATGGAGCGATGAAATTGGCCGCGCCGAGGGAAGGAAAGAAGGGTACTCTTGAGTTTGAAGCAGAAATCTATGAGCTCGCGTCGTCTTTTCTCTTAGTCGAGTTGAAGAAGACCAATGGTGACACTATGGAGTACCAGAAACTGTTGAAAGAAGACATTAGGCCGTCACTCAAGGACATTGTTTGGTCATGGCATGGCGATGTTCAGCAGCAGGCACAGCTACCTCAGGATCCACAGTGGCCACCACCGCAGCAGGCACAGCAACCTCAGGATCGACAGTGGCCGCCGCCGCTCCCACCACAGCGGTTAGAACATTTAGCTGCAAATGCCCCACCGCCACAATAATCTAACTGAAATCACTATCGAACACACACATATTTCATGGTGAGACCCAGAACCATATTTGCCTATTAGATTAGTAAATGTGCTTGCAGTTCTCACGTAGATGTCTACCATTGTTGGAAATGAAGGCTCGGCTTTTCCCCATTTCTGTAAAATTGTTTTTGAATATACAGAAATGGTGCCTCTTCAGATTGTTATCGCTGCAGAAAACAGTGAATTGTAATTTTGGGGTATAATGATGGTTGCATTTAAGTTCTGTAGGATTCTCCTATTGGGTTGTTTTATTATTTGAGAAATACATCTCCTTCTGATAATATATGACTGTTGCGATTTGTGAACTGATACTTAAGAAACTATCAGCGTTTGTTAGCATGCTCTGTGGCAACCAGGAGGAAACAGTAAGATGTTGGCCTTTGACTCATGCCCTACCATTTTTCATGAACCATTAACCAGCCAAACAAAATTGGCTAGAGGAAATAAAATGGCAAGAAGGCTTGTTGAAAGGGAAGAACCCGAAACAAAAAAGACGAGGAAGAAAACGCTTCCCCCTCCCTTCCCGAGGCGCTCCCGAGGGCGTCCCCAGGAGGAAACCCTAGCGTTGCCTCTCCGCCCCCCTCCCTCACCGCGCCGGGGGCGTCGCCGGCCTAAGGCCGCGTGGCGTTGGCGGCGGCGGGGCGGCTCCCTCCCGTGCGTAGCTGGTGGCATCGCCCCCTTTTCTTGGTGGCGTCGGGTCGGCCCTGCTCCGGCCCTCTCCCTCCTACCGGCATCCTGTGGCTGCCGGCGCCGCCTCCTTCCCTCCCTCCAGCGCGTCTAGGGGCTCCAGTACCTAGGGGTCGGCTGGCGGCGGATCTGGCCTCCTGCTCTGTCCTGGATGGTGGTGGTTGGCGGGGGCAACGGATCTTGGGCATCCCTGCCCAAATCCAGTGGATGGTGATGGTAGGCGATGGCAGGGCTGGCCGGCGGCCCTGATGTGGTGGTGGTGATGCTGCTGGTGTTCTCGCTGCTCCGGTGCAGAGTGGCGTTGCTCCGAACGGATCTAGCCAGGGCGTGGAGGCATTGGTGCTGTGGTGGTGGCAGATCAGCTGTGGCGGCGGTTGGCTTCTTCCAGCATCGGCTCGTTTGTAGGCGCGGCGGTTCATGTCGGCCTTCGACCCTTTTCCTCATCGCCTGTGCGCTACTTTCGTCGAAGGGTCGGCCATCTCCCGGCTGCGGTCCATCACTCGTCTCGCATCTAGCAGCAGGACTGACCTTGCCTCGTGTCTGGTAGCAGGACCGAGCTCATCTCGCACCCGACAGCAAGACCATGCTCATTTCGCGCCCGGTGCCGCAGGACGGGTCGATGGAGGCCAGTTTCAGCCGGCCTATTGGGTCTCGACACCGGGGGGTGCGAAAAAGGCAGGTCCTTTTCCCTCGTATCATATGCGGCTTCAATTGTTCGCGATGGCATGTTCAAGGCTGTCACCCCGGCCGCTCTTGCAGTGCTAGGGATTGTGTTGCCTATGTGTGTTGTGGGTGCATGCGTTTGTACCAGGACAAGAATTGTAAAGTTTCATATGATGCTACTATTCATGTATTTCATTCAAAGAAATGGAGAAGAGAAAAATGTAGAATTTTTTCCTTTAGTGTCACTTTCAAAAAAAACCATAGAAATTTTAATATCCACTTGGCCCTCCTTTTCAAATTCAAGGAAAGCCTTTTTCAGTAATAAAATGGCAAGATCTGTGCAAGGATTGTGAGGCGCTGGCAAGATTACACAGGCAACAAGATTTTGGCAAACAAGCAAGCGAAAGCCAAAGTATTATAGCACTATTGGTAGGGCAAATTTGGGCACCAACAGATCAAGCCATTTCTTGTGACAATGGCTGTCATATATGCCCAGTGCAACTAGTTCAAATGCATTTAACCATGCAGACCAGACATAATCAGAGACTAAATAGCACTAGGTCAGACAGTACATTACATGAATAAATAGTGCCATCAATTTAAACCTCACTGATAAAAATCAAGATACAAAGTACATCAACAGACAGCTCGGCCACACATGCAGAGTTTCAGCAAAGCCTCTCCAGGAATTCAGAGAAGGCGGAGAACAGATCAGGACAACGCATGCCACAATCAGCTTGTCCAACGCCAATCCATGTTGTGATTAGATGATGCGAACAACGCCATCCCTTATCATTATCCTGTTTGCATCTTGCATCCTCTGAAAAACGCAGAGAAATGAATTTTAATATACCAGATCTAAAGAAGCAAAGTGTATAGGTATCTCACTGAAGAAAACCCTGAATGAAACCATACCTCCAGGATGAACTCTACTTGGCCCCTAGTGTAAGCAACAGCTGCATCTCTGTTGACTGTTTGCTCAACTTCATCAATGGACATTTGATCAACATGGTTTGCCAGCACATGCTGTCCAAGAATCGCCTCAAATGCTTCCATTCTGCACATTACAAATTCACAAGGGAAACAAAACAATTCAGCCACAGAATCAAACAAGGTTCAAATTTTGTAAATTTCAGGCAAAGCAGTGACCTCTGTGAAGAAACATCCTGATCATTTGATGCATTGCCTGAGCCTCCATCCACATCCATTGGGTCGTCAGAGCTGGGAAGAGGAAGAGTACAGAAAAAACACATGAGGATATAGTATTTAAGATTGCAAACAATTATTTGTGATCTTTTCAATTTGCAGCAAAACAGTAAATTGTTTTCATGAGCTTGCACGCCTAGCTAAATGTGTTATATGTGGGAAGTGCAGTGTTTTGGCATACCAATTTGTGTGAAGACAATGGTTAGCCATGATTGTTTACTGCTTCTGAGTATTCAATAAAGCTCTCTTTATCAAAAAGTAGAGTACTTCAGTGAAAACTATAGCTCTGTAAAGTGGAGTTCATGTTCTATCTTCTATGTTCTGATTGGATTGCATGTCAACGAAAAAAAATCCTAATAGGCAGCATTTCTTATCTCCATTTAACATAAAGGGGATGGATGGAGTTAAATTCTCTAACAAAATAACTCATTCTCAGGACAACAGTTAAATAGAGACAGGCTATTTTCTGGGAAAGACCAACCAAGAGGGGCCATTTCAATGTTAAAAAGGATGACTTAGTTCTTAATTAATAAGTCTCAACTTTTGTACTAAAGTTGAGACACTTATTTTGGGATGGAGGGAGTAGAACACTTGACACTGCATAAAGCTGTAAACTCACCTTCCATGCACGTCTGCATTGCCACCGCTTGCACCTCCAGGCCCATCTACATTATCACCACCTGCACCTGCATCTTGTTCAGTTTGTTGTTTTTCAGTCTCCCTCTGCTCACGGTCTTCCATGTCAGTCAATTCCTTATGGAATATTGCAAAATTCAGAACTTGCAGTGCAGCCTCGACATCAGTTTTAAGAACCTGCAACAAGATACATGTGATGTCATTATACTTTTTCAAGGAAAAATATCCTGTGCCTGCTATCCTTCAAAATAATGAATGAAGCTATTTCCAAAAATAGAACGGTAGCATAATTTTATAAACAAGCATCACAAGCACTTGCTTGTCTAGATAGTTGTTGCAGGTAACTTGCTTTGGTAATTGGATCTGTATGGAGCAAAATACCTCATGTCTCAGTTTCATCTTTGCATGGGCAGTAGATAGACGAATTATTGTTTCCAGTGTCCTCGCAGTAATTGGAAGGGTACCTCCACCAGCCTATAAAAACATAAGTATGAGGCACTGACAACTATAAACACATACCATAAACAAGAAAGGACCCATGCTCACCTTTGCATTTGCACTACCATCTCTGAGCTCAGCATATGTAGTTGCAATGTGGTCAGATGCCTGGAAGAGCACAAAACGTTTAGATTCTATAGCTAATGAATCATTTTTCTACACACATTATTGTTTTCCTTATATCCTATGGCAGGCGACTCTCCAGATTTCAAAATATAAGGCACAGTTGACTTAACAGTTTCCAATGCAGGACATTGACTAAAATTTAACTTATAAAATGCTTAAGAAATAAGTGAAAAACCGACACTCAAAGTGTTTTGCAGGATAAATAGAACAATACCCATTCTTACATGCTAAATCCTTACGCTTTCATAAATACCATAAACTTGCATTCCTTATCTTATGGAATGATGGGTGTATTATGTTAACACATGAAAAAATTGTTCACATGCAATGTTAAAGGCTACCGACAATGCCAAAAACAGAAAGTAGTATTCTACACAGCATAATTGTAATCAGAGATTGTACTCAATGATGGAGGCAGTGGGTACTACTACTAGTTATACACATTAGTAAAACAAATGGAGCTGATAGACTAGAAGAATATCTCATCTCATATGCAAAGTTACCTCATCAGTGAGCCTAGGCTGAATAAGGTTCTTCGCATAATGTATATATTTCTTCAGGAATTTGATAGTCAGCCTGTCCTGTTTGGCCTTCTTGCCCCGCCTTCTATCCTGCCCATGGAGCATTCTATCATATTTAACAAATATGGCTGCATTGGCATCACCATCTTCTTCTTCAGCATATCCTGCTTTATCAAAAGACCTTGCTCCTGCAGTTAACAGTTTATTTTATTCAATTAAGCATTTGGAAAGAAATGGAATCCCCTGAAATAAATCTCATTGCCGTGTAAACCACAAAATTACCTCCATCATCAGCACAGTATCTATGCATCCGTGCAACATGTTCTGAAATCTGGCGATCAATCTCAGCATCCATTTGATCCAGAACAATAAAAAGCAAATCAAAACGAGAGAGCAGTGAATCTGGAAGCCCAATGTTCTTTGTTGGTGTTATTGAACGATCATACTGTTATGCCACCAGAAATTATCATCAGAAACATAAATTTTACCAGTAGAATGCCATTAACAGCACAGAAAAGAAACTGCAAGAACTTACAGATCCATATATTGGATTTGCTGCAGCAATTACACTACATCTTGCATTTAGCGATGCATGTATTCCTGCCTTGGCAATGGTCACAGTTTGCTGTTCCATAACTTCATGTATAGCAACTCGGTCTTGATCATTCATCTTATCAAATTCATCAATGCAGACAACGCCACGATCAGCAAGAACCATGGCACCAGCCTCAAGCCTTCTTTCCCCTGGACACAGGCATTTGGTTAGCACTTGTACAAAAACCAAACACAAGTGTATGGACAACTGCAGCAACTTACCAGTCTCTTGGTCAGAAGTGACAGCAGCAGTCAAACCAACACCAGATGAACCCCTTCCAGTTGTTGATATAGCCAATGGGGCTATGTTCATAACAGCTCTCAGAAGCTGGGACTTGGCAACAGAAGGATCTCCCACCATCATCATGTTAATATCTCTGCATATGAAAGATACATGATGAGCATTACAACCAATGAAAACATATAGCAGCAGCAATTATCTGGTGTATAAACACTAACCCTCTCAAGTGAGTTCCATTTTTCAAATTCTTCTCAACACCACCAAGCATTAAGAGTACAACTGCCTTCTTTATCCAGATATGGCCATAAATTGATGGAGCAAGTGAATTCCCCAGCAAGTCAAATGTATCATTTCTCCTTGATATTTCTTTCATTCGCTTCAGATCTTCCCGAGTATAGACAGGCGCATTTGCCTCTTTGTTCAGAAGTGAAACATTATTAGCAATAAGGACAGTCCTGTAGGTATAGAAATACAAAACCACATCAGATCACACCAACTAGATATTTTAAATTTGACTTCTGTGAAGGCAGTAGATAGACTAACCTGAAGACACCACTAACACTGCCCTTGCTTTTCCCTGGAAGAGCCTTGTATAGACCAACAATTGAGACACGGTCACCTGGCTTGCAACAATCTACAAGATCATCTTCTACAATAACATCCACGGTTCTTGGGAGCTGTCCAGGGGCAGCATTTTCAGGAACCTCTTGCATGGACAATGTCTGGTGATCCTTGTATTGACACATCCCATACTCGGTGACCAACAAATTGCCATTTTCATCCTAAGCAATTCAGATTTTAGCATTGCAAGCATAACATGGAAGAGGCTTCCTTGAATCATAATAAATGGAAATAGAACATAAAAGCATACCCTTGTTGGATAAACTGAACCAGTAGGTAAGCCTACAAAAGATGTAATGTCCCTGTATTCACGAGACATAAAAGCCGCAGTGGCAGGGCAGTAGTGCACACTCTTAACAACCTTCGGCCTCACCAGTGAGCCTGAAATTTTTTTAGACATTAAAAGAACATTAGCCTCAGGGAGTAAAAGGCACTAAAAAAATTATGGCATCTTCATAAAAATAAAATGCTCATGAATTATGCAGATGCTGGCCCAGGACAAGGACATACCTAGTTAGCTACACACAGTATCAAGAGCTAAATTGGCTGCACTAACACCACAAGTGCAAAACTACTCCCTCTGTATCAAAATATAAGACATTTTTTGACACTATGATAGTGCCAAAAGGTGAGTGTCTTAGAAGGATTAATATTCTCGTTTTGGTGGTATATCCGTACTGCCTTAAACCAAATACTGGCGACAGTTTATCTCTTTTTGATTTATTTGGCTGTTCCACGATTTCAACACTAGATCTATTCTCCGCGAGAAAGAGAAATACTAGTATACGACGGGAACTTTTCAGATAACTTCTGGCCAGTGTAATACTAATACAAGATTAACATCATGAATCACATAAACCGAACGGCATAAAACAAGATTATGGTGGGGAGAAAGGGATTCAATTACATTTGGTGACGATGCCCTCGACGCAGACCATGGTGCCGATGAAGGAGGACATGAGGTCCCTGGGCGTGACCCTGTGGAAGCCGAACGGGCCGGTGAAGCCCACGAGCACGCGCTCCCCTTCCTTGAGGAACTTGGGATCCAGGTTCCTGGCCACCTCCGTCACGGCGTCCGACGCCGGCTGCATGAACTCCCCGGGGCTCCGTATCACCCTACAGATGCAACAAAAGGGGGTAACCACCGAATCGACCAGGCAAATCGGCGGTGCGTGATAGGGGAGAAAGGGAGGCGGAGAGGACTGACCTGCGGGCGAGGTCGAGGTTGTGGTTGCGGAGGTCGTCCATGCCGATGGTGAGCCGGTGGCGCTTGCTCTGCACCATGTCGCGCACGGCCTGCATGTACACTCCCTTCCCGACCTGCGGAGGCGACGGAGAGACAAAACGTCATACAGGAGCCGGGCGAGCGGCCGGGGGAGGAGGGGGCAAGGGGCGGAGGGGAGATGCGCGCTTACGTCTTGGTCGAGGAAGTCGAGGAAAGCGCGCTTGTTGGCCGCCATGGCCTCCTCGTTGACGTCCATGGCTGCCGCCGCCGCCGCCGCCGCCGGTGCTTCGGGGGTGGGAGGGGGGAGCGGGAGGGAGAGGGGGAGAGATGCGAGTGGGGAATGTGGCGGCGGGGTCTGGGGGTGGGTTTGGATTTGGGGACGAAAGGGGGGCGCGTTTTAGGCGGGAGGAGGCGGGAGATGTTGGCGGGAAGGGTGCGTTTTCGCGCGCTCTGCAGCGGCCACCGACTGGACCACGTGTGGGCCCCACGGATCGATTCATGGGCCGGAAATGTAACTGCCCTACTGGGCGGATCCTCTCTCGCTCGCCAGGACTTGGGCCACGTGGATCTGGGCCGCTGCTATTTTGCTGCGGGTGCGACCCATCGACAGCCGTTTGCCACATTCGGCCCAGAACACCACGGCCTGGAAGAGTGGCGATCCCCCCCAACTCTGCCAAGCTCCAACCGGCCAGATTTGTCAACGCCGGCGCCGGGATTGAGCGAGTTGTATTGCGAGACTCCCAGGATTGAGCGACGTACCGGAGAGGCGAGGCCAGGGCGTCGACTCGGAACGAGGCCGCCACGGCCATTACCGGCGAGGGATCCAGGGCTCGCCACCGACGCAGGGAAGAGGACGCAACACGGCGGCGCATCCACGCTTCAAACCACAAATAAACCTGGGTAAGTACTGGCCATTTCTAACTGATCCTACCGAGGATCCGGCCGAGGAAACTCTTAACAGTAAGATTTAGCCGGACCTAACCGATCCTCTATATAACAGAGTAAAAATCAAATATGCATAGTTCAACCTAGTTTTGACCGAAATTTGAATAAATTTAAACATAAGTTTAACCTAGTCGAACACATTGTCTTGACAACCGAACTTCAAACATAAATTCAAACTTAAACTACACTAAACCCTAATCTAGACTACTCATCATCATCATCCTTGCCATTGTAGAGGCCAGTCTTGCCTCGACATGCCACCGCCCATTGGGTTCAGGCCAATGTTGTCGTCGCCGAAGTCGGGGAAGATGCGCCGCCACTCCTAGGCGTCGAACTCCTTCTCCGTGCCATCGTCGTCGCCGCTGCCTTGCTCCTCGTCGTCAGATATGACGATGACCTCGCCGTTGACAACCTGCTCCGCGAAGATGGCCCACTCCGCCTCCACGAGCTCGGGGTACTAGCAGCGAAGGTCTGCCATGTATTCCTCATCGGCGGCCTCTGACGCGACGTTCTTTCTCGCCTCCTGGTCCTCCCGAGCCATCGCCGAGGTCACCACACCCGACGCCGACGAGACGAGGTGGACCGGCACCGTCCCAAACGGGAAGTCGAGCCGCGCCGCCGCGCCATGGAGCCGAACTTGCCACCGGTCGTATCGAGCGCGACGAGCTCCGCCGTGTAGAATGACCCGGTCCACTTTTTGGTGTGGGTCTCGCAGTCGGTGATCTCCGCAACCCAAGTCCCCCACGCTCGCTGGCAGACACCGAGGTATTTCCTCTACGGTTCCCGCGGCGGAAGGAGCTCGGGGAAGTCGGCGATGCGGCGGGCGGTGGCCGCATCAAAGGGGCGACGGCTGCTTGAGGACGCGCCGCTTGAAGACGAACCACGAGCGTGGCGGCACGGATCCACGCTGTGGATCGACGGTGAGGGGCGCTGGCGATGGAGAAAGACCCGGGGGTTGGGAGGAGTAAGACCCGGGGGTTGGGAGGAGTCGCCAGCGGCGGGGGATGGGGAGGAGAAGAGGAAGAGGAGGCGAAGTGGATTTTTTTTTTTACTCGGCCATCGACGGTGGAGTAAATATAGGGGCGGCGGCGGTGTGGCTGAGGATAATTTATTCTGTACTAACCGGGTTTTACTCCTCTAACCGGTTATTGGGATCGGTTAGAAATGCCAAATGCCCTCAGTGAGTCCCGGTAGAGAAAATTTACAGGTTATCACACCAAAATTTTGGGAACCAGGAACAGCTGCTAAACATCCACCTTGATCATATAGCATATACCAACTAATTACACATGTACTACTACTAGTACTCCGGTTGTAAATTGTGGGCTGAACCAGGAGCACCATTTATTCCGGTTGTAAAAACACAGCTTAGTAAAGTACTACGGTCTGGAAAGATACTAACTACACTATGCTACACGACCTTGGTGCAGGAGGATGCCCGGGCTTGCTGCCTCTTCCTGTGCTTCTGCCTGGCCAGGAGCAGCGCGTACACCACGAACCCCAGCCTGCGCCGCCTGGGCTGGAACTGCTTGCGGGACGCACCATCATGATCTATCCTCATCGGCGAGTACATCTCGTACTTCTGGCTGAGCATCTGCCCCAGAGACACCTTCTTCTTCTTCGCTGAACTCGCCGTCTTACCAGTAGTCTTCCCAGTGGCAGTCTCAAACTCACAGTCGAGCTTCATGCTCAGGATCTGCCCGATGGACATGGCCTTGGTGCTCTTCGGCGTGGTGGCCACCAGGCTCAGGCCGTTCACGTCGTAGATCCCCGTGCCCACCTTTCGGGGTGTTGCTGGCGTTGCCGAGGTCTTGAACTTCACAGAATTATTTCTGCTGTTACTGTTACCGGTCGGTCGCCAGTTCAGAATTATTTGGTCGGACCGCAGCCTCCGGAGAGCATCTTCGGCTGCGAGCTTAGCTTTGTTTGCGGACTCCTCCCTCTTCAGGGCCTCCTCCAGAACCTTCCTGCTGGACTCGACGGCGGCCATTGCCTCGTCCACTCTTTCCAGAAGTTCTACCTTGCCCTGGTTTGCCTGATCCAGCTCCTGCATTGCCGCGTCTATTCTGTTCCTAGAGGCAACCTCTGATTCTTCCGCCTCGCGCAGGAGCTTGGAGTGTTCTTCAACAGAAAGTGTGACGTCGGATGTAGCGCTCTCCGGGTCCTCCACGTTGCTTCTTTTTCCCATCGCCGCGAGGGCGAAAGCTTCTCCCCGCCTTGAGGCTTCCTTCAATTTATCGGCCATGACGATCCTGAACTGAAGAGTCTTCGCCTTAGATCTTGTGTGCTCAATTGTGGAAGTCAATTCACCAATCTCGAGCTTCGAGTCCTCGACCATCTTCCTGTGCTTGTCTTTTTCGGCATTCAACTGCTTCATCTGCAGCCATATGTCATAAGGTTCCAGCACAGGTTTCGGGTCTTTTGCTGCTTGTAGCTGCGCGGCAGTTTTGCTCAACTCTGCTTCCAATGCTGAAGCTTTCTCTATATTCAACTGCACCCTCTCACGGGTTCTCTCGAGGGATGCTTTCTCCTCCTCTATCTGGCACTTGAACATCTTGACAGTGTCCATGTTCAGGAATGCTTTTGCCTGATTCAGCTTCATCAGTGTGGCTAGTGGAGACTGTATGGCATTTATGCTCTGGATCAGTGGCTCGGCATGGTCGTCCACTTTCCGTTCTATATCAGGAGGTGGATGTATCTTCATGGTATCAGCATGATCTGTTGCTGCATTTCCACACTCTGATGTTGCCTTCTCTATCTGCAACTTCAAGTCATCAATAACCTGCTTTGTTGACTCCAACTCTTTCAGCACCTTGAATGTTTCGCTTTCCTTAACAAAGAGCCCCATCTCGACCTTCACGGTTTGTTCCTCAACTTTCATGAGTTCTACCTCCTGGAAGAAATGGCACCATAGAAAACAAAATCAATTTATTTATTCGACAATAAAGATTTATAGCAGGAACATGACTTCAACTCCTAAGCTGAAATCGACAATGGAATAAGGAACATGAACAATATCTTCAACAAAATATGACCTGGTTATCAAATAAAAGAACACGTGATGTGTATATGCAGTTCAAGAGCCTTCTTTCTAAAATGGTGAGGAAGTCAATAACCAATCAAGCAGCAAAAAGGCAGGATGAGCCGCTGCAAAGCTAGTATTTGTGACTAGTTTACTCCATTCACAAATACTACCTCTGTACCAAAGAACGTCTTATATTTTGATACGGAGGGAGTATAAGATGTTTTGAACATTTCAATATGGACTACATACAGACTGAAATGAGTGAACATACACACTAAAACATGTCTATATACATCCCATTCACAAAAAAAGTTAGAACATCTTATATTTGTGAACGGAGGGAGCATTTACTAGCTGTGAGAACAGTGTTCGAGACTTCGAGCCAAAAACAATGTCGCCAAATTTCATACCAAAGCGTCCTCACTATACAATCCACCATACATGGTATTTTTGGGGAAATATCAGTGCCCAACACGTACAAATGTACATAGAAGGACTGTCAAGGACACACACTAGCAGAGTAATGTAGTACTTCACTTGCTCTGTTAATGTATACTTACAGTGCACAACGCATCCTCCTCGTGATGCCCAAGCAATTACACCACTAGGCTAGCATCACTGGCATGATCTTGCAGTTCCTCCGCAGCATACCAACCATGAAATGCTACTCACCGCTCAGCTATCCCTCAATTTCTTCCAGGATTAATGTAATTTTACTTCGCAACAGGGAAAGTGACAACCTATTCCACCGGATGCCCGTAACCAATCAGCCTCAAGATCCAATAGTCGAGCTTTAGTACTAGATGCAAAATTTGCAGTGTCGGGCCGGCCAGGCTACCTGCTGGTGCTAAACGCCATTATGAAATGGATCCCCGGAGCCCCCACGGCGTCATGTCACGGTCTCCCGCAACAACCGCCGCTCGCTCGAATCACTCAACCGAAGAGGAGACCGGGTATGTTTGAGATTGCGATTTGCGGCGGCGAGATTTCGAAGCAGATGGCCCGGGGAACGCGAGGAAAGCGAGGGTTATAAAACGCAGAAATGAGAAAGCGCTTTGAGAGGGAAAGCAGATGTGACGGCCACCAGCAGAGCGTCGCCACCACCTGCGCGAAAGAGAAAGGCGGGATAATAGATGCGGGCGGGGAGGTGGGAGGGTGGGTGGGCGAGACTGACCTCCGGCCGGAGCTGGAGCGGCGGCGGCGGCGGCGGCGGCGACGGCGGCTGGCGCCACGGGGAGACGGCGCCGCCGCCGAAGCGGTCGACGGCCTGGCGCACGGACTCGAACTGGGACGACGTGTCCACCTCGCCGCACCCCCGCATTGCCGCCAGCGCGTGCGCCGCTACTTCCGCCATGGCCCCGGCGGTAGACGGCCGTGGGTGAGAGTGAGACGGTAGCCCAGCGGGAGTGGAGTGGAGCGGAGACTCTGGTGTGAATGAGGGCGTGGGGGTGCCCGCCCGTGAACCCCGCGGCCGCGGGTTTTGTGGCAGTGTTTCCTTTGGCTCGCTGTGTCCGGTAGCGCCTATGGGATAAAGCCTTTTTAGCGCGGCACGGGGAGGCGTGATTAGCAGATGCCGGTGGTAGTGCGCGAGTAATTGCGCCGGTGAGCCGGGGATGAAAAGATCGTTGGATGGGGCCGGTGGGGGCACCGGGCCGGCCGGCCACTGCTACGGTTGTGTACGCCGGAGTACGACATGCAGGTAGGGCCCACGCCCACGGGAGGAAGATCCGCCGTTTAGGCCTCTTTTGGTTCATAGGATAGGATAGGCCGTTTAGGCCTTTTTTGGTTCATAGGATAGAATAGAATTATCGTAGGAATAGGAATCTTGTAAAAAATGAGATGGCATATATCTCAAATCCTATGAATAGGAATAGAAAACAAGATATCATTTGGTTGACATCAAAGAAATTTTTTCATTGAGTCTAGGCTCTTTTTTATTTTTCTACGAAATGTGGAGGATAAAAACCAATCCTATGTAGGAATAGAAATCCATTCTTATGAACCAAAAGGTTTTAAAGGAAAAAATTCTATAAGAATCCTATCCTCTAGAATTTCTATGAAATTCCTTTAGAGGCCTAAGCACTTCACAGTGATCTGTCAATCTGAACTCACTCCTCCGTGAGATTCCTGCCTTGCCCGGCGTAGTAAAACAGTGGTTCTACTTCTGGCTGTGATGTGAACGCGACGTGTTACGGGCCGGTTAACACTGACGGCTGCAGGTCGATGGATTATTTTTAGACCGATTCCGTGATAATATAAAGCTGCATGCCGGCCGCCGCTAATGTAAATGATGAGATCCACCGTTTGAACAGCGCGCTCTCGTGAGAGGGACGTGTCATGCACGCCGTTCATCTCCTACGCCCGCGTGCTTACGCCCAACTTATAATCGGAAAGTCGGGTGCTGCTATGAGGCCCAGACCCTGACGGTGGGGCCCAGCGCACCTCTGAAAGCCGAGGCCCCACCCGACAGACAACGCCACATGATTGAGAGAAGGGGCCAGAGGCCGGGTTCTTGGAATCTAGTGCCATGCATATGTTTACGTACAATGTCGGTGGCAGGCTCGGGCTCTGTGGGTTTGGCAGTTTCCACTATGGCTTTGCAGGTTCATCATGTGATTTGAGCGCTAACCTCTTCCTCCTCTCTCCTATCCTTGGTATAGTGTAGTATAAGAGCGAAACAACGGTATACTGTACTGTACTAGTAAAAAGTAAGAACCACATAGACGTTGTGACCTAGTTTATACAGTGTACTAGTATTGCTAGTATATCCTGCCTGATTCGGAGCCCGGTTTGTATTCGTCCCTAACCAAACACCCACTTACACTAAGTATATAGGCATATTTTAGAGTATAAGACATATTTTAGAGTATAACGAAACACCCACTTACACCCTTGATATTAACTACATACGGATGTACATAGGCATATTTTAAAGTATAAATTCACTTATTTTGCTCCGGATATGATCCGTATTAAAATATCTAAAAACACTTATATTTAAGCCAGTTAGCCGCTCACTCGGACCAATGCCTAAACTCCGACCTTGTGCTTCCCGTGTAGATTTCGAGACGGTCGGAATAGAGAAACTACGTTGTGCAGTACAGAGAGGCGTGCCGTGGAATCATGGCAAATGAAAAGCAGATCTACTCACCGTTCGATGTACGGGCGGTGTAGTATATGCTTCTTCTTGTTGTTATTGTTTTGAGCAAAGCACGCTGCTATACGCGTTCCTGTAATTTTTCTGTCGCTCGGGGGCACCGTGTTTACCGGGGGTCTGTCTTGTCTTCTGGCTTGGATGATGGGGGCCCATGGATCGTGCCGAATGCAGCAGCATCCAAAGCGGAAATTTTTCAAGGCCAGAAATGGGCTGCCAGGAAACGGGTCGGGCCTAGATAGTATACTACTATTTTTAGTCGTATGCACTTAGTTGGGCCCAATCAAGCCTAGCAAAAACCAAATGACAGTTGGGCCTAATCAAGTCTAGCAAAACACGTGCGCGCCCACGTTTTGACCGCACCGTGTATTTTGGGAAAACGAGGAAATTGCACAAACCATCAAAGTTGGTGTCAATTTTGCACATAATACTTACTTTACCGTTTTGTTGCACAAAACACCACATGTTGATGCCATTCGTTGCAAATAGGTCAAATCCGGTGTTTAGATAGATTGATGTGATTTTTGACGGGTGGGTCCCACCCATAAGTGCATGTGTGGCGAAGAAATCTGGGCACATGGGTCAAAACCGAGGACTTCCGATTGCAGTTTTAATTGGCCTATTCAAAAAACTAACACAAAATTCAACATTTTCTTACAAAATAAAATTCTAGTAACACAAACATATACCCAGTATTATTCTTGAAAAAATCTAGCTCATTCGGACCAAAGGTTTGGAAGATATTGAAAGTTTTAGTTGTTTAATTAAAATTTTGGTTCAAAATTCAACATTTTGAAAAGAAACTATAACTAGTAAACCATAAATGTATCCAACGTTGATCTGGGAAATCTCAACTCATTGGGAGTAGAAGTTTGGAAGATATTGAGAGTTTTAGTTGTTTAATTCAAATTTTGGTTCAAATTCATCTTTTCTAGAAAAAAAAACCTATAGGTATAGTAAACCATAAATGTATGTGACATTGATCGGGAAAAATCTGAACTCATTGGAGTAAAAGTTTAGAAGATATTGACAATTTTAGTTCGTTCATTCAATTTTTTGTTTGAAATTTTATGATTTTCTAAAACATTTTAAAAAAGTAAACCGTACACGTACTCGATACTAATCCAGGAAAATTCATCTCAGTTGGACCAAAGGTTTTGGAGATATTGGCATATTAGTTGACCGACTACTGTGGTTTTCTGCACCACGCGTGCACTTACCGATGGAACCCACATGTCAGAAATCACATCAATGTATCTACACACTAGATTAGACCTATCTGCAGTGAATAGGCACCAATATATGATGTTCTATGCAACAAAGTCGTATGGTAGGTGTTATGTGCAAAATCAACACCATTGGTGGTTTGTGCAATTTTCTCTTCGGGAAATCATTTTCAGTAGATCAATCGTAGGTGCACACCAGTACGGGTATATAGCATATATTCTTGCAGTGGCTATTGTATGGCTATACACGGCAATCTATGCGCCCATTATTTAGCAAAATGCGTGGTCATCTATGAACTGTGGCAACTTAGTCTGAGTTCCTCCCGCAACCCTCCTCCTCCCGCGACCCTAACCGACCGTTGTCACCGTCCTGATCTCCTTTTGCTCCCGCAACCCTCCTCTTCCCGCGACCCTAACCGACTGTTGTCACCGTCCTGATCTCCTTCTGCTCCCGCAACCCTCCTCCTCCCTATCTCTCGCTCTCTCCTCACCTCTCCCGGAGGCCACTGTCGAACAAGGGCGAGCGGTGCCCGCGATGGGGCGGCGGGGATCTGATCCCCAACGGTCTCTTGGGCCATCAACGGGGAATCCTCTCTGGGGAGGCGGGTGGCGGTCGTTGAACCACCGAGCGCGGCGCCCAGGGCGGAGTTCCCTGGTCAGGCGGTGGCGGTGATCGCCTCCATGGCCAAAGGGTCAGTGGAGGTCGGCCTCTGGCGTGCTCTCAGGCGATGAATGGTGGCGGCGGTCGTGCATCTGATCCCTGTTCAGATCGGTTGTGGTGTGGCCCTTGGCTGGCTGGCGGCAAGTGGAGGGGTCAATGAGGGGTGGCTGGAGGTCACAGGCGGTTGCGTGCATCTTCACAACGCAGTCTCGCGAATCTAGTCAGTTGTGGAGTCGGGGTGGCGCGAGTTCTGGTGAAAGTCGTGTTGACTTCGGTCATGGCAGACGATGGTGGCATCTTTGACGACATTTTCTTGTCGAGGCATCGTCGTTGTAGTCTGTGTCACAACACTGGGGTTGCTCCGATGGAAACCCTACATTTTGGTCTTCTGGATTTGATGATGTCGGCGCCTTTGGTGTCGTTCGCCCTCCTAAGGACACTATTTTGGAGCCGGTGCCAGCTGGAAGGGCCAAGAGGTGGAGCGGCGTTGCATCTACCACAACAATGACGGCGGGTCTCGGTGGCGTGGTGCAATGGTGTCTCGTTGATGGACGTGTGTGGATGGACGCACGCGGGGTGGTGGCGCTATTTGACGTCGACGACAGTTGGGCCTGATAAGGTCAATGCGTTGAGCCCTCCAAAAGATGGGAGGACGAAAGATGGTGATGGCGGATTCTAGAGCGTGCACATGCAGTGTGTGTGCGAGTGTTTGCTAGATCGGTTGGTGTTATCCACTCGCTCTGGGGCGACTTGACGAGACCACCGATTTAGATGGTGTATATTGGTGCGAGGTCATGCCACATCATCAAGTTTATAGTTGTAGCGATAGAGGTCGCCAGCAAAGAGGCTTTGGATTGATCAATGTATTTGTTTTGTTAGGCTCTACTAGATGTCTATTTTATCACGTGACACATGTGGTAAGCAATACAAACAACTCAAAAAAATGTCTATTTTATTTTACTTCAAAAGAGCATATGGTTCTCGTTTCACCCTTTCCTTCGTCCAACCTCTCTATATATGCCCCTTTCTTTTTATGACTTTTTTTCTCCCACACTTTCCACTAAAAGCAACTTAATTGTCCTACGTCTTATTGAGTTACCAAAATATGTTTCTTGCAAGTCAATCATGATGATTGCATAAAAAAACTTGATAAGATTTTAGCGCATCAAAGTAATAATAGATCTGCAGTCACATGTCAATCTATTAGAATGTTTATGCTCCTGTTGTAACACAGATAATTATATAGTAATATAATAAAGATGATTATGTGCATCCTTGAATGTAGAGGTCCGGGGTTCAATCTCCTTTTCCAAAAAAAATATGTGAACTGTAATAATAAATGGATGCAACTAACCACCAGTCGACTGGTGGTTAGCGACAAATCCGCACGATCGAAAACCTGCGTCCCTCCCCGCGCGTGACCCACTTCGGCAGCGCCACCCACGACCCAGCATTCTCTCGCGAGGCCCACCGCGCGCAACGCATTAAGGCCCAAGACTGTTAACACAGCCCCTTTGGCCCACCTCCCCCCTCCTGCACGTGACTTACCCCCCCCCCCAAAACCTAGTTTCTTACCTCCATCGCAAGAAACATCCACCTGCCCCGATCAGTTCTCTCCTCTCTCCCCGACGCGCCTCCATCGCTGGCGACCTCCGCCCCAGATCTAATCCACCAAAAAAAGGAAACCGCGAAAAACATCACCAAAACACAAGGATTTGAGGGAGGGCCCCGGTTTACCACAACAACATCACAGGGGTTACATCAGTTCGTCTCAATCTCGTCATAATCAGGCAAAAAAGAAAGGAGGTAAGTGATTCAACCTCTATACACCTGCTGCATTTGCATTTCATACCAATAAAATCAAATTCCTCGGTTGTAATTTGAGTTACCACTCAAATTCAGTCAGGTTACCAAACAAAAAGATTGACTAAATTTTCCTCTTTTACAACCAAAAAGTTGGTAAAATTGGTCCATGTTCCTACCTACAGATTACATCATTGATTTACCTCATCATTAAGTTACCAACATAAACACATATAGGTTATCATCATCAATCTGTCAAGCTATCTTTTTTGGAGCATGTTAGAAATACATGTATGAATTTTCTCATTAAAACTGACATACCATCTCGAATGAATATAGATTACCATAATGTGTGCATTGAGTAATCAGCATCCTTTAAGATTTATTCAACATAAAAAAAAGATCCTTTTCTTCCTTTTTATATTGAACAAACCCATGTCAGAACAAGTTACCATGCTAATTCATTACAAATTACCAGGAAAACTCAGAACCAAAGGTGCTAAAAACACTACAAGAATACCATGTGTTGATTTACATTGTTGCCACCAGACTTTTTTGATAAGAAATGATGTTCATGAAATGAGGTTGGTAGAAACTATTGCTGTCATACTCCCATATGCTGGTTACTGCCAAAACGATACCTGTTATAAAAAGAAGTAATGAGTGCAGTAAAAGGAAAAAAATATAGTTGTTGTGAAAAAATAATCAAAATTGCTTGTAAGTGTGGAAAATTAAAGGATGCAATCATATGTGCTAGCAGGTGCTGCAACACAAGAAAATGGCGCATGACAACAGAGATAATGTGGATATCATTATGGGTGGTGTGGGGACAAACCAACAGTGTGAATATGCACACACGGCAAGCTTTGGTTCTGCCAAAACAGATGAAGGTAAAATATTTACCATGCCACCACATTTTTGTACACAAACTTGTTACCATCGTACTTGAATTGCAACTACCACCCTATGTTATTTACAACTATCACATTCACCATGAAACAGTTCATCAATCACGTAGCTTGATGCGCACAGGTTACCATGAATTTAGGTACAATTACCACACTTACTGCATACGAATTATCATGCAATCTGTATTGCAATCGGAATTACATGCTTTCACTTTATAGCTACAAAAAACATCTTAATGCATGCAAACTTTACCAAGCAACTGGAGTACAAGATACCACTAGTTTTGGCGTGCAGAAAATATAACACAAATTAACAGCTTTCAATCACATTACAGGTGCTACATCTAGAAGCAACCCGGTGGTTCGAGAGACAAGCAAAGAACCGACTACTAGCAGCATAGGGGGGAGAGAAAGCTTCTTTGATCATTCAGTCAGCGAGCCGGCGAGTCCAGAAATAGGAGGAGAGAATGCTGAACAAGGAGACAAAAATACCAAGGCATACTCCACACCAAAACCTCCTGATGAAACGATGAAGTTTGATACTTTTGAGGAAGCTTATGAACACTACATGCAATATGCACTGAGACATGGGTTTGGAATGAGACTGGAATATAGAAAAACAATTAAAGACAATACTGCAAGCAAAGTCCTCTTGGTTTGTGGGAAATACGGCAAGCCAAAAACAAACAAGGAGGAGACAGAGGATGTGCAGGACCCAAAAGGCATCGTGAAGAAGAGGAAAAGAGGGAAGGTTGTGAGGTCGGGATGTCCGGCCCACCTTTACATCACCCACACGGATGCGTGGTGGAGAGTCAAACGCTTCAACGATGACCACAACCACCCTCTAATAAGAAAGCCGTCCTTGACAAAGTTCCTATCAACACGTAGGAACATTCCAAAAGATGAGCAGGACTTCTTGAAGATATTGCACGGATGCAACATAGAGACAGCAAGACAGATGTAACTAATGCAATGGTTCTACGGAATCCTAAAGATGTACCATACACAACAAAGGACATCGCAAACCAGCGAGCTAAATTCCGGATGGAGTACCGCAATGCTGATGTGGGGAGCACAATCTCGTACTTCCAAGATATGAAGGCACAAGATCCAGATTTCTATTGGAGAATAAAGCTTGACGATGAGGACATAGTGGAAAATTTATTCTGGATAGATGGTGCGTCGCGCAGGGCATATGCTAGATACAATGATGTCATCTCATTTGACACAACATACATGACAACATGTACAAAATGCCCTGTGCGCCCTTCATTGGCATTAATAACCATGGGCAGTCAATCCAATTTGGTTGTGGGTTTGTTCAAAACGAACTATCTGGTAACTTTGTGTGGCTGTTTAATGCATTCTTGCATGCAATGGGTGGAATTGCGCCAAAGAACATAATAACAGATCAAGATTTTGCAATGAGGAGTGCTATTGATGAGGTGTTCATCAGGATAGTACACAGGAATTGCCGCTGGCATATAATGAAAAAAGCACAAGAGAAGCTTGGAAAGCTGATGGCTGACAATGAGCCGCTAAACAATGCATTCAAGGATTGTGTTGACAACAGCCTGGCTGGTATTTTACTTCCCACCCCTCACTAACTTAAAACACAGAAAAATGGGCACATAGAAAATGGGTTTAGATGCATGATAACAACAGTTACCATCTAACAAGGTGACAAGTTACCAGAGGATTATAGCAAAATTACCTACATTAATTGCTTTCTGTACTACCCCTATCATGTTCATGTTTGATGTACACATTTCAGTTGTTCACCCCACTACTTACAACAAAAACTTTTCAATCACCAGCTAGTGCTGATTGATATGAGTATCTTTTTGTTGCTAGTTAAAAATGATGCTTCTACTACACACACAGAGTGGTAATCGCTTTGGAAAAAAAACTTATCCTGTGTGCAAAGTACTTACCATGATGCTTGAACTAAAGTAACCAGGTGTGTGTGACAGAATTATCAACAACAGTGGTGTTCCCTAGTTACCAAATATGTTTGAACCAATGTTACCATCCTTCAAATACTTGATGTTACTATGTTTATGTTATGAATGCAGTTGAGGAGTTTGAACACAAGTGGTGGGTGATGATGGAAGCGTATGCCAGACCGACAACGAGCATTTCCAATGGTTGTGGGAGAACAAGAAGTGTTGGGTCCCGGTATACTATATGCACGATTTTTTTCCCATTCTTGCAGACCACGGCAAGAAGCGAGGGTTTTAACTCTGTGCTCAAGAAGTATGTCAACCCAAACAACTCACTGGTCGAATTCGCACAACAGTACACTGCGATACAGGATAAGGTGATGGCTAGCGTGTCAAAAGAGCAATTGGAAACAGTGTACAAAGAAACCGAAATGTACTCGATGAACCCGCTGGAGATGCAGGTGCGAGGGATGTACACACATAACTTGTTTTGCAAGTTCCAGGTGGAGATGAAGGTGGAATCAGCATACAGATGCGATGCATTGGATGATGGTACTTTCAAGGTCAGCTCAGACAGGGACTACCAGGTGCAAGCAAACATGGTTGAAGAGACATACTCGTGTAGTTGCTGCAAGTTTGATCATGACGGTCTACTGTGCGCGCACGTACTACGAGTTATGGACCAAATTGGGGTATACAAGATACCTGAAAAGTACATCCTAAAGAGGTGGACCTGGGATCCAGAGGAGGATCTTATTCAACCTGATTTCGAACAGCCAACAGTTAAGAAGTCGATGCCAGAGGAGGGGAAAAGCGTCATGCGATACACGTCAATTCTTAAAGAATTTAAGGCATCGGCCAAAGACGCTTGCCTAACAGATGACGGGACCAGATTGGCAAGAAAACACCTGTATAATTTCAAGGAGGAGCTTGAAACCCTGAAGAACAATCAACTTTAAAAAGCAAGAAAGGAAAAGGAAGAAGCAAAAGGATCGTTTCAAGGACAGCCAGATCCCTGCTCGATACCTGTGGGGTGGATGAATGAAGACAACCCCGTCACACAGCACCAAAACGCCCCCATGCAAGACATCCAGAGAAACCAGCCACACAACAAACAAGTGCCACTAATGTGCAGCGACAGGAGAACCCCGCCACACAACAAGAAAGTGCTACTAATGTGCAGCGAGAGGGTAACCCTGCCACACAGCAAGAAAGTGTGTGTGTGACGATACATGCTAGCAAAAACAATCATGCTTTTGTCATCCAGCCCCCACATCCTGATGCAGCTCCGTCCTCAAACACAAAGTTGATACTAGACCCTCCCAAGACTACAACAAAGGGGCGGCCAAAGTCAAAAAGAAAGCAGACAGGTTTTGAGATTGCAAAACCCAAGCCAAAAAGGAAATGTGGTGTGTGCGGGAGTCTGGAACATGACAAACGCACATGCAAATCTCCCCTAGCAAGATAAAAATGAAGAAGGTGCTATTAAAAGGAAAGATGGTGGCTACAATTTTTTCATGGACCATAATGTGCAAGCTACAAGCCCCAATAACATTCCAGTTATCAGCATTGTATCATGGATTTATAATTGCTTTGTAATGCAAAAAGTGTATATCTATAATTTAAGCAAGCTATCAGTACCCTATTATGCCAGTTACCAGCAATGTATGATGAAATTGACATGGATTTGTAAATCCAATATTTTTATATCTACGTTTTTTGAAGGCTACCAGCACTGCATTGTATTACTTATGAACAAAAAATTAGGCCTGCTTGCACTTCTAAAAATTGCTTATTAACAAAATATAATCACAGTAGTGAATTTATCATATAGTCAGTGACTTCAGACTGTGTATACTATAGTAAAACAGCATGTCAACACTTTGCTCCATGGCATTGTCGATGACAGATTCATATAAAAAAGTTATCAACACATTTTGGTAGAAGTTATCACACAGTAGTGAAAAAATATCACCTCATCACCCTTTGCTCCATGGCATTGTCGATGACAGATTCATATAAAAAAGTTATCAACACATTTTGGTAGAAGTTATCACACAGTAGTAAAAAAATATCACCTCATCACCCGCTGCCGAACAGATGATAACGCCACGGTTTGCATTTGTTTTGATAATGATCTAACCACCTGAATGTCATAATTTTTCGGAGAGCTGGAATTTGTTCCTGAGTTAAGGCTGGAACATTTTTGCCATCCCATACCTCAAGGTACGTGCAGGCAAAAAATCCGCAATCAATGCTGAAACATTTGTGATAAAAAACAACACAAAATCAGTTTAATTGGAGTTTGCGACCAGGTCAATAAACAGGGATGAGAAACATATAGTGGGGTGTTAAAAAGAGAGTGAATAATACACAACTAACCCATTATCCTGTTTGAACACATCAATGTACACAAGTTCATAGTCCTGAATCTGCTTATGCGAGTCCTTGTAATTTATCAACCAAGCCTTCTTTATAGCGTTCATGTATTTTGTCGCATGCTCGAGAAGAGAAGGACTATCTTGTTCACGCAATGAATCTAGAACTTCAAACCGCCTCGCCCTAAGATTAGTGACAACACATACCAATGCCCGTCATCTGGACCGAGGCCCAACTTTTGCAAAGCAGGGAATAGCAGCTGCAAAAAATTAAAAGGCAGTAAGCATAGAAGGAGTTGGAAAAGAAACAAAATTACCAAGATAACAAATGGTCATGAAATTCACATGGGAGGCAACTAGAAAAAGAAATTATCAGGGCAGAAAGGTCAAAGTTGCCAGTGTGCATGAAAGAGGTTATCATGACATGAAGAACAAAACAATATCCCCAGATAACAATAAGTTACATGATATTAACAAGAAGTTACAAAGACACTAACTGTAAAGTTACCAGATCCAGCAAACATAATATACCTGATCCTGGTGACTAAGAATCTAAGACTTGTTCCATCGAAAATACTTCAATACACACTTAGATTTGAAGTCTCCTATCGACAGATACACAGATAGCAGCCAAGGGAAGATGAGCCTGTTTGGCGTTTCCTTATACTGGAGAATGCGAACATGTAACTCGGCAGTGCTGGTTGATAGTTGCCCAACTCCCTTCACACAATTGGCAAGCTCACCGACGGGGACCCACCTACCATCAATGTCGATAACCCTAACACTACAAAAAACAAAAAAAAGATTTAAAAAAATACATTTCAAAAAATGGCACACAAGTAATGATTTATGTTAAAAAAATGAGAAAAAGGATGGAAACATACTCTTTAATCTTAGAGTTGGAATCAGTAGTATGCTTGATAACTTCATTGTAAACATACTCTTCCTCCTCGCTCGGTGTGAGGGTGGCAAAAGGCGGGAGCAGGTATTTGGACGGGTGGGTGACCCTAACTTTCCGAATAAAGGATTTGGGGGTTGAATTGCGTACTAAATGCTCTGTGTGAGGTGGTAACTCTGGTGTAACAAATGTTGGACTTTGAGGGTTGTCTGGTAAAAACAGAAAAAACATAACTAAGCTGTATAATGTAACAAGCACATGACTAAAACAAAAAGTAAAAAAAACAATGAAAAACATGAGTTATCAGCAGATGGGGCAAGGAATTATCAAGTGATGGGTCAAAGCTTATCAACTGCCACATGTTTTGATTATCAAGTGGTGGTCCATAGTTGAAAAACAAAGAAAGGGGTTTGTGCAAGGGTTGCAATGTTCATGGAGCAGAAAAAAACACCTATTTGAACATTAGATTTCCCTTTTAATGCTGGATTGTCATGCTCAAATTCTTCCCACCACATGAGAACCTCATCATCGTCAATCTCAACATCATACACTTGCACACGACCAGCTTCCGGTGTTACTTAAATAAAAAAAGAGCGATGAGGACATGAACAGTAGTGATAAACAAGATAAATTGTTGCAAAAAAACAAGTATTGAAAATTGAGACAAGATACACAAAGTTATCAGGAACACAATATAGAAGGTACCAGGTAATTTCAATGTGGATTACCAGCACACATGTATGGGCCTTTTAAGGAACAAATTAGATATCATTGGTGCACAACGAGGAACAACTGTGATATCAACATGTCGGTGTACTAGAGTAGGGGTACCCTAGTATCCCGAACTTGTGCACGGGCAGTCGCAGCATCCCGCGGCAAGGCTTGCCGGGTGACCGCCAAGATCCTCCGTGGTTCCTCTGGAGCCATTCAAGAACAAAGTGTCCAGGTCAAGAAGACAAGACCCCGGCAAGAGGAGCTTGCCGGGAAGGCTAACAAAAGCATCCCAAGACCCCGGCAAGAGGAGCTTGCCGGGAAGGCCACCCAAGGCATTTCAAGGAACTTGCCGCGGCGCACCACGCGTCCCAGCAAGGCCCGGTGAGCGACAAGCTCCCGGACGCGACAAGACAACGACAACGGCAAGACGCTTGCCGCGGCAAACCACCTCTCTGGGCCCGCGCTCCAGCACATCCACCAACGTGTCGCTCTGGGGCCCTTCCAGGCGCACGTGGCGGAAGGCTGTGCAGCCAGGGGCGTGCGGTGTCAAGCGGCGCTGACAAGTTTGCCATCGTGGCGAGCGGTGGCGTCCCTGACGGTCCCTTTTACACTGTTTAGGCGACACAAATGGGCATTTAAAGCCCTTGTCCCCTGCCGTCAGGGTTAGGCACGATACACTGTAGCAGGTAGCTGTACCTACCACAACACCTTTCCATTTTTACCCTTTGCCTCCGTTGCCACCTGTCGGTGACCCCTTGAGCATATAAAAGGAGGCCCGTGTGCAACGTAGAGGGGGGTTCGAAACACACTCACGCTCGGCCTCGCTAGCTGCTGGTGTGTACTGTAGCACTCCACGCTCCCGAGCAAGAAATCAATACAAACCACAAAGCAGGAGTAGGGTTTTACGCATCCGTGCGGCCCGACCCTGGGTAAATCGCTCGCGTGCATCGCCTCGATTTGCTCTTTGCGCGACCTCCACCCCCGCCGAACCGAAAGGGACCCGGTCCGCCGGTCCCATAGGTGCCCGTGGATCAGTACCCCGGCATCTTTGGCGCGCCAGGTAGGGGGCGTAGAGGTTGTGTGAACCAGATCCGGCGTTCTCGCGAGCTAGATCTTCATCATCTGCATCAACATGCCACCGAAGAAGAAGGTTTCGGAAGCAGCTGCTCCGTCCGCGCCGAGCCAACCAACGCCGGAGCAAACGGTTGGTGGGGCGGGCGACGGCGGAAGAACGGGCGTCGACGAGGGAGCTCACGGTGCTGCCAGGTCCAAGGACAAGGCTGCGCTGCCCATCAGCGGCGTAGCCGGCTCCCACAACGACCGGGCGCACTCCAAGACCTCGGCGTCCGTACATGCACCGCGCCCGTCTCAGGAGGCGCGGGACCGGCAGCGTCATGGTACTCACAGTACCATGCGTTTGCTAGACCAAGATCGAGCTGGTGGATCTCGGAGCGCTCAAGACCACCATGCACGTCAACATGCTGGCACGAGCGAGACACGGTCACCTGGACGGGATACTGCTCCTTCTAACGTGGTTAGAAGTCCGAGCATATCCCGCTCCTCGCACCGTTCGCCACCGCCACCCGCCACTGCAGCAGAAGCTTTGGCGCGAGCTCAGCTGCTCCTAGACTACCCTCCAACGGCGGACAAGATCGACGATTGAAGGGCCACCATCCAGAGTCTCATCGGCTTCGCCAACGGCGACATGCCACGGCAGCCGAGCACGTCGCAGCCGCGGCAAGCCAGCCAGGCACGAGCCGGAGACAACAAGACTGGTGGGGGTGCAACTACTGTGCACTCTCCGCCCCGAAGGCCAAGATCGCCGACTCGCCGGATCCACCTCGACAGCGACTCCACCACGTCGTCAGATCCGCGAGCTCGTCGCGATCAGCGCCAAGTTCTCCAAGAACGACAACAAGAAGACACTCGTACTCGCATCGAGCGCCGAAGAGAAGCGCGACGTCAATCAGGCCAACGCGCTGGGCCCTCTGTTGACATGCATGCGCCAGGGGAACCAGGTGACTTGCCGTACGCGGTAGGTTGCCCTGCGTTCACTCGTGAGCTGCGGCAAGTCCAGTGGCCCAGTACGAAGAATTTCAAACCAGATGTACCAGAGAAGTACGACGGCAAGACGCATCCGTCGGAGTTCCTCAGCATCTACACCATCGCGGTGCAGGCTGCCGGGGGGCGAGACGACAAGATCCTTGCCAACTACTTCCCGTTGGTGCTCAAGCCGAATGTCAGGTCCTGGCTCATGCACTTGCCAGACAACTCCATATCCTCCTGGGCTGATCTATGCCATCAGTTTGTCGGTGCCTTTACAGGCGGCCACAAACCCCATGGCCAAGAGAGCGACCTTCATCTGCTCGCCCAGAAGGAAGGAGAGCCCCTGCGCAAGTACATTCAGAGGTTCAGCCGTGTACAGTATAACATCCCAGACGTCCACCCCGCCGCGGTCATCAGCGCCTTCCATCAGAACGTGCGTAACCGCAGGATGCGGGAGGAGATGGCGATGTGCAGGATCAGAGACGTCAGTGAGCTGTACGCCCTGGCCGACAAATGTGCACGCGCTGAGGAAGGGAGGAGACTCCCCAGAGAGAATGCAGGAGCAGAAGGATCTGACAGTGAGGATGCCGCCCCGGCAAAGAAAAACCGGCGGCGCAACAGGAAGAAGAAAGGCAAAGAGGTGCTAGTCGTTGAGCAGTCCGGCAATGAAGGTGGCGTCAAGAAGGCCAAAGTTGATAGCTCCGGCAAGGAGGTTGCCGCGTGCACCAACTGTCAGGCTGTGGCGGTCGCCGACAAGCAGGACGGATCCGACAAACAATATTGCAAGATTCACCGCACCAAGGGTCATGACCTCCAGAGCTGCAAGAAGGTCGAGCAGCTCGTCCAGCAGCAAAAGGCTGAGTACGAGCGGCGAGACAAGGAGAGAGCCCAAGGTGGCGCTGCAGAATCTGGCAAGAAACGCGCCGGCCGGGGAGGACGCCGCGGCAAGGCCAAGCAGCGGCAAGGAGATAGACCTCCCCGCGGCCGCGACAACGATGAAGACGACGATGGCGACGAAGACATGGATGATGTTGAGACCAGTGAGCAGGAGTTTTAGAAAGCCACAGAGGTCTTGTGCGTTGACGGTGGTGCTTCTCTGCATGCTTCGCACCGCCAACTCAAACAGTGGGTGCGGGAAGTCAATGCAGCAGAACCACCCATCGAATCGCGCAAACTTCTGAAGTGGTCCAGCACGCCTATTATCTTTGACATTGAGGACCACCCTGATCGCACAACTGCGGTCGGGTGTTTGCCGATGTTGGTTTCACCAACTATCCGCAACCTCAAGGTCACCAAGATGCTAGTTGACGGCGGGGCCGGCTTGAACCTGATCTCCTCCGCTGTACTCCAGAAATTCCAAATCCCTGACAGCGAGCTCGAAGAGACCGGCACATTCCAAGGAATCAACCCGGGAAGGAGCAAGCCGAAGGGGAAAGTCACGCTGCCAGTAACATTTGGCAGCAAGCTGAACTTCAGGACTGAGAGGGTCACATTTGACGTTGCCGATATTCCATTACCTTACAATGGGGTACTTGGCCGTCCAGCGCTCGCCAAGTTCATGGTAGCCTCTCATTACGCATATAATATGCTGAAGATGCCAGGCTCGATAAGCGTCATCTCTGTCCCTGGCGACAAGAAGGATGCTCTTATCTGCGCCGACAAGATCTACCGGGAAGCAGCAGCCGCAGCAGATCACAAGTTACTTGCCGCTGAAGCTCCCGGGGGGAAGAAGACCAAGTCCGGCAAGAGCTTTGATGCCCACTCCGGCAAGCGCACCTCTTCGGAGTGCTGCGCTGCCATCGAGGACGCACCATCGAGCTCCACCTGCAAGTGCAAGAAGACGATGGCAGCTCCGCCAGAGACAAAAAAGGTGTCCGCCAAGGAGGACGACACTGGTGGTACCTTCACCATCAGTGCCACTCTCGACCCTAAATAGGAAAGCGCGCTCGTTGCTTTCCTGCGGACGAATGTCGACGTGTTCGCATGGCAACCGTCTGACATCCTCGGTGTTCCCAGGAAAGTAATTGAGCACCACCTTGCCGTTTGTCCTCATGCACGGCCCGTCAATCAGAAGGTCAGGAAGCAGGCAGTGGAGCGCCAAGAGTTCATGGCAGAAGAGATCAAGAAGCTGGAAGCAGCAGGCCTTGTCAGAGGAGTGCTCCATCCCACGTGGCTGGCCAATCCTGTAGTCGTGCGCAAGGCAAACGGGAAATGGAGACTTTGTATCGATTTTACCGATGTTAACAAAGCTTGTCCCGAAGACCCATTTCCTTTGCCGCGCATTGACCAGATTGTTGACTCCACAGCCGGATGTGATTTGCTTTCATTTCTTGACGCATATTCAGGATATCATCAGATCTTCATGGCAGAAGAAGATGAGGAGAAGACCGCATTTATTACTCCATGTGGCACGTATTGCTTTATACGGATGCCTTTCGGATTAAAAAATGCTGGTTCAACATTTGCAAGAGTAGTCCATGTCGCTCTTGAGCCACAAATACACAGAAATGTGGAAGCATACATGGATGATATAGTGGTCAAGAGCAAGGACAGAGCAACCCTGATACAAGATTTAGACGAGACCTTTGCAAATCTGCGCAAGATCAGCCTCAAGCTCAACCCAGAGAAGTGTGCGTTTGGAGTTCCCTCCGGCAAGCTTCTCGGGTTCTTCGTGTCTCAGCGGGGAATTGAAGCCAATCCCGACAAGATCAAGGCCATTGAGCAGATTGAAGCACCCAAGCGCGTCAAGGATGTACAAAGACTTGCCGGTTGCGTGGCTGCTCTCAGCAGGTTTATCTCTAGGTCTGCTGAGCGCGCCCTGCCATTTTTCAAATTATTGAAAAAGGCAGGTCCAATGAAATGGACTCCGGAAGCGGAGGCTGCGCTGCAAGACTTGAAGAGATACCTGTCCTCCCCTCCAATACTTGTCGCACCTAAGCCACAAGAGAAGTTGCTGTTGTACATAGCGGCAACCAATCAAGTGGTTAGTGCTGTGTTAGTAGCAGAGAGGGAGGCAGATGATGAGCCAGCAACCACGACAAGCGCATCCAGCGACAAGCAGGAGGCTTCCCCGACAAGCTCTGGTCCCGACAAATATGGATCTGCGCAGATGCATGACGAGATACAGAAGAAGATGGTGCAGCGCCCAATTTACTTTGTCAGTTCCCTTCTGCAGGGGGCTAGGTCAAGGTACTCTGGCGTGCAGAAATTGCTTTTCGGCCTTCTCATGGCCTCGAGAAAGCTGCGCCATTACTTCCAAGCACATGAGATCACAATTGTCACTCGCTTTCCGCTGAAGAGGATACTGCAGAATCCAGAAGCGACAGGCAGGATTGTTGAGTGGGCACTGGAACTGTCAAGCTTTGGCCTCAAGTTTGAGAGCACTTCAACTATCTAGAGCAGAGCATTGGCAGAATTCATAGCAGAATGGACGCCAATGCCAGATGAAGAAATTCCAGAAACGAGCATCCCCGACAAGGAAGCAAGCAAAGAGTGGCTGATGTACTTTGATGGTGCCTTTTCGCTGCAAGGCGCCGGCGCTGGTGTGCTGCTTGTCGCACCCACCGGAGAGCACCTCAAGTACGTAGTCCAGATGCACTTTCCTAAGGAGCAAGCGACAAACAATACTGTAGAGTACGAAGGCTTGCTTGCCGGTCTCCGGATCGCGGCAGACCTTGGGATTAAGAAGCTCGTTGTCAGGGGTGACTCACAGCTTGTCGTTCGCCAAGTAAACAAGAATTATCAGAGTCCGTTGATGGAAGCTTACGTCGACGAAGTGAGAAAGCTAGAAGAGCACTTTGACGGCCTGCAGATGGAGCATGTTCCAAGAGCTCAGAACGCCATTGCAGATGGCCTGTCAAAGTGCGCCGCACTTAAGTTACCTGTGGAACCAGGGATCTTTGTGCTCAAGCTGACTCAACCGTCCGTGACACCATCAACAGGACAGAGCAAGAAGAGGAAGTTGGTTTCTGGTGACTATTTGCCGGCAGACCTTCCCGAAGCCGCCGCCAAGAAGGTCCCCAAGATCAACACCAAGAGCGCTGCGGAGCAGTCTGCTCTAGCAAGCCCTAGGGTTTGTTCCGTTGAAGCAGAAGCTCCCGGCAAGTTTTGCTCCGGCAAGTTTGCCGCGGAACGTCACGCTCCGGCAGAGCCGCAGGTTTTTGCCGTAGAAGCGGATGTTCCCGCAGCAGTCCCCAAGATCAACACCAAGAGCGCTGAGGAGCAGTCTGCTCCGGCAAACCCTAGAGTTTGTTCCGTTGAAGCAGAAGCTCTCGGCAAGTTTTGCTCCGGCAAGCTTGCCGGGGAACGTCAAGCTCCGGCAGACCCGCGGGTTCTTGCCGTAGAAGCGGACGTTCCTGCAGCCGCAGATTTGCCTTTAGTCCTTGTTGTCGAGCCACAAGCTCCAGCATGGGCGCAGCAGATTGTCCGTTTCCTTCAGACAGGAGAGCTTCCCGAAGAGCAAGAAGAAGCGGAAAGAGTAGCCCGGCAGTCAAGTATGTACCAGTTTGTCGATAAGACACTGTACAGAAGAAGACTCAACGGCGTGAAATTGAAGTGTATTCACCGGGAAGATGGACAAAAGCTGTTGGCAGAGATACATGGAGGCATATGTGGTCACCACATTGGCGCAAGAGCACTTGTCGGCAAAGCATTCCGGTAAGGTTTCTTCTGGCCAACAGCCCTCCAGGATGCAACTGCACAAGTAACCAAGTGTGAAGCGTGCCAGTTCCATTCCAAGCAGATACACCAGCCAGCTCAAGCTCTCCAGACGATCCCTTTATCCTGGCCATTTTCGGTCTAGGGGCTCGACATCCTGGGCCCCTTCCCCCGAGCTGCCGGGGGCTTTGAGTACTTGTACGTTGCAATCGACAAGTTCACAAAGTGGCCGGAAGTGGAACCGGTGAGGAAGGTGACAGCACAGTCAGCAGTCAAGTTCTTCAGGTCGATTGTTTGCCGCTTCGGGATCCCTAACAGGATAATCACCGACAACGGTACACAATTTACGAGCCGCACCTTCATGCAATACGTTCAAGATCTTGGCGCCAAGGTTTGCTTCGCTTCTGTTGCTCACCCGAGAAGCAACGGTTAAGCGGAGAGGGCAAATGCTGAAGTGCTGCGCGGACTCAAGACCAGAACTTTCGACAGGCTGCACAAGTGCGGAAGAAACTGGATCGAGGAGCTGCCGATGGTTCTTTGGTCGATCAGAACGACGCCAAATCGAGCCACTGGACAGACACCTTTCGCTCTAGTCTATGGAGCAGAGGCAGTTATCCCCACGGAACTCGTATACGGGTCACCTCGAGTGCTCGCTTATGATGAGCTTGAGCAAGAGCAGCTGCGACAAGATGACGCGCTGCTCCTTGAGGAAGATCGTCTTCAGGCTGCTGTGCGAGCTGCTCGCTACCAGCAAGCTTTGCGCCGCTACCATAGCCGCAAAGTTAACGCCAGAAGTCTCGAGGAAGGCGACCTTGTTCTTCGGCGAGTTCAGTCCGCCAAGAATTCCAACAAGTTGACGTCGAAGTGGGAAGGCCCTTACCGGGTGAAACGAGTCACTAGGCCTGGCGCTGTCCGCCTTGAAACCGAAGATGGCATTCCGGTGAGCAACTCCTGGAACATTGAGCATCTTCGTAAGTTTTACCCGTAAGGCGCGGTTGTCGGAACCTGTTCCGGCAACCACCTTTTGTACGAGTCTTGCCGCTGTTGCATGTAATCCTTTGTACAAAGCCGGGCGCAGACCCCGTGCATAAGTAAAGCTCATGTGCTCCGCACATTTTGTCGATTTTATGCTTTCTATTTTCTGGCATATATGATCTGACACTTTGTGCAGCACCTAAACCCCGGTAAGCAATAACGAGCCGTAAAGGCGCATATCTGTATTGTCTCTTCTTTCTTTTGAAAGCAAGGTTCCCCTCGCCCACAAGTTTGCCGGGGAGGAAAGGAGAAGACGATGGTATGGACCAGGCGCCATTCAAGAGTTTCGCCTTGCCGGGAAGCAAACAACAGAAAAAGCTAAGTTGCCAAAGTTTGAGCAATCAAATTTTTTAGAATTTTTAAGTTATCTCCCTTGAACGACCGCACTTTGTATGGAAAACCTGTGCGCGGAGGAACCAACTCGTAGCTAGTTGCGCCCTTACTTTGTTTCGAGTCCGCTCAACAACTTAAGTGAGCCGCTAGCGCCCTTACTTTGTTTCGAGTCCGCTCGGCAACTTAAGTGAGCTGCAACTAGTTGCGACAAGGTTTCTTGCCGGTAGCGGCACCGCCAGCAGGCTGCCGACGTTCCGCACTCAGTGCTCGCGGCTCAGGTGCCTGCACCAGCAAGTTCCCTAAAAGCGTAGGGCAAAAACATACAAAGGAAGGAATCAAGTAAAGGGAATAACATTGCAATCATTCCATAGAACCAAGTTATATTACAAAGATAGCTTGTCGTAGCTCTAACTGATTGTTTTCATGACATGATAAACAGCGACAAGGGAAGAAGAAATGGGCGGCCTAATCTACGCGATCGCCTTCGACCCGCTTGATCCCGCTCACCTTGTCCACAATGGGTGCGACAAGGGCCTTGAGCTCCTCTAGATCAGCCTCCGGCGGCAAGGTTCTGAGGATATTGGTGAGGCGGAGGCCCGGATTGCGGAAGGCCACCTTCATCAACACCTTCTGGAGGGCTCCTGCGCAGATCTTGCGTGATTCGTCGGCCAGCTACTTGAGGATCCTCTCCCGGAGTCGCTGGAGGGCCGTCGCCACGCCCTTGAAGAACAGGACGAGCTTGGCGCTGGGTTGGAGGTTGTCATCGGAGGGATACCCAAGATCCTCCATCCCCAGCTGCGCCAGCTCCTTGTCGATATCTGTGGCGGCGTTCACCAGACTCTCCGTCCAGTGCGTCACAGTCTCCCTGAAGGCGTTCTGGGCGGCGGCAGCACTCTCCAGCAGCGCCTTGTCGGCCTTGATTTCCTCCTTCAAGGCCGCCTCTCGCTTCTTGGCGCTGTCCAGAGTCTTGGTCAAAGTGGTTAGCTTTAACTCAAGATCCACGTTGGAGACCTTGGTGACGCTGAGCTCTCTGCCCTTCTCGGCGAGATCGGCTTCTAGCTGCGCCACCCTCGTCTTCAACTCCTCCTTGGCGGCCTCGGCGGCGGCGGCGGCGGCCTCTGCTTGTTTGAGGGCTTCACCGAGCTTTCCCTCACGCGCGGCAAGCTCCTCCTCGTGGGAGTCGAGATTGACCTTCCGCTGCGCCAGCTCGCCCTCCTCCGCGGCTAGATTCGCAGCGGCAAGTCGCTGCCGCTCTTCGACTTCGGCCTTCTCAAGGAGGAAGGCCTTCTGCGCTTCAGCGAGCTGCTCCCGCTCCTCCGCTAGGGATCGGACTGCTTCCCGGTGGAAACCCCCGAGCTCTTCCGCGCGTTTTTCAATGTCTGCTCCCGCCTTCGCGACAAGCGCCTCGCGGGATTCCAGCTTGGCTTGCCGCGCGCGGTAGAGCGACATCAACTTCCGCAGCAGCCGCTCTTCTTCGGGCTCGTTGCTGCTGCTGCTTGGCGCGTCGACCAGCTTCAACCCCGCGGAGGCAAGCACTTCTCCGTCGAAGATCTCCCCCTCGACCGGCACCCTGGAGCTTGACGCCCAGGGGAGGTTGATGAAGACGCCTTCGCCGGCCTTCAAGTAAACGCCCGGCAGGGGCTCCTCGGTGCTTGGCGCTGCGGCTTCGGCGGACGGGTTGGCGGTCGGTGTAGCGCCTGGCGCTCCTGCGGCCTCTGGGCCGTCAGTACGATCGCCAGATCCCTCGCCAGTCGTCGTGGCGCCAGCCTTGGCGGCCTCGGCGCCGGCGGGATCACCCGCGCCGGCTACGTCCTCGGCGGCGACCTCTGTCTCCATCCGCTCCGCAGCAGATGGGTCTGACAGCCGGGAAGGGGAGAAGAGTCAAGCAAAATCCAGCAAAAACTCAAGAAGATCAAAAGAAGAAGAACCCAAGGGAAGTTTTGAAGCAAGAGGAGTACCTGCACCAGGCTCTGCAGTAGTGGTCTCCGCCGTCGGGGGGCCGCTGGTGCTGTCCCTTGCCGGAGAACCCTCCCTTGCCGGAGACTTCTCCCTTACCGGGAAGCCCTCCCTTGCCGGAGAGTTCTCCCTTGTCGGGGAATTCTCCCTTGGCTCCTGGTGGGGCTGCTCGGCTCCTACACAAGTCAACAAGCAGATATCAGCAAAGACAAGTACCCATGCGCGCCTCGCAGCGGAAAGCAAATCAAACACTTACGCTGGGGGCTGCCCTGGAGAAAAGTCGCCGGGTCCTGCAAGGTTGTCTCGGGCGCGCCACCTGCTGTCGCAGTAGGCTCGTCCTCGATGACGATCACCGGGACCTTGGCTCTCTTTGCCGCTCTCTGGGCCAGAGTCCTAAAGAGGAACAAGTTCAGAACAAAAGCAAGTGAGAAACAAGACCAACAGCAAGAATTGAAGAACTACAAGTACAGCAAGAGAAGCTTACTCTTCTTCCTCTTCCTCGTCGGAGCTTAACGTGGAGAAGTCGAAGCCCGGCGCGTGCCCGGCGTGAGGAGGCGGAGAAGAAGCTTCCCTTGGCCGCTTGGCGGGAGCAGTGGCGTCGGTCTGAGATGACCCCGCTCCGGCTGTCGGCGCGGCATGAGCAATGGCAGGAACTAAAGCGGTGGTCCGGCTAGACTCCGCTCCAGTTGCCGTCGCAGCATGAGGCGCTCCCGCGGCAACGGTGTTTGCCGCGGTGGAGCGTGTCACGCGGCGTGGCGACTGTTGACCCGCTTGCCGCTCCGCCACGTCACCGACCTTGCGGAGACGCCTTCTTGGTGGGGATGGAGGCTCTGCTTGCGGTGGGCTGTCTGAAGACGAGGTGGAAGAGGAGTTGATTTCCAATGAGCCGCTCGTGTCCTTGGCGGGCTCGCTCGGCTCGGCGCCACGCCCGGCAAGCTCCTTCTTGCCGGCGGGTTCCCCTCGCTCGGCACGGCTTGCCGCCTCCGCTGCATCTGCTTCCTCCATAGTGAACCCAAATTCACCTGCAGCTGCGGCTGCCGCTGCCTCCTCCAGCCTAGTGGCGATGAGCGCCATCTCCGCATCCGTGGTATCGCGGGTGAGGCCGTCCTTCTCGTCGGCGCGGATCGGCACTTCCACCAAGTCGTCGAAGAACTGCTGCACGACCTCGTCCGCAGGCTCCTGCCAAGTTGGCACAATCCCGTGCAAGTCGCACTCCGGCATCATTGCACGGATGCGGTCGAGCGCGGAATTGTTGCACAACGGCACGACGCCCCCCGGCAACCTGAACACCTCGGGATGTTGGGGGTCATACTTGAACAGTTCCTGCAGCATCGCGTTGAGCTCCAGGACTGTGAAGTTGTAGTTGAGGCCCGGCCGCAGTCTCATGATATCTGCCGCGTTCTTGAACTCCCAAGTGGGCCTCCCCCGTTCCTGCAGGGGGGCGATGCGGCGGCGAAGGAAGTCTGCGCCAACAGTAAGCCCGGCAAGCCTCAGGCGCAAGATCCTGGTGACAGCAATCTTCAGCTTGTCGTCCTCCGGGGCCACGTCACTCCAATCGCTGCCGCGGGTTACTGGGGTTCGGCGCCGGGTGGTGAATGGCTGCGGGCTCTCCTCGTCAATCCAGCACCAATCAGCTCTCCACTCCTCCCACTTGCTGCGGAATTCTCCCTCCAGATAGGTTTCCTTCTTGCCGGCCCTTGAGATCCAGGCGATTCCGCCGGATAGAGCCTCTCATCTCTCTACTCGGGGGATGAAGAAGTGGCGGAAGAGGGCTACGTTGGGAAGGACTCTGACAAAGTTTTCGCAGAGATGTGCAAAAACTGCCATTGTCAGGACAGCATTGGGGGTGAAGTCAAGGAGGTGGAATCCGTAGGTGTTTATGATGTCGCAGAAGAAATCAGAGAAAGGCGGGCAGAGCCCGCAGTAGAAGAACAAAGCAAAAAAGGGGTATCCATTCGGAGCCTTCTTCCAAGCGGCGGCGGGGAGTACCTTTGTGCGCGGATGCGCGCGCGTCTCCGCCGACCAGAACAGGTAATAGTTCTCCCTCAGCTCCTTTGCGCCAAGCTTGGGGGGGAAGACGGACCGCTCCTTTCGTAGCGCCGCGAGCCGCTGCGCCTCGGTCGACTTCACGGCCTTCCCCTTGTCGGCTTTCGGAGCCATGGCGGAAGCAGTGGAGGAGGTTGACGGCGCTGGTGGTGCTGGTGGCGATGGGGGGCGGAGCGCTGCTCTCTCTCTCTCTCTCAGCTTTGGGAAGGCGAGGGAGCGGCGGAGATTTCTGAGATTGGAATGGCAACGGGCAAGTGGGCGAACTGCCCCTATTTCCCCTGCTTATAAAGAGGGAGGGAGCGGACGTTCCGCATTTCTGAATAAAGAAACCACCCACGATCTCTCCCACGACGCCGCATTCAACGCGTGCCGTTCAGGGAGGGCGCGGTAGATACGGAGTGAGATACGGCGTAACCTAGGCCGCGCGTGCCCGTACCCTGTTTTGGGCCTGGCCCAACAGCGCTCGGCACCGTGTATGGCCCAGGCCCGGGGGCTCCTGTCGGTGTACTAGAGTAGGGGTACCCTAGTATCCCGAACTTGTGCACGGGCAGTCGCAGCATCCCGCGGCAAGGCTTGCCAGGTGACCGCCAAGATCCTCCGTGGTTCCTCTGGAGCCATTCAAGAACAAAGTGTCCAGGCCAAGAAGACAAGACCCCGGCAAGAGGAGCTTGCCAGGAAGGCTAACAAAAGCATCCCAAGACCCCGGCAAGAGGAGCTTGCCGGGAAGGCCACCCAAGGCATTTCAAGGAACTTGCCGCGGCGCACCACGCGTCCCGGCAAGGCCCGGTGAGCGACAAGCTCCCGGACGCGACAAGACAACGACAACGGCAAGACGCTTGCCGCGGCAAACCACCTCTCTGGGCCCGCGCTCCAGCACATCCACCAACGTGTCGCTCTGGGGCCCTTCCAGGCGCACGTGGCAGAAGGTTGTGCAGCCAGGGGCGTGCGGTGGCAAGCGGCGCTGACAAGTTTGCTATCGTGGCGAGCGGTGGCGTCCTTGACGGTCCCTTTTACACTGTTTAGGCAACACAAACGGGCATTTAAAGCCCTTGTCCCCTGCCGTCAGGGTTAGGTACGATACACTGTAGCAGGTAGCTGTACCTACCACAGCACCTTTCCATTTTTACCCTTTGCCTCCGTTGCCTCCTGTCGGTGACCCCTTGAGCATATAAAAGGAGGCCCGTGTGCAACGTAGAGGGGGGTTCGAAACACACTCACGCTCGGCCTCGCTAGCTGCTGGTGTGTACTGTAGCACTCCATGCTCTCGAACAAGAAATCAATACAAACCACAAAGCAGGAGTAGGGTTTTACGCATCCGTGCGGCCCGAACCTGGGTAAATCGCTCGCGTGCATCGCCTCGATTTGCTCTTTGCGCGACCTCCACCCCCGCCGAACCGAAAGGGACCCGGTCCGCCGGTCCCATAGGTGCCCGTGGATCAGTACCCCGGCACAACAAATCATCATAACATGTAAAAAGAAGACCAAAAAGAATTGTATAGCCCATAATTGGTAAAGAATGCATATGTGGCTGGAGTTATGGTGTCAATGGTTCGTAAATTGTCAGGATTTGAACATTTGAGTTACCAAGATAGTGTCATATAGACTTATCAGAATAAGAGTACACACCTGCTACTAAAAGTGCAGTATTGTTTTGTAAGCATGACAATCGATTAAGGAAAATAAATAGGCAATGATAGGAGATGTACGTATCACGCGCCTACTAAAAGTCAGTAACGGATAACATCGGCTTTCGGAACTGACAAAGTTACCAGGGGAAAGAGGATGAGGTTATCGTCTATGCTAGCATCGTACAAAAAATTGTAGCGGGCACAACAGAATTATACATTCCGGGTACTGAAAGCACAGGTGTTAAATTACATCACACAAAAGCATAGAAGTGGTATTACATTCATCCATACACATGGAATGATAGCAAGTTCCAAACACATAAATAAAAAGAGCACACCAAGGCACAAACAATACGATGTACGCTGACATATCTCAATCCATCACTCTCGCTGCATAAAAGCGAAGACACAAGGTCTTCACTTACCAGAGTTGGGTGGCGGAGCCCAAGCAACCGGTTGCGCCTTGGTAACTTTCACCACTGCCTTGCCCTTCGAGCCAGCATCAACAGGAGATGCGAGCCCTAGAACGGCGACAGGGCCAGTAGCTGGTGCTGCAGGTGGTACTTGAGCTGATGGCGCCGCTGGAGGTGCTTCTGATGCTGCAGATGGTACTTGAGCCGATGGCACCGCCGCAGGTGCTTCTGGTGCTGCAGGTGGTACTTGAGCAGATGGCGCCGCCGCAGGTGCTTCTGGTGCTGCAGATGGTACTTGAACAGATGGCACCACCGCCGATGCTTGTGGTGCTGCAGGTGGTACTTGAGCCAATGCTAGTGCAGCTTGAGCCGTTGGAGTTGCTTCAGTAGATGGTGGCACTTGTGGACTCGCACCAAAGATGGCATCAAGCCCAATAGAGCAGCTGGGTAGCGTAAAATTACCATCGTATTCTCCAGCTCCAGGGGTGCTCGACTCCAACGTAGGGTCAGCTACTGCTTCAAACACCACAAGTAACACACAAATAAGGAAAAAATGCATCAGGAAAACATGTAGAGGACATTGTATTTGTTAGTGCCAGAACATTAACTTGAGTTATCAAGGATTAAACAGACAAGTTATCAACATAAGAAAGTTAAGTTACCAACCTGTGCCAACAGGATTATGGGCATCATTCTCTTGACCTCCAGCTGTAGCCGTATCAATAGGCATATTGACTGGGGTACCTCCCACAACTTTCTCAGTGTCATGAATGGCTACAGCGGAAAAAGATTCAACACATCGTCAACATAAAACATCATAAAATATAAGAAACAAAAAAACAAAGGCGATGGCTAACAGAAATACCTTCACCTCCATCATGCACTATATTTGGGACGACTTCATTTTGACATTCAACAGCCACAGCCACGCTGGCGATATCTTCAACAACAGTAGTAACAGTTGCCGCTGCAGCAAGCTGAAAAACAGCATTATCAGAAACACCAGCCGATGTCGCCGCAACAGCATCAGATGCGCCCTTGCTAGATCCTGCTGCTTTTTCAGACGGAGATGTCGCCATGGGTGATTCATCAAGATGGATAACTTCTGTTGTCTCTGATGACGTTGTCTGCGACAATGTTGCCCTTAGTCGTGGAGAGGATCTGGTCTTGGCAAATTTCACTTTTGTCACAGCAGTTTTATCTTTTGAACGACTGAAAAATGGGTACACAAGGGTAGTAGTGAGATTACACATGTTGTCAAACCTAAGTTACCACATGTTTCAAACAAAAAAACATGTCACATACTTCATGTATAAGTAGCATCCAGGGAAAAAATTATAGAGTTATCAAGGACTATAAATATAAAGTTATCAAATGATATGAACAAAAAAACCAGCAATTAGTTTTGAATAACTGCAAACTAGAAAGGTATGTGAACACCTTTTTCCTGATACACTTGGTGAACCCTTTGCAGCAGCAACTTGTTTCATAGGTGCATTGAATGAAAAAAATAACCAAATGTTACAAGCACATACACCTATAAAGATTGGTAACTCTAAATTATCAGGGGGGCAAAGTTGAGTTATCAATGTTCATCAAAATAAGTTATCAGACAACAATAACAAAATAACCATCTTGCTGGTATGTGTAAAACAAAAATAAAGTTTCAATGCACATGAGAACAGTATAGAAAATCAGAAAAGAACTACTGGACATAAACGAAAGTAAGAATGTGAATACCTTTTCACTGGTTCAATCCCTGAATCCTTAGCAGCAACAGATTGTTTGCGGGGTGCCCTGCAAAGGAAAAAAAAAGCAAGTTAATTACCAGCATGAAATTACCCAAACTACCTTACTCAAACAACTGTATTTACCATGTTGTTTCAAGCACATAATTGATAAAAAAGACCATGGAAATAATCATTCACCTGCGTGGGGCCTCCTTCCGCATGGTGGATAGTGGGACGGATACACCAGTTCCCTTTTCAGCCACAGGTATACCAAGCTCCTGGACCACAACTTTCTTCACATCTAAATGAATCTCAGATGCTGACAGTGCAATTGGTGAAGACGGCCTTTGCGATGGGCTGGGAGGCACAACTGGTGAAGTTGGACGAGGGGGGGGGGTGATGGCACAGTTGGTGAAGCTGAACGGGAGGGTGATGTCAGCCTCAGTTTCTTGCGCCTCTGATAAGCCAAATTTTTCACAAGCTGAGTACCACACCGCTTGACAGAAGATTCAGTGGCCGCCTCAGCTTGCGTATCTGTCAGACCTTGCTGGCTAAGCCCTCCATCACCTGATTCGATGGATGCTGCATGAGATGTGCTAGTGAGTATGATCTGAGACTCATTGAGGTTATCATCGACAGGGCGGACAGGCGTGTCTTCAACATCTGGTCCTGTGCCATCATGAGCTTTGACAGTTACACCATCTAGATGTGTGGTGTCATCATCAGCTGGACCGCTGCCCGTATCTACATCCACGGTACCACTTCCCGAAGCAACAAAAGGATCTTTACTGCGACGACGAACAACCAGATAGTCCAGATCATCATCATCATCATCGGAGTCAGTGTCAGAATCAGAATCATTGCCTCCGTGATACTCGTCATCATTGTCAGAATCTTCAGCAACATTCTTTCCAGGGCTTTCTGGCCGCTTTCCTTGCGATGAGCGCGTAGTCCTTGACGTCGTACGGGCGACAGAAGAGAGAACGTTCAATCCAGCGTCTAGCTGACGGGATGCATCTGAATGGCCCTCATCATCTAAAGCGGTGAATGATTGCACAAGATTGCCTATGATGCCAGCCATGGCGGATGTGAACCGAGCAACTATTTGAGTTGATTTGGCAAATTTCTGTTCAGCATAAAAATACAAAAAAATAGAAATAACTAGTAAGTTATCACCAAAATGCAACATAAGTTATCGTGAGTTAATAAAAAAGCACACACAAAAGAACAATACCAAAAACAAATGTGTGGTGTCATTGTAGTAAACAAATGAATGTATTCATGATTTAGCAAAAATTCAGTCACCATGAAAATGAAGATCAATATACGAGAAAGCTAAAACATCACAGTTAGATATCAGCAAAAAAACTTAAGTTATCTAAGAATCATCACAAAGAAATGCAACCAAAGTTATTATGATATCAAGTTATCACAGGAATGCAACAAAGTTATCAAGGCATTACACTAAGAATTATCACATGGTTGCATCATAATTATTATCCTTTATAGAGGATATGCCACATTGGAAACAAACAAATTAGTAAAGAGTGTCAAGTTGGCATCAAAAGAGGGTCACCACATTTAGTGCAACAAATAAGTTATCAGCCAATGAAAGAACATAAAATAGCAGAAAAAATCAAGAAACTAGGTTACATGCTCACCTCATGACTGCAGCTTGGGGCAGTATGAACACGCATAAACTTGTCAAGACCTTCTAGACCACCAAACAGACAGAAATTCATGCCAAACTCAGGCTTCAACTGGAAAAAATGTAGCGACATGTCAGATAAGTAACAACAAAAAACAATGAAAAGAAAATGCAGTTGCAAAGCAGTGTGTGAACTGAAAAACATAGATATAGATTACCGGTAGTTTCCCGAAAGAAACTTTGTCAGCCTGAGCATCCTTGTTGAGGACAAGTGTTATCAGCTTCTTTGTCCAGACATTGATGGGAAAAGGACCATCAGGCAATACGATGCCAAGTCCAGAAAGATCAATCACATGAATGTACAGTAGCTGACAAGAAAAATACAAGCGTCATGGTAAACACAAACAAAAATCAGACACAATATGACAAAGAAATGACAAATGACAAAAGAGAAAGTAAGAGGAAAGCATCGTCACTTACATTGTAGAAGAGAAGGCAACCCCTGGTAGGCTTGCGTTTCAGCAGCGCCTTGTGTAGTTCATCAGCAATAAATTTGGACCAATTGAGGTTTTTAATACCATCGATGTCTCGCTGCAAGTTAAAAAACAAAAAGAAACTGAAGTTCACCGAATGCACCACAAAAAAATATGAAAGTTACCACACTGACATATAGTAAAGTTATCAGGCACACAAGAAAGAAAATGACATGATTACAAAAAAACTTACCAGCACAGCATACCATCGGGGGCTAATTTTGTTGGAGGTGGTAGGGGCAATGACTGTATTCCCCGCAAGTAGAAGCCACATACGCTTGAAAGTATCATCAGAATTTTCAGAACCCTTTATGAGATCAACGAGATCAGTCATTTTAGGGGCATATCCAAGCTCACCAAACAACTCAAGCCCTAACTCAATATCAGCTTCAGTAGGGAGGTTGTAAGGGACATCCTTCCCTCCACGCGGCACGCCCATAACACGATGCACATATTCCTCATTGACCGGAAGCCTGCCTCGGCCTGGTACGACCACCTCACGCGAATTGGGTTCGTAGAGATCAGCAATCCACACAATGAGATTGTTGAATAGATGGTCACACTGGATATTCCGAAGGCTAGTTAAATCCATATCATCAATGGCAGCCTTCCTGTCATCATTCATGTCCTTGCATGCTAGAAGAAGCGAACTGGGTGAGGCTCTGTTCCGCGGAGGAGGGCGTTTCGCCTTTTTCGAAGGAACCTCATCGATTCCGTCACCATCTCCTTTGCGCTTCCTCGGCATTGTCTCCCTGACACATAGGAAAAAAGAAAGTGAATGAAACCATTAGATGACTTTGAAACACTGATAACACATTTAACTGCAACATTTATAAAACTGGTGTTTGACAAAGCAATAATACAGCTGATAAAAGAAAACAAGCAAACTGCAATTGATTCATCACACCTGCTAAAAAAATTAAAACAGATGACACAGGTATACAAAAGCATGTGTGACTGATAATTGAGGCACAATGCAATTGGCAAGTTACAACCAAATTACCACTGATAAAAAATAGCATTCGCACATGTTCATTAATAAAACAACCAGACAAATGAATGAGAAATGAGCATTGTGCTGCATGTAGTTAAACTAGAAAACTACTGGTAACAACAGTAACATGACAGTGGTAAGTGTAATACAATCATCATGATAATTTAACCATAACAAAGACACCACCGATAAATAGCAGTGTTTCAGCATCTGGTAATTTGAGTGCAATGTCATTGGCAAGTTCAATATAAACATCATGATATTTGAACATAACAAGAGATCACAAGAAAATCAAGCATTGTAAACTACTGATAACTACAGTAACATGACAGTGGTAAGTGTAATACAATCATCATGATAATTTAACAATAACAAGACACCACCGATAAATAGCAGTGATTCAGCATCTGGTAATTTAAGTGCAAATGTCATTGGCAAGTTCAATATAAACATCATGATATTTGAACATAACAAGACATCACAAGAAAATCAAGCATTGTAAACATGCTAATTGGAGCACCACAAAGCCTAATCAATAGACACACCGCATCAAACAAAAACCAACATAAAACAACATTATGTGAAAAAACTTAGGGTCACTTTTCAAATACTCAGCCACTGATGCACAACTTGAAATCCATAAACACCAAACACTATTGGATCTCCTAAACATCCACATCCACAACACTAACACCAGACCAAAATCCTTATTAGAACCGACCACGCTTGCCACCACTAACACGTATCCACACCCACGCTTACCACAAATTAAACGAGATGTCCGGGCCATATTGAACTGGAAATAGAAGGCGACCTAATCTAACCTAATAGCAACAACAACGGCCAGAATCGAAGGATCCGAGCACCAAAAATCAACGGTGAAGCATGAAGGCGGAGCAACAGGAAATACAGAGCGGGGCGGGTGTGTGGGTGGGGGGAGGGGGATGCGCTGCTCAACGCCGACTCAGAAACTAGAAGCCGGCCTTAATCTAACCCAATGGGAACAACAAACCACCGGATTCGAAGGCTCCGTGCACCCTAAATCAATGGCGGACCGGCGGCAGAGCAAAACAGGAAGGAAACAGAGGTGGGGAATGCGTTCCTCACCGCAGATTCAGACGCTGTCCGCCGCGAACCGGAACGCGCCACCACCAGGAACCGTCGCGGACAAGGGGGAGGGGGAGCGAGAGGGGACTGGAATGGAAACCGCAGCAGCAGAGGAGGAAGAAATAAATGCGGGCGAAGAGGGAGAGGGGGCGAGTGGGGATCATGCGCATTGGGCGAGACGGGCGGTTTCGGAGGGGCCCACCTGTCATCGACTCAGCACAAGCGTAACGGCGCGCTAGCGCGCAACAGGGACGACGCGGGGCGTTGGATGCAGATCGAACGGCTATCGCTTCGTACGCGCCTGATGCAAACCACCAGTCGACTGGTGGATAGATTTATCGATAATAAATTATGCACACACAAAAAAGTCACCTTTTAGCACAAGTTCTTGTGCGCCCATTATTATGTAGCATGTCAGTTTTTTGCAGAAAAATAAATCGAATGTGCTCCCAAACGAGGTGCAAGTTGCATACCGTGATGGCAATTCACTTGCGCCGTGAGGCCCGTCATTACCCCGCGTGTGCTGTGAAGCATGTGTTTGTCAACGACTATGCGGTACGCACGTGCATGCGAAAGACGGAGGCACAGCGAGATCCGAAATGTGATGGTCAAAGCTCAAGATCGTCGAGAGGCAGAAATTCTGTACCTGTATCTCTATTTTTTAACACGTGAAACTCTGTCCGCGGCTAATAATGAAGTGGTTCTACAAGCACGTAGTATATATACTCAGGATGATTGGCGTGACACATGCTTGATTACTTTTATTAGACGAAAATATAGCAAAGATGGTGGTAGGAACGGAGTAAGATTCGTTCTCGCGGCCGCCGGCGTGGATGTCCTCCGGTTCAACGGTTTGTCAGCAGATTGATCACGTAGTTGAATTTGTGGGGGCGAGTGAGTTCGCAGGACCGTGCAAATGGGGCGTGGCCTCGGGCTTTCGCTTGATCGCTGTCCGCTGAGGTGCTCTTCCAGTTCTAGTGGTGCAGAGATGGAGGGATAATTTGCTGATGTTTTCCGGATGATGCCGAGGGTTTCGTGCCCGCCTAGCTCTATCGAGCGTGCATGCATGTTTCAGCACGTTCCTGCAGGCTGCAGTACAGTATTTGCCAGGAGGACTAGTTCATGCATGCGCGTGGCGCGACTATGTCAAAGGAAAAACAGGAAGGCCATTTTTTTCCTTTCGAAGGAAAAACGGGATGGCCGTTCTATTGGAGGCTTTTATCGACTTCTTTTTCTGAGCCAAATGAGGGTGTAATCGTATTTCTGTAGCTCGTGTGTGCAGAACTGAACTGCTGGAACTGAACCCTTCAGTAGAACGCATGGTTGGGCTAGGGTGATCACGCGACTGGAGACTGGAGTGAAAAGAAAAGCAGCAAGACGGGTGTGGCGCTGGTCGTTTGCCTTCTGCCGAAGCTGCCTTAAAATGCTGCAGACTGTAGTTGTATGAGTCTGAGCTGCCTGGTCCCATGTTATTGGATGGTGGCAGCTGGTCAAGACTTGTTTTTTTAGAAATGTTACTGTGCTGACATTTTTATTTTGAGAAATGTTAGTGTGCTGACATTCCTTGCAGGGCATGGTGGCAATTTTAGTTGCCACAAGGATGACAAATTTAGTTAGGAAGCACGGCAAATTCTGGCAAAAAGAATAAAATAAATAAACTAGACGAATTGGCCAAGCTTGCGAGCTAAACTTGCCATCCACGGACTACACAAATTGCCATGAAAATGGTTTGCAATTGTCATCTCTCCCAGCAAACGTTTGTTAGTTACAAGGGTTCTTTATTTTTAACTTATGTAGTATGTAGAACATGGTCGAGGGAAGAGATTAACCGCCCACGCCTCCCGGGTCGCTCTAGGGTGACTCCAGAGGCCACCCTAGCAGCCGGTCCTAGACACCTCAGATCGCTAACCTACCCCTGCCGTCGCGGGCGCCGACGGCGGCGGCGAGGCTCTCCTGCCCGAATCTCTATTTCCCTCCTCCCTCGTGTTGGCCGGCCTCTTTGCGACTGTTGTACGTACTTGGCCGGATCTAGCTTGGTACGAGGCCAAGGTGTGGGGTTGGCGCAGAGGTGCTTTGCGTTGTGGGCACTGTGGACAGTGTGGATGCGCAATGCTGGTGCGGTGCGCGATGGAGTGGTGTGGTGCAGATCTGGCGCCGTGCACGGTTGTTGGCTTCTTCATGCCTGGCTCGGTATGAGGCCGTCCACGGGCGTGCAAGGCTTGCCGAGGCGCTGGTTGGGCTGCTGACTCACTCGTCGTGGCTCTCTGGAAGTTGATCGCGGCGCCAAGGTGCTAGCCTTTCGTACGTGCGTTGGCTGGCCGGCGACGCTAGGTTCATGACTTGGTGGTGGTGATACTGATCCGATCGGTCGGATGGTGGTGATTGCAGACTGTACCGCAACGACTTCCTACGGATCCACGACGGCGGTGGTCACAAATGGTCTTCGGGATGACTCATCTCTCCAGATCCGGTGGTTGACTTCATCGGTGAGATACAAATTATGGACAACATCTTGACTCAAAGGGGTGGTTGTGGAGTGGCAGTGGTTATTTCGTATGTAGCTGCTGGGATCGCAGGAAAATGATGGTGACAACACATGACTTCGATGATGGTGCTACCTGGCAACAAAATCATGAATTAGAGTTGTCTAGCACTTGGTCTCGAGCTCCGGGCCGAAAGCCTAAGTCAGACCCGAGTTGATCATACCTGGCAATGGCAATGTTTTTTTACGTTGTTACCTTGTTGAAGGCATTGCTCGAATATGCTCAGACTGATTCCTCAGGGTGAAAACCTAGATTCTGGCCTTCTTGGTTGGATCCGGTAATGATGGTGCTTGAGTGTTTCCCCCTTTCTAAAGGTGTTGCTGTTGAAGAACCTTGTCATACATGTGGTGTCATGAGATGGTGGTGCGAATACGGTCATTGTTGTAGTTTGCCGATCGCATATATGATTGCTTTGGGGATTTTTCTTTTTGCCTCACCTATGCATAGTTTTGGTCTTATACGACTTTGCCATTTTGTTGGTGTTGGTTTGTGTGTGTGTGCGTTGATGTTGGTTGTGTGCATCCTAGCTACGCAGAGATGGGATGTGTGCTCATTATGTTTGTATCCTCTTGATGCTTTATTTTAAGCAAATAAAAGTCACCCTTTGTCGAAAAAAGTATGTAGAACATGGTTTGGTCAACGAAATTTGAGGGACTCCCCTCTTTGATAAAGAAAAAACACATCACTAGATAGAGCCAGGAAGCAGCGAGAAAAGCCAGTACAATGGACAAACGATCGGACACAAAAAGATCAATAAGAAATAAAACAACATTGAAAATCATATTAGCATTCTTCTTCTTCCAATTGTATGCCTTCCATCATAAATTAAAAATTGCATTGAATCAGCAATAAAGGAAAGAGACACCTGCAAATGCCTTCACCATACCACTCGGCCCTTGAGGCCGCAATAGTCACTCGCACCTTGAGACGAGTTTTATAAATCGCTAAAGCAACATCGTTGGAGCATCACCCCTTGCAGTACAAGTCTGCAATCCATGCCACCAGTTCATAGGGTTGAAGAAACTGGATCATGCCACAAAACAACAAGGAAGAAGATATCAAAGTCGCCACACCAATAACCAGTCAATGGCTCTCCCTGAAAGACACATCAACTACCAAGATCTAAAGGGAATAAAAATATATGGAACATAAACTCCCACGGGCCCTTTAGGCGTCAGATCATACATCATCGTGGTAGGGAGAGATCTTATTCCAACACGTTATCGCCACCACCACCTCGTCGATGCGCTAGGGAAACAAAACCCAAAGAAAAGAAAATGAGACAAGCGGGTCCCCACTCCCTCTTGTCGTCGATGAGGCCATCAAATGGGGATGATGAGGGGGGGGGGCGAGGCTACGTGTAGGGAAGTTGTGGTGGCGGCTTGGCAGTCACGGGCTGGTGTTGGATGGAACCAATCTCTTGCTACTAAAGTTTGCCATGGTCTTCATTAGCAATGACCTTGCAAAGGGTGTAATTCTATCGAGAATAAATGTACCATGGTTCTTCTCATGTTGTGGAGATGCCTTATTTGGTTATCCTCAGTGCATTCAACACCCGCGCATGTCCATCCTTTTTGGATGGACGACTCAAGAGGGTTTTTGAAACCTAGGAAGGTAGCCAAGTTTGTGCATGTGTATGGGTGACAGTTTCACTCCTTTGACCCGATCTTAGTTTTTTAGTGAAGCCTTGGTAGTATTTCATAGCAAAGATTGATACCATAGAGAAGATGTTTCATAGAAATTCCATTGTAGTTCTTAGTTATAAGAGTTACTTTATATTTTTTCGAAAATCATGTTTTGGGTGGTTGCTAGATGTGCGAGCCGTGGAATGTGGGTTGGCTAGAATTCTAGAGTTGAGCAACCCAATGATCCCTTCGATGTAGCTGGATTTTTGCCCACAAGTCGATGTCCTTCCTTAGGCCGAGGAACACAGGCGTGCGAGTGTAGGGTGCATCATCTCGTGTGAGAACCAGCACCCAAGACCGGGTTTCCTAGACATGGGCAACTTCATCACCAATGTCTCTTCATCCCGCGACCGGTTGCCCGAATGGTCTCGTCAACTCTTTGTTCAAATTTGGGGCACCCTCCTTTGCAACCTTGGGTAGCACTATGAAGGTTTTTTGTTGGACGAGGAAACAAAATTAGTTGTTTGCCCTCCACTCCTCCCTAAATATTTGTATTTTAGCTCCCTCCACCCCCTGCGCACGCGGAGATTCCAGTATGCAACCCATTTGTATTGCCCCTAATAACATGGAATTATAAATGGATCCAGGAATTTGCAAAAAATCAGGAAATGTGAATCCATTTCTGGTATATATGTCTAACGGTGCATTTTTTTACATGAATTACATCCTCTCCATTTTACATTGCATAGTAGTCTCCATAAGAGAGATTGTTGACCAACAATTACATTATTAAGATGTACCTTATGCGACATAAAATTGACACCATTAGATTTGTACTCTAAAGTACTTTTGTATGTTATGATTTTTTTATCACAAAAGCTACATATTAATAGGTAGTTCTTTGTCAAAGAATTGTCATAGCGAGACCAAATGTGCATTGTAAAAAATAGAGGAAGTACAAATGGTGATATAAATTAAATATGTAAAAAGATATAATTAGGAACTTCTCTCGTAAGCAGATAGTAAGTAGTAATACATCACGTGGTCGGGTAATTAAGGGAGGATCTAAACAATACAATATGAAGGGTCATAGTGGGGATTATCATATGCTAATACCATGTATACTCCCCCCTATCGGTTTATTGTGCTAACCCTACCAATTACATCAACTAAGAAGGACCTAATTAAGTTCTAGACAACGTATTACTGTGACACGCATGGCCCTTTCACTCCATGCATCGGTATTCCACACTAAGAACCACAATTCGACATGATTTAATATATGCATTGTTATATTTGCCCATGCCAAAGACAATGAGCCTTACAAATAGGAGATTTTTGAATTTTTAGGACTTTACAAATATGAATTGTTGAACAAGTCAATGGTGGACAATTGGCTTAAACTTGTGGTCATTTTTCGGAATGCACCGACAATTCTCACATCTCCTCTTTGTGGATGGATGGATGATTCATTATTATTTTTTTGAGCTAGTGCCGAGCATGCGACCATTGTAAAGGGTGTTCTGAACACTTATGCAACTGCGATGGGACAACTGATAAATCCGTCAAAGTGCTCCATATTTTTTCTGGAGATTACTCTGAAAGTTTTTGGCCCAATGTACCTTGGGCTGACTATGTGCCAGGAGATAGAATGCACAAGGGAATGTTTCAAATCGTGTAGTCCAGGGTTACTAAGAGGCTAATTGGACTGGAGCGGAAGCTATATGGCATCGTCTAGTAAGGAGATTCTTACTAATTCAGTGGCTCGGACGATGATCTAAACATAATGATGCATCAGTATTGGTGGGGTGTAGAAAAGGGAAGAAGAGATGTTGGCTAAGTAGGCCTAACGAGTACTTGATAAGCCAAAAAATCTTTGCGCATGGTTATTAAAAGTGAGGTACTTCTCGATGGTAATATTGCTGACATGTTTTTAGTAGAGAATGCTTCTGCTATCTAGAAAGGAATTGAACACAACCTTGTTCTTTTGAAGAAAAGCCTGCTGGAGGATGGGGCTTCTATATGGACTTGGCGGGACCCATGGATCCCTACAGGATCGTCGTTCTGGCCTATTACCCCGAAGCGGAATTGTCGGCCGAATAGAGTGTCAAATTTTCTGAATAAGAATGGAGTTTCTGATGTTGAATGCTCACTTTTACCTTGTTGGTGTGTTGGCTATATGACAGGTCCATACGTCACCGAGGCAACATGAGGACTTCCTTGCTTTTCAACTGGACCCAAGAGAATGTTTCTCAGGCCGCAGTGTGATACGTCTCCAACGTATCTATATTTTTTGATTATTCCATGCTATATTATATTCTGTTTTGGACATTATTAGGATTTATTATACACTTTTATATTTTTTTGGGACTAACCTACTAACCGGAGGCCCAGCCCAGAATTGTTGTTTTTTGCCTATTTCAGAGTTTCATAGAAAAAGAATATCAAACGGAGTCCAAACGGAATGAAACCTTCGGGAACGTGATTTTCGGAACGAACGTGATCCAGAGGACTTGGACCCTACACCAAGAAAGCAACCAGGAAGGCACGAGGTAGGGGGGCGCGCCTACCCCCCCCCCCCCTAGGCGCGCCCCTCCACCCTCATGGGGCCCATGTTGCTCCACCGACGTACTCTTTCCTCCTATATATACCTACGTACCCCCAAACTACTAGATACAGAGCCAAAAACCTAATTCCACCGCCGCAACCTTCTGTACCCGTGAGATCCCATCTTGGGGCCTTTTTCGGAGCTCCGCCGGATGGGGCATCGATCACGGAGGGCTTCTACATCAACACCATAACCTCTCCGATGATGTGTGAGTAGTTTACTTCAGACCTTCGGGTCCATAGTTATTAGCTAGATGGCTTCTTCTCTCTTTTTGGATCTCAATACAATGTTCCCTCCCTCTCTTGTGGAGATCTATTCGATGTAATCTTCTTTTGCGGTGTGTTTGTTGAGACCAATGAATTGTGGGTTTATGTTCAAGTTTATCTATGAACAATATTTGAATCTTCTCTGAATTCTTTTATGTATGATTGGTTATCTTTGCAAGTCTCTTCGAATTATCAGTTTGGTTTGGCCTACTAGATTGATCTTTCTTGCAATGGGAGAAGTGCTTAGCTTTGGGTTCAATCTTGCGGTGTCCTTTCCCAGTGACAGTAGGGGCAGCAAGGCACATATTGTATTGTTGCCATCGAGGATAACAAGATGGGGTTTATATCATATTGCATGAGTTTATCCCTCTACATCATGTCATCTTACTTAAGGCGTTACTCTGTTCTTTTGAACTTAATACTCTAGATGCATGCTGGATAGCGGTCGATGTGTGGAGTAATAGTAGTAGATGCAGGCAAGAGTCGGTCTACTTGTCTCGGACGTGATGCCTATATACATGATCATACCTAGATATTCTCATAACTATGCTCAATTCTGTCAATTGCTCAACAGTAATTTGTTTACCCACCGTAATACTTATGCTCTCTCGAGAAGCCACTAGTGAAACCTATGGCCCCCGGGTCTATTTTTCATCATATTAATCTTTCGTCAACAAGCTATTTCTTTTGCCATTTTTATTTTGCTTTATTTACTTTGCATCTTTATTATAAAAATACCAAAAATATTATCTTATCATATCTATCAGATCTCACTTTCGTAAGTGATCGTGAAGGGATTGACAACCCCTTTATTGCGTTGGTTGCGAGGATTTTATTTGTTTGTGTAGGTGCGGGGGACTCATGCGTGGCCTCCTAATAGATTGATACCTTGGTTTTCAAAAACTGAGGAAAATACTTACGCTACTTTGCTGCATCACCCTTTCCTCTTCAAGGGAAAACCAACACAGTGCTCAAGAGGTAGCACAGTGCACATAAGTTCTCTATGGAGGAATAATAAGTATCTAATGCGCCGACATCTTCTAGTTCTAGCACGGATAGCAATTGACAACTTTGGAACATGATTTGGCAAGCTTATATGCCTCATCGTATGCGAGTCATAGCTTGGAAGGTCGTCGCCGGGACTCTAGCCACTTCTGCATGAATGCACCATTGACATCTTACTCGACGTGCTACGTGCCGGATATGTGATAAGGAAGAGGAAGACAACTTCACGAGTTAATAGCATGTGATAACATTGTGCATCTTTGGGATACTATGGTAGAGGTTTGGCCGATACTGAAAATAGAGCTGATTATTGGCACAAATGAGGAATGGTTACCTCATCTGCTATCCCTCCATCCATATGACGTGCGAGACATGATTATTATGCTCATATGGAGAATTTGGCACCTCCGTAATGAATCGAATCATGGTAAGGATATTTCCCAGTGGAAGCATCAAAGGTTTTCTTGTGTAGATATTTAAGCTTGACATGTGTAAGGGCATATTTATCCCTAAGGTGTTTTGGTGATTGATGACAACGCGTTTGCGGACTAATCGTGTGCCTTGAGTATCCCAGACATTTCATCGCTAGGCACAAGACGGTTGGGTGCCCCTCGAAGACTGTTGAAGACGGCGTCTTTTCTATGTTTCTTTTTGGTGGATTTGAGTCATAGGAAAGCCATACTATTAAGAGGGGGTCCACGTTGGAAAGGTTTGGGTGGAATCATCACGTACACGTCTCCTTCTTGTCCCCTCCTTTTTCCCTTGGAGCTTCCTCCGATTTCTCGCCTCCCTGGTTCTGGCTGCTGAGTTGGGTCGCGGTAGTACTACTCCCAGGAAAGCGGTAGTACCGTAGGCATCAGCGGTAGTACCGTGCGGTGGCGCGGTAATACCGCAGGTGCCCACGGTAGTACCGCTCCCCTGGAGCTGCACTACCGCTACCCACCAGGCTAGTACCGCTCCTTCGCGGTAGTAGGGGCGGATGTAATTTTTTACAACCGCACCTACCGCGATAGTACCGCTTTCGCTTCGCGGTAGTACCGCGCTATGCTGTCAGGTAGTAGTACCGCCCCTCGGCAGTACTACTGTGTCGGGTTTTTGCTTCTTTCGTTTCTTTGCGGAAGTAGGCACGGATGTTTCCTCCCCCCTGGCTAGGGGATTTCTGCCTTGCGGTAGTACCGCATGGAGGCGCGGTAGTACCGCGCTTGCGGAAGTACCGCCCTCAGCTCCTGCGCGTCAGATCTGACCTTGCTGTCACTGGGGTTGCGGTAGTACCGCGGGCCAGTACGGTAGTACCGCATGGCCGCCCGGTAGTACCGCTTGGTAGCAAGCGGTAGTACCGCGCGGCACTGCGGTAGTACCCTGGCCCGGCGCGGTAGTACCGCTGGCCGCGGGCTGGTTGGTGGGTAACGGTTGGATCTTTGTCCTACACTATATAAGGGGTCCCCTTCTTCCCGTTGACTTATCTCTTCCAACTAGGGATGACAATGGGGATAATCCCCTATGGGGATACCTAGAACATCCCCATCCCCATCTATTTCCTATCATCCCATCCCCATCCCCGTTTACATGACTGGGGATGAAATTTCCCCATACCCATGCCCCACTGGGGAACGGGGCCCCATTAGGGTCCCCATCCCCATAAACAAATACTCATATACATAATATGACACCCTATGATCAACATACATACATGGTGTTGTCCTTGTCCTGCTAATGCCTATCTAGGTCGTATTGACTTCTTGGTCATGGTGGCAGCTGAGGTGATGATGTGAGATAGGTTTGAGGTTTTTTAGAGCTTTTTTGTTTTTGCAAGTTTGTTTGTGAATATTTTAAGGTTGACCGTAGTATCACAGTTACTAACCGGGTCCCCGATGGGTATTGGGTCCGGGGAATAGGATATCATCTCCATCCCCGTTGTACCCTATGGGGAATAAAATAGTTTGGTAAATATCCCCATGGGGATGTTTTTCGCCCATCCCCACCCCCTAATAGATGAAATCCCCACGGGTTTGGCGGGTATGGGGCCCCGTTGCCATCCCTACTTCCAACCCTAAGCTCCATTATTGCTCTAAGCTCCATTTTCGCCCGATCTCACTCCCTAGCCAATCAAACTTGTTGATTTGTTCGGGAGTGGTTGAGAAGGCCTCGATCCACACTTCCACCAAGAGAAATTTGATTCCCCCCACTAATCCCTTGCGGATCTTGTTACTCTTGGGTGTTTGAGCATCCTAGACGATTGAGGTCACCGTGAAACCATAGTCCATTGTGGTGAAGCTTCGTGGTGTCGTTGGGAGCCTCCAATTGAGTTGTGGAGATTGCCCCAACCTTGTTTGTAAAGGTTCGGTCGCCGCCTCCAAGGGCACCAATAGTGGAATCACGGCATCTTGCATTGTGTGAGGGCGTGAGGAGAATACGGTGGCCCTAGTGGCTTCTTGAGGAGCATTGTGCCTCCACACCGCTCCGACGGAGACGTACTTCCTCTCAAAGGGAAGGAACTTCGGCAACACATCCTCGTCTCCGTCGTCTCCACTCTTGGTTATCTCGTGCCTTTACTTGTGCAAGCTTATTTGTTTCATATCACTTGCTTGCTTGTGTTCCTATCCTTGTTGCATCATATAGGTTGCTCACCTAGTTGCATATCTAGAAAACCTACTTTGATGCAAAGTTTAAATTGTTAAAGAAAAGCCAAAAATTGTTAGTTGCCTATTCACCCCCCTCTAGTCAACCATATCGATCCTTTCAATTGGTATCAGAGCCTCGTCTCTTTATTAAGGACTTTACTGTCCGAAAAGTATGGTTGATACCATAGACGGTGTGGAGGAACACTCCGGTGCGAATCCGGCCTTGTCTACGGGCGATGGGGGAACCTCGATATCTCATGAGGAGTTCAATGTGGCCTTGGAGACATTGAAAACCTCCATGATGACCGAGGTTGAAAGCATGTTTACTAAATTCCTTGAGGGGCTTAAACTATCCACCGCACCGTTGAAAGTGGATGATCCCACCGACAAGGTGACTGATGCTATCTCCGATAAGGGGGAAGCTAGTAGTGAAAAGGCTCCTTCTTCTAGTGGTAAAAATGGCACCGGCATCTTTGCTCATGTGGAACCACCACTTGTTTATGGTGGACCGGTTCCTTCCACTCATTTGAATCATGCTGGTCCTCCCCCCTAAGATTGTGAAAAATGAGGACTTTGATTCTTGGGTTTACCGCTTTAAACGTCATTTAAATCATGTGTACACTAACCTTTGGAGAATCATTGAAGAAGGTTTCTATCCGCATGATCCAAGCAACTTCACTCCTAGAGAAGCCGCGGATAATCAATTCAATGAGAATGCTCTCTTCATCATTCAAGATTCAATTCCACCCGAAGACTTACCTCATCTTCGACCCTTCGCCTTGGCCAAAGACGCATGGCATTGTGTTGTCTCTCTCTACCAGGGAAGCGCAAGCATTCAACGCTCCAACTATGAAGTGGTGCAAGATGAGGCCGATGAGTTTGCAATGAAAGAAGATGAATAACCTCGTGAGCTTCATCGGAGAGTAACCAAACTCGCGGTCTCACTACGAGATCACGGGAGTAAGGACACGGATGACAATTGGATCAAGCGCAAATTCCTCAAGGCAATGATGCCCTACCACAAGGCCATGTCCTCCATCATTCGTCAAAGATCGGACTTCCACACTTTGACCTCAAGCGAAGTGTTGGATGAGTTTGTGGCCATGAACATTTTGGACAAGACCGCCGACAATGCGGTGCTTCGTTCTCAAAGGGCAAAGAAGCCCAACCTTGCATTGAAGGCCAAGCTCACCGTTGAATAAGAAGAGGAGGAAGAAGAGGAGAGCAACCCCGAAGATACAAAGTATGCGTATCATGAACACATGGCACTCGCTTCAAGGCAATTTTGGAGCAAAAAAAACTCGAGGCCAAACTTTAGCAAAAACAACTCAAGTGGCACGAAGAGCAAGCAACGTGTAAGGACTTGCTACAATTGTGGCAACGTGAGTCATTTTGTTGCGGAGTGCCCGTATGAGAAGAGGGAAGACAATGGTGGCAAGCTCATCCGAAAGGACAAGGCCAAGTCATTCCCCAACAAGAGCAACTTCACCAAGAAGACTCCTCCCAAGGCATTGGTGGTACAAGAAGAGTACAATGAGGATGATGACGATGATGAAGGTGATGAGTTGGTTGCCATGGCCTCCGTTGCCATTGCGACGACTCCACGGATGTCTCTCTTTGACTCACCCAATGAGAGCATCACCGCCAAGTGCCTCATGGCTAAAGCCACCAACAAGGTAACCCCCAACATCAAAACTACCATCATTAATCATCCTTCTCCGACGGATAGCATTAATGAACTTGAGGGAGCTAATGTGGAGGCAAATGAGTTTGAGGCCTTTATGGGCAAACTTAAGGGAAAATCCAAGAAGCACTTTGTTGCTCTCTTGGAACAACTTGGTGAAGCCAATGACATGATCGAGGGTCACGAAGACACCATCACTAAGATGGAAGGGCATAGTCGTGACTATGCCTATGAGATTTCGGATCTTTCCAATGCTCTTGAGGAAGAGCATGGTCTTCGTTTGTCTCTTGAGGAGTCACACAACGTTGATCATGCTAAGTTAAAGAAAGATTATGATCATGTCCTCATTGTTTCTCATGTGCTAAACTCCGAGAAGGCCGAACTTGAGGTTGATCTTGCTAGACTCAAAGAGGAGTTTGATCTACTTGACAAGGCTCACAAGGTCTTTAAGGGTGCTCATGCTAGCCTCAAAGAGTCTCATGATCAACTTCAAGTAAAGCTAACCAAGGAAAAAGCCACTTTTCCTCGTATGATGTTAATTGATAATGCAAATGCTGCTAACCCGTGTTGTGAACATGTGCATCTCGTTGAGGAGAACGCTAAGCTAAAGGGGAAACTTGAGAGAGGTCTTGCGACTTGCATACAAGGCAAGAAGAACCTCAACGACCTCTTGATCAACCAAAAGGGAGTTGTGGCCAAGGAAGGGGTTGGGTACGTGCCCGACTCCAAGAACAAGAAGAAGAATGACAAGATCAAACGACCTCCTCCTCTCATGCAAACCTTTGTGAAGGAGGGAGAAAGTGCCTCCGAGGAGAAGAAGAAGAACAATGCGAAGGGTGGCGTTGTCAAAAAGGGCAATGTCACTCCTCGCATCAAAGTCGGTGACTTTAATCCTTCTTATGTGTTATGTCGTGCTAGTGATGGGCATGTCTATGCCAAATTCGTTGGTTCTCCTCATGAATACATTGAATGGTCTATTTGGGTTCCAAAGACCCTTGTTACTAACATCAAAGGACCCATTACAAAATGGGTACCTAAAACCAAGCATTAATCTCTTGTAGGTGTTTGATTCCGGTGGGGGATCATGGTTGCTCGATAGCGGAGCTACAAATCATATGACCGGAAGCAAGGACTTGATGGTGGACGTGCACAAGATTCCATCTATGCCCACCAATGTCGAGTGGGGTGACGCCTCATCCTCTAAGGTATTGGGACTTGGCAAGGTGGTCATCTCTCATGATCTCATGATCGAGAAGGTCATGCTTGTTGAGTCCCTTGCATACAATTTACTTTCCGTTCGTCAACTTGCAATCATGGGCTTTGCCACTTTCTTTGATATCGATACCGTGGCCCTCTTGTGGAGCAAGACTCTTAAAGTAGCCTTTATTGGGAATGTCGAGAACGGTCTATATGTGATTAACTTTTCGGAGCGACCCACTAAGACCACGACATGCCTAATGGCTAAAGTTGATGTGGGATGGCTTTGGCATCGCCGTCTAACCCATGTCAATATGGGATCTTTGCAAAGTCTCCTCAAGGGGGATCATGTCCGTGGACTAACGAATGTTAGTTTTGCTAAAGATCGTGCTTGCAGTGCTTGTATCGAAGGAAAGCTACATGAGAAGGCTCACCCTCCCACGACTATCATTTACTCAAAGAGGCCTTTGGAGCTCCTTCACATGGATCTCTTTGGGCCTCCATCCTTCGATAGTCTTGGGGGTAGGAAGTATTGCTTGGTGATTGTGGATGAGTACTCAAGATACACCTGGGTGTATTTCTTCAAGAGGAAGAGCGAGACCCAACAAACCGTCATTGACTTTGCAAATGAAGCGCAACATCAACACAATGCAAAGATCTTGACAATAAGAAGTGACAACAGCACCGAGTTCAAGAACTACACCTTGGATGAGTTTCTTAGTGATGAGGGGATCAAGTATCAATATTCCGCACCTTACACCCCTCAACAAAACGGTGTTGCAGAGAGGAAGAACCGGACGTTGATGGATGCGGCAAGGACCATGATGGCAGAGTTCAAGTCTTCGTACAACTTTTGGGCCGAAGCCATCAACACCGCGTGTCATGCATCCAATCGGCTCTACCTCCGCAAGGGCTTGAACAAGACTCCATATGAGATACTCACCGGTAACAAGCCCAACCTCAAGTACTTTCGGGTGTTCGGGTGTAAGTGTTTCATTCTCAAGAAAGGTGTTCGGTTGTCTAAATTTGAGGCTAGAGCTTATGAGGGCATATTTTTTGGTTATGCTACAAACTCTCATGCTTACCGTGTCCTCAATAAATCCACGGGACTTATTGAGGAGACATGTAACGTAGAGTTTGATGATAATAACGGCTCCCAAGTGGAGCAAAGTGGCACTTGTGATGTAGGTGATGAAATTCCTCCTCAAGCCATAAGAAGAATGGGTGTTGGCTTTATCCTACCCATTGAGGAACCCCTTGTGGCCGAAGAAGAAGGACAAAGCTCCACTCAAGTGGAGCCATCACCAACCCAAGGCCCACACGCTTCCGAAGAACAACATGAAGGCCCTCATCCTCAAGAACATGACCAAGGGCAAGATCATGCTCAAGACGGTGTTGACACATGAAGTGATGCCCAAGGTCAAGTTCTCTCCTCCGAGCAAGTTCAAGAACAAGAACAAGCTCAAGACGACGCTCAAGATGATCAAGTGACCACTCCTTGTCTCACCCCCGAGGAGGAATTGGAGCGTCGTGCTGCCAAGGTTGCTTCCAAGCTCTCCACCAAGGATCATCTCATGACGAATGTGCTTGGAAGCTTAAGAAAGAGGGTAAGCACTCGTAGACAATTAGCAAACTATTGTGAGCATCACGCGTTTGTCTCTTGTGTCGAACCCCACAAGGTCTATGAGGCGCTAGAAGATCCGGATTGGCTCAATGCCATGCATGAAGAACTCAACAACTTCGAGCGCAACAAAGTGTGGAGATTGGTGCCAAGACCGACGGGGAACCACAATGTCATTGGAACCAAGTGGATATTTAAGAACAAGCAAGATGCCCATGGGATTATCATTCACAACAAGGCTCGTTTGGTAGCACAAGGCTACTCCCAAGTCGAGGGTATCGACTACGGTGAAACCTTTGCTCCCGTTGCTCGTCTTGAATCTATTCGCATGTTGATTGCTTATGCTTCTCATCATAACTTTAAGTTACAACAAATGGATGTGAAGAGTACTTTTCTTAATGGTCCCATTAATGAATTGGTTTATGTCAAGCAACCCCCGGGTTAGAGGATCCCTACTTTCCCGATCATGTGTATCAACTCGATAAGGCACTCTATGGCCTTAAACAAGCCCCACGTGCGTGGTATGACCACCTTACCGAGTTGTTACAAGACCGTGGTTTTGAATTTGGGCTAATCGACCCCACTCTTTTTACTAAGAAGGTCAAAGGGGAGTTGTTTGTGTGCCAATTATATGTTGATGATATCATCTTTGGTTCCCCTAACAAAGCTTTCAATGAGGAATTTGCCGCTCTCATGACCTCAAAGTTCGAGATGTCTTCCATGGGAGAGTTGAAGTTCTTTCTAGGGTTCAAAGTGAAGCAAAGAAGAGAAGGAACCTTCATCAATCAAGCCAAATATACTCAAGACATGCTCAAAAGATTAAAGCTAAGTGATGTCAAGCCGGCTTCCACTCCAATGCCCACCAAGTGCCAACTTGACATAGATCCCAATGGTAAAGCGGTGGATCAAAAGGTATATTGCTCCATGATAGGCTCCTTGCTTTACCTTTGTGCATCTAGACCGGATATCATGTTGAGTGTGGGAATTTGTGCACGGTTTCAAGCCACACCTAAGGAAAGTCACTTTATGGCGGTCAAACGAATCTTTCGATATTTGGCTCATACCCCAAACTTTGGCTTATGGTACCCAAGAGGAGCAAACTTCAAGCTTGTAGGGTATTCGGATTCCGATTGGGCGGGAGACAAAGTGGATAGGAAGTCCACTTCCGGAGGGTGCCAATTCCTTGGTTGCTCTTTGGTAAGTTGGTCTTCCAAAAAGCAAAGTTGTGTGTCTCTCTCGTCCACCGAAGCGGAGTATGTGGCGGCCGGTAGTTGTTGTGCACAACTCTTATGGATGAGGCAAACTTTAAAGGATTACGGTGTCATTTGTGATAAAGTGCCTCTTTGGTGTGACAATGAAAGTGCCATCAAGATCTCTCTCAACCCGGTGCAACACTTCAAGACGAAGCATATCGAGATCCGGTATCACTTCATCCGGGATCACATTAGGCGAGGAGAGATCGAGCTCAACTATGTCAACACTCATGACAACCTTGCAGATATTTTCATGAAGCCCTTGGATGAAGCAAGATTTGACGAGTTAAGGCATGAGCTAAATATCATTGATTCAAGCAATGTTGCTTGAACCCTTGCACACCCCACCATACTCAACGTGTTGTCTTGTTTAGATGTAGGCATGGACATAGGGGGAGTGTTGTTCTCTCAATGAACTCTCCCTCCCCCATTATGCATAAATTGATCAAGTCTTTCACATTAGCCATGTTTGATGGTACTTGTGCTTCAAAGACGAGTTGTGGTCATGGACCCAAGGATAATTCTTCGTGGTGCCATACCAATTGACTCAAACATAGGTGGCTACGGCCACCGCCCTCTCTTTGGAGAGGTGGTGTCTCGTGGTTGTTTTGTTTTGTCGTGTGCCTTTCTGCCTTTGTGTGTAGCGTGGTCTTGTGGTGTCGTGTTGCCTCGGAGTGTTTGTGCAAAGACCCCGTTTTTCGTGTGCTTGAAACGTGCATCTTCTTGAGCCCACGGTACTACCGCGGCTTGCCGCGGTACTACCGCTTTGAGAGGCACGATACTACCGCTCAGGTGCGGTACTTCGGAAGTACCGCGCCGAGCGGTACTACCGTGATGGGGCACGGTACTACCGCGCCGTCGAGGGAGCGTGGGGGTCATGACTCGGGCAGGGGAGTTCCAACTCCCATACCCATTCACTTGTCTCTCTCCCCACGTCTCTCTCTCTTGCTCAAGAACAGCGCCGGAGGTCCTCGCCGGATCTCCGTCTCCGGCCACTCTCCTTGGATTCCGACCGGTGGGATCGTTCCCCACCACTTCCTCTTGCCATGGACCAAGGTTTTTCCCCAAATCCCTCATTTTCTTGGTTGTTCTCTCGCTTCTAGGTTTTTGGGGAGATGCTTGTTGTTCTTGAGATTTTAGGCCAAATCTATGCAAGAGTAGGATGTAGGAGAGTCGTGTCGCGTAGGAATCATACTTGATATGTTGTCTTGTGGTAGATTTGTCCAACCGTAGTACCGCCGCGGTTTCGCGGGCTTTTCTCATATTTGAACTTGTTCGGATCTGACGCGGTGCGGTACTACCGTGTCTCATGTGCGGAACTACCGCTCGTGCGGTACTACCGCGCTAGCTGAGGCACTAAGCTCGTACTACCGCTCCTAGACCCGGTACTACCGCGTCTAAGAGCGGTACTACTATCTTAGTTCCGCAGCACTTGGCAGTACTACCGTAGGGGTCAAATCTCTCTCTAGGCAATTATCTTGGGCGCTTTCTACATGTTTCTTTTGCTTTATTGTGGTCTTTGCATTGATCCCTCTTGTTTGTCGTGGGTGTTTTGCGTTTTGTGTCTCAGGTGGTGGCTCTCGCCATTCCAATCCCAGTCGTGACACTGGCTCCAAGCGTCTGCGCAACCCCCAAGATGAAGCCCCAGAGGGCTCCAATGCCCCCAAGCGCAATGTCAAGACCACTGCCAGCAAGCAAAAGGAACCTGCTAAGGGCATGGACGAGATTTCAGTCTCTGAGTATGTCGAACACCGGAGGATCAATCCCTATGTGAATCCTCGGGCTATCCTCAGAGGCACCGAGTTGTTCTGGACCAAGCAACAGGCTCTCATCTATCTGGATGTGATCAAGAGCAAGCAGAATACCTTCGTGGATGTCAAGTGGATAGACATGCATCACATGCGGAAGGACAGGTTTCGTGACTATTTTGGAGAGGCTCTGGACTTGGTGGAGCAGTTTGCTATTGAGCCAGTGATCTCCTTTCACCTTGACTATGACCCTGAGCTTATCTGTCAGTTCTTTGCCTCAGTGTACTTTCATCCCGGGGATGAGCGGAGGATGATCTGGATGACCAACGGCCGTCAGCTGTCTGCTACATGGAAAGAGTTCATGGATCTGCTTCACATTCCTGATGACGGGCTTCACACCCCCGTTGGTGTTCGCCCCCACGCCAACTCTGAGTCTGCCAACAAGAACCTGCTTCAGCCTTTCCTTGTTGAGAAGGTGCTCCCCAATGGCAAGTCAACTTGGGTGTTGAACTCCTTTCTGGATATCATGCATCGCATCTTCCGCAACACTCTGTTCCCACGCATTGGCGACAAGGACAAGGTCCATGCCTATCTAGTGGACATGTTGCTCCTGTGTGCAGAGGCGCGTTCATCTCAGACTCAACCACTTGATGTCCCACACATCATGTGGTGTGAGCTTCGGTGTGCGGTGTTCACTCGCAAGGTACCTATCTACGGACCGTACCTGTTTCTGCTGCTCTCCACCACTTGGGAGAAGATGTACCCTGGTGATGAGTTCCTTGCTCCAGACTGGATTCGCCATGAGTCCATCAGCCTCCGTGTCAAGCCCAACTGGGCCAACACCACTACCCGTGCTGAGGCCTCTTCTGCTAGGAGGGCTGTTGGTGAGGAGGAGGCTGCTGCTGAGAATATTGCTGAGGACCGTGCTGCTAGGTCCACCACACCTTCCTCTGAGCCGTCGTGGGCCAAGAAGTTAAAGGACAAGATGAAGACTCTCTTCTGCATGCAGGCAAAGGGACAGTACAGGGCTCACGTGGCAGACAAGGAGAGTCGCCGCCGTGACAAGAAGGTTATGAGGCTCTTTGGAGAGGATGTGTCTGGCGGGTCTGAGGACGTCATCACACCTGAGGCTGCCTGGATGTCGAAGCAGGGATACAAGTGGACCAGTTCAGAGGAGGACATCGAGGAGACCGTCCCCGCCACTGAGTCTGACGAGGAGCACGAGGAGCAGTGGGACGACTTCTCTGCCTGAGCCACCCCGTGTGTGTAGGTGTCCTCTCTGCCTTTTTGGCGTCTCGATGCCAAAGGGGGAGAGAGTGTAGGGATTTGCGTTGTGTCGTGCTTGGTGTATTTGTTTGCTTTGTCATTTGGACCTCGTTTGCCTCGTTTTCTTTTGTTTTGTTTGTGCCTTCGAGACCTATCCTACATATGGTGTAAGACATATGCACTCTATCTATCTTAGTTAACTTATGTTTGTGCTATCTTGTCTAGTGATAGATATGTCTTGTCTCTATAATATAGGGGGAGCTTTGATCCTAGTATGTGTGCCGTGCAGTCCAAAGCACTCATCTAGGTGGCACACATCTAGGGGGAGCCCGTCTATATTCTAGCGAGGAGGGGTTTGCGGTTACTTAATATTATTTCCCTTGTGCAAATCCCGTATTGTCATCAATCCACCAAAAAGGGGGAGATTGTAAGGGCATATTTATCCCTAAGGTGTTTTGGTGATTGATGACAACGCATTTGCGGACTAATCGTGTGCCTTGAGTATCCCAGACATTTCATCGCTAGGCACAAGACGGTTGGGTGCCCCTCGAAGACTGTTGAAGACGGCGTCTTTTCTACGTTTCTTTTTGGTGGATTTGAGTCGTAGGAAAGCCGTACTATTAAGAGGGGGTCCACGTTGGAAAGGTTTGGGTGGAATCATCACGTACACGTCACCTTCTTGTCCCCTCCTTTTTCCCTTGGAGCTTCCTCCGCTTTCTCGCCTCCCTGGTTCTGGCTGCTGAGTTGGGTCGCGGTAGTACTGCTCCCAGGAAAGCGGTAGTACCGTAGGCATCAGCGGTAGTACCATGCGGTGGCGCGGTAGTACCGCAGGTGCCCATGGTAGTACCGCTCCCCTGGAGCTGCACTACCGCTGCCCACCAGGCTAGTACCGCTCCTTCGCGGTAGTAGGGGCGGATGTAATTTTTTACATCCGCACCTACCGCGGTAGTACCACGCTATGCTGTCAGGCAGTAGTACCGCCCCTCGGCAGTACTACTGTGTCGGGTTTTTGCTTCTTCCGTTTCTTTGCGGAAGTAGGCACGAATGTTTCCTCCCCCTAGCTAGGGGATTTCTGCCTTGCGGTAGTACCGCATGGAGGCGCGGTAGTACCGCGCTTGCGGAAGTACCGCCCTCAGCTCCTGCGCGTCAGATCTGACCTTGCTGTCGCTGGGGTTGCGACAGTACCGCGGGCCAGTACGGTAGTACTGCATGGCCGTGCGGTAGTACCGCTTGGTAGCAAGCGGTAGTACCGCTGGCCTGGCGCGGTAGTACCGCTGGCCTGGCGCGGTAGTACCGCTGGCCGCGGGCTGGTTGGTGGGTAACGGTTGGATCTTTGTCCTACACTATATAAGGGGTCCCCTTCTTCCCCGTTGACTTATCTCTTCCAACCCTAAGCTCCATTATTGCTCTAAGCTTCATTTTCGCCCGATCTCACTCCCTAGCCAATCAAACTTGTTGATTTCTTCGGGAGTGGTTGAGAAGGCCTCGATCCACACTTCCACCAAGAGAAATTTGATTCCCCCCACTAATCCCTTGCGGATCTTGTTACTCTTGGGTGTTTGAGCATCCTAGACGGTTGAGGTCACCGCGAAACCATAGTCCATTGTGGTGAAGCTTCGTGGTGTCGTTGGGAGCCTCCAATTGAGTTGTGGAGATTGCCCCAACCTTGTTTGTAAAGGTTCGGTCGCCGCCTCCAAGGGCACCAATAGTGAAATCACGGCATCTCGCATTGTGTGAGGGCGTGAGGAGAATACGGTGGCCCTAGTGGCTTCTTGGGGAGCATTGTGCCTCCACCCCGCTTCAACGGAGACGTACTTCCTCTCAAAGGGAAGGAACTTTGGCAACACATCCTCGTCTCCACCGTCTCCACTCTTGGTTACCTCGTGTCTTTACTTGTGCAAGCTTATTTGTTTCATATCACTTGCTTGCTTGTGTTCCTATCCTTGTTGCATCATATAGGTTGCTCACCTAGTTGCATATCTAGAAAACCTACTTTGATGCAAAGTTTAAATTATTAAAAAAAAGCCAAAAATTGTTAGTTGCCTATTCACCCCCTCTAGTCAACCATATCGATCCTTTCAACATGTAATGTCAACTTCTCACTAAATAATAAATTATCGAAGGAAGAATTCGGTGGATGTTCCTGTCCAGTTTCAGGTGAAGGATAAGCTGTCGGATCTTCCTTGGGAGCCACCACCAGCAAATTGGCTCGCCTTGTCGATGAGGGATCTTTCTCCCCAGAGGAAGGTTCAGTTGGTGCTGGAATGATACTGAGAGACCATAGGGAAGTTGTTATTTTCACAACTTGTCATCTATTGTTCTTCTACAACAATGCTCTTAAAGCGGAGATTTAGGTGCTCATGATAGGTATGTCACTTGCCCTTCAATGGTTTTCGTTACCGATCATAGTGCAATCAGATTCTATGTGTGCCACGTGTGCTATGAAGGATGCTTCGCTAGACAAATCGCCTCTCGGTCAACCGGTTAAGGAAATCAAGCATTTTATGCTGGAGAGGGAGTTTAAACATGTTTTTTAGGGAACTATGGCGGTCAAAGCCAACCTGAAAATTTTATTAATTTTGTGTTTTGACAGAGAGTATATACAAAGAAGGCGAAGAGGGAGGAGAAAAAAAAAGACTGATACTCTATGCTACATCTAGCCGGGACAACATGATTCCCCAATCAAATAGAATTTGCTTTATATCTGCGTTTACACATCTACTGGACCAAAGAAAAATGTCTTGAGCCGCACGTCGAAGGACAAGTCCTCGGGATTCATCCTCGTTTCTGAAGACTTTAGCATTTCTTCTTTTCCATAGACTCCAAAGAATAGCCATAATTACCGTGTTGCGAATCTTGTAAGGAGGCTGGAGCCCCGACAAGTCTTTGATGGAGGAGCATTCTGCAGGGTTGATGTTAAGAGAGTCGACCGTCGACCAGACGTCAGCAACAATAGAGCAGTGGAGAAGTATGTGGGACGCTGATTCAATGGACCTGCATAATGGGCATGAGTCGGAGTCTGTCTAGTTCCGCGAATCGACGCTCGTTGTTGTACAGTCTCCCACGGTGCGCAAGCCAGATAAACAACCTGCAGCGGTTAGTCGCATAGTTCTTTCCCCAAATAAAATCTGTGAACAAATCCTCCGGCCTAGAGAAGAAAGCAGCCTCATATGCATAAGCAATGGATAGGGGCTTATCGTTGACCCTACATAATGTACCATCAGGTATGTGCGGTATTAAGTCAACAGTGGCTAACAGGTCACGCGGGTATTGTAGTTCGGAGGAAGCAACGTTGGACAGACACGGCTGTAACGAGAGACAGAGGTCCACAGCTGAGAGCACGAACGCAACAGAGGCATTCGGTTTGGCGGTGTGGGAGTTTAAACATGTTAAGATAGCTAGATCACAAATCAGGGTTCCACATTGTCACTCTAACTATATATGCTCGTACGACACGTAGGATCGCTTGTTGGTTGCAGCGTGACCCTCCTTTCATTCATCACCTTGTGAGCGGAATGTAACCCTATTGATATGGAATAAAACTCCCCTTTACTAAAAAAATCAAAAAAAATCGAACTGACCCGTCGTGCGTTTGTATACATAATACACACAAGCACTGATTGGCACGTGCCAGCGTGTCATTCCCCGCAAGTGGGCAGGAAAAAGGTGTGCGAGTAGTTTGGATCGCAAGTGACCACCGAGCAAGAGGAGCGACCCTCCTCCCGCATATAAAACGCGCCATCGGATCTCTCCACTTCTCGGATCGTTCGCGCTCCACACTCTCCCACGCAGCGACCAACACCCTCCCCCATTCCATTCCCTCCGTCCACCGCACCACCTACCCAGAGATCATACCATCCACCATGAGAGGGCGAGAGACGCCCAAGGCTCGCAGCGGCGCGGCGACCCCGAGCTGCCCGCAGAGCCCGCTCAGCATCACGCACGATGGCGAGTTCTACGCGCGCCTGCTCACCAGGGAGAGCTCCCTCGCCAACCCCTCCTTCCGCTACTACGGCGCCGGCCCCGCCGCCGTGCCCTTCGGCTGGGAGTCCCAGCCGGGCACGCCCAAGGACGCCACCTCCTGCTGCAGGGCGCTCCCCGCCGCCGTCCCGGCCATCACCCCCCCGCCGTCCTACCATGCGCGGGCCGTCTCGGCGTCGTCGTACGGCGACAGCGGCAGGCTGCAGGGCCGCAGGAGCAAGGGCGCCCCCGCTGGCGACAGGAGCTGCAAGTGCTGCTGCGGCGGCTACAGGAGGCTCAAGTGGATCAAGATCGGCTTCATCGCCGCCGTGTTCCGCCGGATCGCGCTCGGCAGGTCCCGGGTGTCCTCGTCGCCGTCCTCGTCCGCGGCGTCGGTGCAGTCGTCCTCGTCGTCCACCCGCTGGCTCTTCTCCGGCGGCTCGAGCAGCTGCCTGGACGAGGCCGGTGCCCACCACTACCAGTACTACGAGGCGCCGGCGATGACGGGGATGCTCTGCCTCGGGGTCCGGCCGAGCCCGTGGATGGTGAAGTTCTGCGGCGGCCGGCGGGAGCCCGTCTGGGTGCAGGGCTGGCCGTAGGCCGGGCAGGCCCCATCGCCGTCCGGTCGCCGTCATGCACGTCGTTCCGTTCCACTTCCAGTCCATGCAGCGGGCTGGGCCACCATAATTAAAGTTGTCTATCGACACGAGTTGAGGTTGATCGATCGTTCCATTGGTTCCTGCCTCGATCGGGTGTCTGTTCCTGCGTCTGATAGCTCTAGTGATCCAGCATAAGTGCATGGTTCGTTTTGGTCGTTTAGCGTTGGCGTGTCGCTGTGGCCGCTGCCGGCCGGAGGACACACGACACGAGCATGTCGCCATTTTACCTTTGGAACGTTAGCTGCTGTTGTCTAGTGGTGTGTGGACTATGGAGAAATAGAATGCTTGTTGTCGATCGCGACTAGATCCGACAGTTTCACGTGTCCCGAGACTCGGAGCCTCACCGTCTGGAACTAATCCCACGTTACGTCTTGATCTCCGCTTGCATTTTATAATTGTTTGGGAGCGCATGATTATTGAGGACGTTGCCATGTTTGAGAGTTGCCTGAATTTTTTGTCGGTGCGAGGATGCTAACTAACATCGACGGTGGACTAATTTTACACCGCTGTCAGAGATTGATTCTTTCTCGTTCATCAGCTGCGTAGTGGACCAATACAGTAACTTCTCCAAATGTTTGAAATACACACTATTTGTTGTACTTTCTCATCATACTCTATTTGGAGCTACACACACACACACACACACACACACACACACATGAACATTTATCATGTAGTAAGTTGAATGCAAAGACGCGCAGTAGTAATTCGCCTACATTTGCGTCAGCGAGGACTCCACCCGTAGAAGTATGAATATGAGCTATACACCGCGTGTAGAGTACGTACATCTATCACATGGGGCTACGGTGTGTAAGCGTAACCAATTCCCACAACCATCTTCGCCGCGCCTATTGGCCTGGATGTGCTCAATTTGAACAAATTTTCCAAGGCTCTTAGGCTTCGATGGCTCTGGTTTGAATGAAAAGAGCCCACAAAACCATGGATTGCTATAGGCACGCCATGTACGGACAAGGACAAAGATTTGTTTGCGGCTGCCACTATAGTCACGGTTGGCAATGGGCGTATGGCCAGATTCTGGAACTCCTCTTGGCTGAATAGTTTGCGCCCGCGTGATATTGCACCTGACATCTTTAATCTATCCAAAAAGAAAAACTGCTCGGTCCAGCAAGCTTTTATCAACCAACACTTGGATCTCTCACATCGACATCTCCAATGGCCTAACCGTCGACCACGTTCATCAGTTTGCCAACCTTTGAAAAAAGGTTGCTCAGGTCACACTTGTTGAGGATATGGAGGATTCCATTATTTGGAAGTTCACCAAGGACGGTTTGTATTCTGCCTCCTCGTCTTATAAGGCGCAATTTGAGGGTCTTACTACGTCGGACATGGTTCTTTCGGTGTGGAAGGTGTGGGCTTCTCCGCGGTGCAAATTTTTTGCTTGGCTTGCTCTTCAGAACAGGCTGCCTTCTTCGTCGTGGATGGCCCAACTGCGGTCTCTGCCCCCTTTGCAAGCAAAGTCAGGAATCAGCGGCCCACCTACTGTTCCAATGTCGTTTCACCCTTCGCGTGTGGAATGATGTTCTCCAATGGCTCGGCTTGCAGCACATCAATCCCGCAGCTTGGATGACGAGGGTCTCAGTGAGGGAATGGTGGACAGGAAACATTCATATCCGTAAGGAATCCCCCAAGGCGCTTGCTTCGCTGATGATGCTCATCTCCTGGGAGATTTGTTCGGAGCGGAATGCTAGAATTTTCCGCAATACGGCCGCTCCATCAGCGGTCCTTGTTAGTAAGATTAAAGAGGAGCTGTCTTTTTAGGCTTTGGCCGACGCCAAGCACTTGAGTATTGTAATGGCGCGAGAGTAGGCCTTTATTTTTTTACCGTTTTATGGCATTGTCTAAACCTTCTTCCTTAATCACTGAAATGTCAAATCTTTTGTCTTGTTTCAAAAAAATAATTCCCACAGCCATCTGCTTGTTACTGTGGCAACCACGTCGAGTTGTAGTACCAACATGTTGCGATCCAGTACATCGACAGTGGAATTTCTTTGTGCATTTCATGGTCTAGAGGGAGGTAGAGGGACCCGATCGCTTTTCGAGTGCGGATCGATCGTACGTACCTCAAATCTGTGTACGTACAGTACATAGGATCTAACGTACAGATCCGCTGGGTAGCTTGCTAGCTGGGCCTGCACCGGATTGGTACTTGAAGACCTACTTATATGTCTGTCGATCTCTACGTGGCCGAGGCACGTACCATCCTGCAATTTGTCGTGCAACATCTCCGACGAAATGTAGCTCGATCGATCAACGCGGTTAAGAGCACTGCCGATCGGCCGGCCGGCCGGTTGCGCGTACCCCGGCGCATCAATAGCCTGATCCGGTGACCCGCCCGATCTCGATGAAGAGCGATTCAGTGAACCGCAGAACCCACGTATGGACGTACGCCGCATCCGGCACACGATCGCGCCTGCCTGCGGCAACAACCACAGACGACGCGCTTGTCGTGTGTCGTGCCGTAGCATTACGTACGTACGCGGTTGGTGGTAGTGGTACACTTGCAGGGCGCATCAATGCCGTTACGGCAAGTACGTACGTATACATGGTCCAGCGCAGGAGGCAGCGTCCTACCAGCAAGACACCGGGAGCGGAGCTGGGTGGTGGTGCCGCAGCTGCATCTGCATCTGCATCTGCTTGCTCCGATCGAGCCCAAAGTCTCCCTTACTTTCACCTCCGCTTTATATCAGTCTCTTGGTTGGCAAGCAATCCTACTCTGTGACAGAGCGCGCGCCTCCCGATGCTATTAACACGATCGGCGTCGGATCAAGCGGGGGCGGGGATGCCGATTGGTGGCGCGCTTGCGGTAACACGAGCATCTCCATCCGCATCCCCAACAGGTCTTTTTCAGGTGTTTTTGCCACGCCGGCGTCGAAAAAACGTCAGTCGTCTCAAAATTTTGTTTTTCGCCGGCTCGGGCCGAAACTGGTATCGACGGACTCAGGCAGAACCCAGCGCCCTGGGGGCGCCTGAGGCGCCGGCACAAACGAAAATGGTACGTGGGTCCGCCCTGTCGGTGAGTCCAGCGCCTATTCCCGCCGTTTCTTCCCGTTTTTCTCCCCACTTCCCTCTTATTTTCTCCTTTCCTCCCGCCAATCTCCCTCCCGCTCACCTCCCAGCCGGCCGCCATGCCATCGAAGAAGTACGTCGCCCCCCGCGCGGCGGCAACCGCGACCGCCTCTGTCGCCCAGCCAACAGAGGAAGCCAAGGGCGCCGCCGTCCAAGCCACCGGGCATAACAAACGCCGAGTAGAGGGCGAAAATTCAACGACGGGAGGCTGTCACCACCGACCGGTGCAACAGGGCCATCGTCAAGAAGGCCCGCGACAACGCGGCGTGCGCGGCTGCGGCTGCCGCTTCGGCGGACCAAACCGAGGCCGAGGCGACTCGCGCGGGGATGATTAACCCACCCGGCAGCCACGCCCAGTACGCTCCCTGGGGCCAGCAAAGCGTCGGCTCTCCGTCGCCGCAGCCATGGGGATCGCCCTCGCCGAGCTACGTCGACGGGGACGCGCACAGTGGGTTCAACCCAAACATCACCTTTCCCCATGGACACCCAGCCCAGCGCACACCCTCGCCCACCTTCGCCGGCGTGCAGTACCCTCCATACAACTATTCGCCGCCCGCCTACGCGTCCTCCCCGACGCCCCATCTACGCCGTTGCGCGCTGCCCTTCTCGCACCTCGGCGACACCGACGAGACCGAGGGAGACATGGACGACATCATCGCGGCAGGTTCGGTCGCGGCCGCCGCGTCTCCCGGGTTTGTCACCCAGGACGAGACGGTGGATCTCAGCGGCGACATGGACGGCGAGCTCGGCTACGTCTACGCCGAGGACGAGCAGGAGGAGCAGGAGCAGGACGAGGAGGACGAGGAGGAGTCGGCGCCTGTTTCGGCGAAGGGGCGCAAGAAGAAGAAGCGGGCGGCCAGGTCAGGCGAGCCGCGCATCAAGTGGGCGTCCAAGGAGGAGGAATGCCTCGCCGAAGCATGGAAAGTCATCTGCCTCGACCCGACCACCGGCACGAACCAGAGCATCGAGACGTACTGGGACCGCATCAAGGCCGAGTTCGACGAGCGCAAGCTCATCGACCCCTACTTCAAAGGCGTCTACATGCAGCGCGGCTTGAAGGCGATGTCGAACCATTGGGGGTGTATCCAGGGGGCATGCAACAAATGGCATGGGGTCGTCGAGGAGGTCGCGTATCGCCCGGAGAGCGGCGCCGGCGTTGAGGATCAGGTATGCCACGCCGGTCTCCCGCCTCTCTTCGCCGTGTACGCCTGCCAACTGTTTGTTCCTCCGCGCAGTTGCTGCGCATGTTCGCCCTGTACCGGCAGGGCAACAGCGACGCCGAATTCAAGTACCTCCACGTTTACAAGCGCATTGACAAGTGCGAGAAGTGGGCGGAAGTCCGACGCACCCTCGACAAGGCCAAGGAGACCTACAAGCAGGACGCGCCGACTCCTGGCGCATCGGAAGGGCGGCCGGACGGCAACAAATGTGCCAAGAAGGGGAAACACGCCGACGCGGCTACCGCTCGAGTGCACGAGTCCATCGAGCACTGCCTCGCCGACGTGCAGGCCCGGGCCGTCCTTCGTGAAGAGAAGACCGACGCGCGGTGGTTGGCGTTGATGTCGAGCAGCGCCGTCAAGCTCGACCTGCTCCGGACCAACGTCGCCGCGAAGAAGAGAAACACCGACCTGGCTTTCCTACTGGGCGGGGCGGACATTCTCCAGAGCACCGACGAGGCGGTCAAGGCGTGGTACTTGGCGGAGCGCGGCCTCATCCTGAACCAGCTTCCCTCGACACCACTGCCGACGCCGACGCCCACGCCGCCGCCGCCGCCAAGCCCGCGTGATGACGCCTCCACAACGCCCAGCAGCACCGATGCCGCGCCGACACCGCCCAGCGCAGAAGCAGCTCCGACACCGCCAAGCCCGCGCACGCCAACTCCGCCGACGCCTGGGGCAGAGCCCGCCGAGTGATGCGAACGCGAACTTCTGCCGCTCTATTTTTTGTACGCCTGTCCGATCGCCGAACTGTGACTTGCGATCGCCGGACTTGTGTGACGTCTTTTGTGAACGGGAACGACCAAGTTCGAATTTTACGCATCTCGGTGGCGTGACTGGGAGCTAGGTCGCCCCAGGGGCCGAATTAGCACCGGTTCGCCCCCAGACCGCTCTTTTTAGCGCCCTGGGGGGCCGAACGGCTGGAGATGCTCTAAGGCTGGTCATAGCGGGAAGTAACTTATATTAGTGTCATGCATATGACACTAGTCTAAATTACTTACTATCTTCATAGTGCAAAGTAACATAGTAGTAGTGTGATAAAGGACTTCATTAATTAGCTTGTAGACTCATATTGTCTTGGGAAGCGCTATGTTACAGTAACATATTATGTTACCACTTCTCATTAACTACATGCCACATAAACAAAAATTTCTCGAAATGCGCTATGTTACTAGCTAAGTTACTCCCATTATGACTAGCCTAAAAGCATCTGCAACCAGGCCTCAAACCCGCCTCATGCGTTGGGGTGGGCCGCCCGGTCATGATTTTTTGACCCAGATGAGCCTCTTAAACGACTCTCAAATGTCTAGGCTGGCCGGCACCCGTATATTCAGATCAAATATAAGGCGGATATGGGCGCGCCCAGGCACGCCCGCCACGCCGGACCCAACCCATGCTGGCCACCTGACCCCACATATATTTGTTCCCATCAGATGTCCACCGGCACCCAACGAGTTTTGGGCTCCGACGAGAAAAAGTAGGTCATGAGAGATGGCGGCGCATTGAGTCCCGTGAGTCGGCTTGTGCCCCATGCCCTACTCTATCTTGCCGGCGACCGGACCAACATTCTAAAAAGCGCAGCCGGCCGCCGGACATGGTCAGGACGGAGCCGGGCGAGTGAGGAGCGGCACCTGACGAGCTTCGTTTAGATTAGATTTCACGTTACATGTAATAATATGGATTTGAGATATCTGAATGTGAAAATGTATTGTTTGAAGCGTGTGCGGTCACTGTTCGTGGTGCGCCCGCAAGCGTATGATGAATTGAATTTGTCAAGTCCGACGTAGATGCTCTAAGAGGTCGGCGACTCGCACTCGCTGTGGATACACTCGTCATGGTCACACTTTTTCTCCAAAAGAGACTGGCCATCGCGAGTTTGGAGCGGCTCTGCTGTGCGCGTGCAGGTGTCGTGTGGTGAGCTACCCAACTTTCTCTGCAGCATCCGGCAACACAAGGATATCAACAGCTCTGGCTACTGCTTACATGACCCGTTTAAGTCAGGACTGTTATCGATGTAACTGACGAACCTCGCGTTCTCACCCCGCAGGTCCATCTTCAAACTTCAGGGAAATCTGTGGTGCTCTGTCGCATTGGTCACCTTGTTTGTGTCCATTTTACCGTAATGGTGTCGGTTTTGGGTCTTGTTTTTTACGGAGCCCCAGTGTGACACCGGCGACACGGGCGGTGACCCAAGCCACCACCCCCCCACACACACATGCTCTCCCCGGCCTCTCTCCCCGCTACCGCCAGCGGTTGCTGCCGAGCAAAGCCCGTACAGGGACGACATGGATTCCCATCCATGGCGGCGGCGCCCTTCTCCTTCTGCGTCGGTAGTATGGCGGCGACACCGGTCTCGACAACAAGGAAGAGTGGATCTGTCGCACGATCTGCAAGGCCCGTGGTTGTTGCTGCCTCTACTCTTGGTTCGTTTTGCGGGTCGATGGGTTTGGGCGGGCCTGTGGAGCAGTGGTGAATTGGCTGGCGGTGTAGCGATGATGTTTACCTCCTACTGCACGCTTGTGTGGTGGTGGCAACCGGCCAGGAAGCAGCGGTGGATCTGTCATCATATCAGTCCGGTTGCGAGCTTGGAGCAGCAAGACTACCGGTGAAGACCGAGCCTCGACTACGGTTATGGCAGACGATGGTGGCGTCTCTTGGCGTCGTTACCTTGTCGAAGGCATCATCATAGCAAGTCGTGTCGCTATTTTTGGCAATGCTATGGGGAAAACCTTAGATCCATATCTTCCCAGAGATCAGAAGAAGATCTTGCGTTAATGTATGAGCACCTACAAGGAGGCCTCAAATTCTTTTTTTAGGTTCAGGAGGCCTCAAATTAGTCCCATTTATCTGGATGGACCGTTGGGACAAAAAATGACTGGCCCAAGGGGCCACCCCAAACCGTCCTATTTATGTGGACTACTCCAATTTAAATAAGGGGTGCAAATGAGGTTGTCCGGACATGTCCATTATGTTGAATCTGACAATCAGGCTCTATTCCAAACCTTCACAAATCGACACCCCTCCCCCCCCCCCCCCCCCCCCGCCTGCGACCTTTCATCCTACTTTCCCGCCCACATGGATATTTGGTCAGCAAAGTTTGTTGGCCTGCCATCTGCATCATTGCCAAACATGGAGAGCCTCGCTCGTAAGGACACCACCCCCCAATGGCGATCAAGAAGGCGACTGCGACAAAGGAGATCGTCGACCTAGATGTGCACATGGCCGTGTCCTCGCCGTCCTCGATTGCGCCATTGGTCATGCCGACGTCCATGCTCGTGGACGACTCCGGCATGGCTTCACAAGGGCGAGGCTTCCCGGGGCTTCACCTAGGACGCAGACGTCTCCGTGGATAGGGCTTATGACTCACCGCGGCTCCGAAGGACGCTGGTGCCAATGACAATCTGCGGCGAAAGACACACACACACACCAATTGTTCAAGGTCATTATCTCCAACTTAGTTTTTTCTTCATCCCATATGCAGTTTTAGGACCAAATTTCTTATGATAGGCTCATTGTGATTCATGTTTAGGAAGATTACATGATGGGGATGATCAGCACTGGTCAAGAGGCTCCAAATTTTGAGATGGGTGATTAAACTTTCCTGAAGTTTGACGTTGGGAAATCATCGGGAATGAAGAGGATGATGAAGAGAGGAAATGAGTACGCAAGCAAATAAGATACTTTGTTTGTCAAGCTTGATTCAATACGAGCATGGATTCGATATGTGTAACTACAGCAGAAGGGCTCAAAATATTGAAAAAAATCCATGAGTACTTCCATAAACACAAGCACTATGTGCAACCGCATCAAATCACAAGTGTCGGCAATGCGAGCTCTCTCCAACAAGATGGTCTTTAATCCAAGAGTTGTTAAACAATTTTTTTCGTGTGTATTCTCAAGAGGTGGAACCAAAGTTGCATTGGAGTCGGAGGCCATGTAAGTTTTGTTTTCTCTACATTGATTGTCATATTTCTTTCTTCTGTCCATTCTTGCAATATGTTGACATGTTTTTTTTCTCTTACACCGATCATCATATTTCTTGTGTCCTTCAATTCTTGCAATATGTTTGCATGTGCTTTATTTATAGCTGGGGTTGGCCTCCACATTGTAGCATGAAATTGACAAGAAGCCATTCACTATACCGAATTGTTGGTTGGAATTGAGCGGGAACCCAAGTGGGGCAACCCTTTTTGCATATTCAAGAACCCAAGCAACAAAAAGAGGGAATAATGATTGCTCAAGATTCCACCCTATATTGGATTTTATGAATAGGATGATACAAGTGACGCGACAACCAAAATTGGAAACAAGTTGAAGAGAAGTAGGGATATGACAGGGAAGAAGTTGGAGAAATATAGGGTCACGGATGATGGAGTGGCGAGCAAAATGTCGGCCACGTGGGTGGAATTCCTTTCCAACAAAGACGTGGAATTGAGAAAAAGGAAGACATGGAGGGGGAGAATAAGGAGGGACATACAAGCTCTACTTGGATGTTCAAAGAAAGGATAAAATTTCATAAGGAAAGGGTGAGGAGTGTAATTGAGAGGGAGTGGATGGAGATGGATAACATGAAGGCATATGAAGCTTCAGAAGACAAAGGCAATGTAGAGCATTGATATTGAGAGAGAGAGAGGGAGAGAGAGATGGATAGTGAGAGAGAGAGGGAGTGATAGAGGGAGGGAGCAAGCGAGAGAGAGAGAGAGGTTCATCACGAAGTTGGGCATCATGTTGGGTCGACACACGCCTCATGGATGGTGATGCCAAGGAGTGGATCATCAACACATGCGTAGAAAAAAAATGCTTGATTCATCCCTTTCATGAGTTGTGTATGAATTATTGAATTTTTTTGGTAGATCATGTTGGCTTGTTTGAATTGTTGTGTGCTATATTTATTATCGAATGATTTACATGCATGCATGGATTTGAGGAGGGGGAAATGGGGGCATAGTTTTTTGAAAGTAATGAGCTTCCTCATCGATTCTCATTATAGAAACTGCCAGAACTTACAACATCAAAGTTCATAATAAGAAAACAAAAAAGAAACATGACAAATGGTAGAATTTTGATCTACAACGACATTGGACACCTACCCCAGTCAACCATTGTTCTCAACATACAAAAGCATACATGCATCATAGGTTTACAACACAACAATATCACAAAGTATATTAAACATACCAATACAACCACAAAAGCATCATGAGTAGTTTTTTTCAAGGAGCAAAGTTCATTTGTAGGATTCTATCCATCGACATGTCATCCTACAAAGACCATCCTTCACGCCATGATCCTCAATATCGTTGAATTCCATCCATGACTCTTCACATAAGCTTTCCTGATCACATGATCTTCTTCACTCCTTCTCAATTATTTCTTGATATGATTCTGCCAAAAGTGAGATCCATTGTGTGCCCCCTAGACTTCCAACAAGGTATGATGTAGATATTTCCTACCGTGGACCTGTCGCCAAATTCCTTATGTATTTTATAATTTCCACAACCATTTGCATAGTAGGGCTTCGTTCACTTCTTGAAGATCAAGTACTCCAAGCCCTCCACAATCTTTGGGAAGACACACTTTTCTTCCAATTAACCAATTGACATTTCCTTTTACTCTTTGACTCTTGCCAAACCGTTCTTGTTCTAGTGGAGTTTATATTTTCGCCGAGTTTTTGGGAGCTTCAGAAATTAAAGCACATACATAGGCACACAACTCAGACATGCATTTGTAAATAGAACCTTATCGCATATAAATAACAATTATCAATCCAACCTTCCCTAATGTCTCCTGTCTTCTCCTCCACATGATACTAGTGAGCACTTCTTAGTCTTTTGTCATCAATATGCATGCCCAAGTACTGCATTGGCAACTTATAGCATCACCGACTGTGCCCGGCATCAAAATTGACACAATGGGTGACATGGTAGACCATTGCTCATAACAAAGAGCTCAAACTAGAAGAATCACATAATGTTGCGCGGCAATGGGCCAACACATGTATCGGGTTTTCCTTTTTTCTCTAGTTTTTAAAAGCGACTTTCATCATTTTTTTCAATTCTTGTTCGTCCAGTTTAGTTATTTTTTATTTATTTAATTTTGTGTTTAATTCATGAATAATTATTGAAAACATGTATTCTAACAAACCATGAATACATTTAAAATTTTGACGATCCTTTTTAAAATCATATTTTATTTATTTATTGACTTTTGTGTTTAATTCATGAATAATAAAAACGTCAAGACGGTGATAAAGTGCGACATGTGTGGCAAGAAGCAATTCCGCCGTGATGTTTTGTGATGACAAGTTTAGTTGCCCGAGGATGGCAACTTTAGTTATGAAGCACGACAACTTTCTGTTTGGATGGCAAGTTTTAGTTTTTTTAGGTTTTTTCGGATGACAATTTTAGTTGTAAAAAATGTCAGGGCGGTGTTACTTCGTGCCACACATGTGGCACTTATCATTTGGGTATATATTTCAGTAACTTATGCGTACGACTAGATCGTCGACCACATACAAGATAATGCAAAGTCAGGGAAGTCCGTATAGCAAAATACATAATTATCGTAAAGTCTTTTTGCATCCAATGTGATGTCTTGTTGCATGCCCTTGGGAAAAATAAACAATACAATGAATTTAAAGTTTGCAGGTCCGAGAAGGAATTCTGCTTCACTAAGCAGGGTTCCTATCAGCAAAGGAACATAATCCGAAGGAATAGAAGAAGTCACCGCACGACATGCCCCATACCAAGCTGTTTAGCTAGACTAATATGGTTGGTTAGATTCACAACTTGCTTTCGCCCCTGCACGTTCCAGGCTTGCTTGATGACCTGGGTAGATGGAGCTAATTGGGGTGTGCATAGAGCTAAGGATCACCATATGTGGCTTAACATGCTTTCTGATGCCACCCATTCCAAGGACACAAGCAACTCACCCTCTATGGTTTGGCTGCCATTTGGTGTAAGCAATTTTGTGATTCGGCCAAGATTATTGAGCTTGTGTTCTACACAAGGAGAAAATGATTGATGCACATGTATAGCAGCAACATAGTAATTCAGGAATAGAACTGAGAAGTTGGAGTTATTTAAGAACGGAGAGACAACTAGGAGGAAGATATAAGAGTCGTTGAACCTTTATGACATGAGTGAAGTCTCTGTGGAGCTCTTGCACGTTGATGCATTACAAGGCCATGCAAATGAATAGATGCACACATGGTGCTGGCGAATCTAACAAGAAAGAAATTTAGTGCATGACAGAAAATTTAACAAGTGAATCACGTAGTTTGAAGTTAGGTAACTATCAACCTATCACCTATCCACATTTTCATACATTTTGGATGCAATGATCTGGTTGAAACCATCCAAACTCGGATAAGTATTTTGGCCAATCATTTATCTCCATCCTACAATATAAACTACTTCTACACGGACACTCTCAAAAGGCTCGGCAAAGCATATAATTATGTTGTATTTATATGTTAGTTACCTTCTTAAGTTAGTAAATATGGTCTCTTGACTATGGTACATAGACACTCTTCCTCTATACTGGGGGAGAGGCAGGAAGGTCATGTGGACATGGCCATTCCCCCCAAAAGAACATCTATACACGCTAATGGAAACAATATGATCATTCTATAGTACCGTAACGCCCCGAGACCGACGCTTCAGAAGACTTCCATATTTTCGTGATCGCCGTGTGTTTCATTTGTGCTTGCTCTTTTATTTTTGCATTGCATCATGTCATCATGCCATCATGTCATTAATCTTTGCAACTCAAATAAATAAACTGTATGGATTTTCAGTTCATTTAAACTGAGGGAATTCACATGGTGATTCTCTTTATAACATATCCTCCCGATATTAAATATCAAATATTCCATTCTTTTGGAACTCACCATAACCCACTTGCATTTTCCCCATGTCTTTCCTAGTTCAAGCTTGACTTCAAAACCTTGCCAAAAATTCTCTTCCCATTTACTGAGGTTCCTCCAAAAATCCGAACATTTTTGGGCACTTCAAAATCCTACCCTTGTTCAAACCATTTTAATTAAATTCAAATGCTTTTGAATTTAAACATTGCTATCTTGCCCACTCCAATTTTCTTGGAACGAGCACATTTTCGCGAGTCCAGAAAAAGTAAACCCATTCCCAAATTCCTTCCCTAATTCTCTCTTTTGCTTCCTTTTTATTCTTTCTTTTTCTCTTCCCTGTTTTGAGAAGAAATGGAGGAGAGAGGAGCCCAACAGCCCAGCAGGCCTCCTGGTTTTTTTCCCTCTCCCCACCTAATTGGCCCAAGGCCCAGCCGCCGGCCTCCCTAGTCCTCTAGGCCCAACCGGGCTCCCGAACCCTAGACTAATCACTCTCGTTCCCCTCCTCCTTGACTCCTTGCTCGCGCCGCCAGGAAGGAGCGCCCGCGCCCGAAGCCATCTCCCTCGATCCCATCTTCCCTCCCTCGCAGCACCCCTCTCCCTCGATCCCCTCCTTCTTCCTTGCATCATCATGGAGAGGAGCAAGAGCTCGCGCTGCAATCCCGCAACCCTGTAGTTTCCTTCCGTGGCTCCCCCATCCCTTTTCACCTCCTCGCCTCCATTGCAGCGCCCTCTCCATCGCCCCGCAGCTCCTCCGCCTCAACTTCGGCCGGAACGAATCGATTCCCCGCCGCCTCGCCTAGTCCATGGAGTTGCCGCCCCGTGCTCCTTCACCCGCAACCCGTCGTTCGAGGACCGGCGCCGCCAACCGCGACCACGAGGCAGGAGACCTCCATGGTTGGCCGCTCAAGTCCCACCGGCGCCTGCTCCTTTTTCGAGGAGGGGAACAAGGAGGACAAAGCCCAGCTCCGCCGCCGCTGTACCTCGTCGCGTCTCTGCTGCCTCCTCGCCGCCGGCCATCCTCGCCGCCGCCCGAGGTCCTCCTGCACCTCAAGCCCGACGCCCGACCTGCGACCTTCGCCACCTCGCCGTCCTTCTGCACATCGTTGCCGGCCCTGCATCACCTCGTTCCTACCCTGCCGGCGAGCCCCTGCTCCTGCTCGACCATGCCGTCCGTCGCGCCACCGGCAACCAACTCCTCGGAGCAGAGCTCCTCCTTCGCCACCTCGTCGTCCTCTGTCGCCAGCGCGCCAAGCCCCGATGACCTGCAGGTCCCTTCTCGCCAGCCCCCTACATCGAGCAGCCGTAGCTCGACCGCTGCGCAAGACCCTGCGTTTGACTCCAGGAGCACTTTTGGGTCTTCCCCCAACGCCGTGTCTTCTTTTGGATCACGCCAAGATCAGGGCCCTAGTACCACGACGACCGACGCAAGTTCCACTACCGTCGGTGTGCATTTTGCCAAGTCCGACTACGACATGAACGTCTACACGAAGACCCTCGAAGACTTCGGATTCGACAAGTCCGAGGACGCTCTTGTACAACTATGTTGCCGAGTCCGGGACCGGCAAGACCGACGACGCGGAAACGCCAAGTACCCCTACGCGTGAAGACGCCTAAGATCGTTTCGGGTTTCATCAAGTACCGCTACCGATGACTTGAACCCATACGAAAACGTGTTCCACTACCGTCTCCGAGATTGCGAGTACCTCTATCGACGACCTCGGAGCGCGAACGACGACCGTCGTCGAAGACCCGTGTAACACATGCGTCAAGTACCACTACGGAAGACCTGAACGCCTACGGACGTGTACGACTACCGTTGGCCGAAGAACCGTGGTTCACAAGCGTCGTGAATGACTACCGTTGAACGTGGATTCGTCAAGTAACTCGATCACCATGTACCACTACCGCTTCGCGGACAAAAACGACTACTTCCTCACTGAGATGTGTACCACAACTTTGACTACCGTCACCACAAGAACGACTACTTCCCACAACAACCCATAAACGACTACTTCCACTACGATGGTCCCAAGAACGTCTACTTCCTCTACATTGCACCGAACCTGAACCGCCCCGAACGCATGCTTTGAAGGTATAACCTCCGAGAATGACCGCCCGTGGATGAATGCATATGTTGTATGAAATGCTCGCGTTTGCACCGTGCCCGATGTGTTTCTTGCATGTTCCCCGTTGCCACACCGTCGTCTCGTGGGACACCCGGTTACCGGGATCACCCCACCATATTTTGACACGCTTCCGTCACTTTTCCTTTTGCATCGGTATCTCCATGAGCTACCGGAACCGATATGTTGCTGTGGCATCATTTTCGGATTCGTCGCCGTGGCACCCTTTCTTTCCACCACGGTGACAAATGCTTCATAATGCTCTTATCAACATTTTCATTAAAATTGCATAATCTTGCATATGTCATCCGCATCATGATAACAACTTCAAGAATGTTTAAATTGTTGCTTGCTTCAATTGCTAAATGCATATGAGGATTTACCGGAATTGTTGTTTGATGTTTCCGGCCTCATTTAAAATGCCTAGCTATGTATTTTACTCATGTTTCACCTCTTGCCATGTTAACCAACATTTAATTTTGTTGAGTACCTAATCGGGAGTGAAACTAAATAATGGAATGTGGTGTTTTGTCAATATGCATCCCGATGCATATTGAGCTCCACTTAACTTGTAGTGTTGTTTGTGCAGTTTGCCATGCCATGCCTCATTAAACCGGACATGCATCATACTTGTTTGCGCATCGTGCCATGCTTATGTGATGATTGTTTACTATGTTTCTTGCTTATTTCCGGGTTGCCTCTCTCGTTAGCTTCGGTTTCGTTCCGGAGTTGTGAGGATCCGTTCGGCTACGTCCGTTTGTCTCTTCATGGACCCGTTCTCCTTCCTTGCGGGATTTCAGGCTGTTGGGGAACGTAGCAATAATTCAAAATTTTCCTACGTGTCACCAAGATCAATCTAGGAGATGCTGGCAACGAGAGAGAGGTAGTGCATCTTCATACCCTTGAAGATCGCTAAGCGGAAGCGTTACAAGAACGCGGTTGATGGAGTCGTACTCGCGGCGATTCAAATCGCGGAAGATCCGATCCAGTGCCGAACGGATCGCGCCTCCGCGTTCAACACACGTACAGCCCGGGAACGTCTCCTCCTTCTTGATCTAGCAAGAGGAGAGGAGAAGTTGAGGGGGAACTCCGGAAGCACGATGGCGTGGTGGTGGAGCTCGTGGTATTCCTACAGGGCTTTGCCAAGCTCTACGGAGGAGAAGGAAGAGTTGGAGGAGGGAGGGGCTGCGCCAGGGAAGGGGTGCCGTAGCCCTCCCACCCTCCCTCTATTTATAGGGTGAAGGGGAGAGGGGGCCGGTCCCTCTGGATCCCATCTAGAGGGAGGGGGGGGCAGGAGGGGAGACTTGCCCCCCAAGCAAGGTGGAGGCGCCCCCTCCCATAGGGTTTCCAAACCCTAGGCACCTTGGGCCCTTGGGGGGGGGGCAGCAGACCAATAGGGGCTGGCTCCCTCCCATATTCAGCCCATTAAGTCCCCCGAGGCAGGTGTCCCCACCCGGTGGACCTTCGGACACCTTTCGGTGGTCCCGGTACAATACTGATAACCCCCGAAACCATTCCGGCGACTGAAACTGGACTTCCCATATATAAATCTTCACCTCTGGACCATTCCGGAACTCCTCGTGACGTCCGGGATCTCATCCAGGACTCCGAACAACCTTCAGTAACCACATACAATTTCCGATAACAACTCTAGCGTCACCGAACCTTAAGTGTGTAGACCCTACGGGTTCGGGAACCATGTAGACATGACCGAGACATTCTCCGGCCAATAACCAACAACGGGATCTAGATACCCATGTTGGCTCCCACATGTTCGACGATGATCTCATCGGATGAACCACGATGTCGGGGATTCAATCAATCCCGTATACAATTCCCTTTGTTCACCGATATGTTACTTGCCCGAGATTCGATCGTCGGTATCCCAATACCTCGTTCAATCTTGTTACCGGCAAGTCCCTTTACTCATTCCGTATTGCATGATCCCGTGGCTAACTCATTAGTCACATCGAGCTCATTATGATGATGCATTACCGAGTGGGCCCAGAGATACCTCTCCGTCATACGGAGTGACAAATCCCAGTCTCGTTTCGTGCCAACCCAACAGACACTTTCGGAGATACCTATAGTGCACCTTTATAGCCACCCAGTTACCTTGTGACATTTGGTACACCCAAAGTATTCCTACAGTATCCGGGAGTTGCACAATCTCATGGTCTAAGGAAACGATACTTGACATTAGAAAAGCTCTAGCAAAACGAACTACACGATCTTGTGCTATGCTTAGGATTGGGTCTGGTCCATCACATCATTCTCCTAATGATGTGATCCCGTTATCAATGACATCCAATGTCCATGGTCAGGAAACCATAACCATCTATTGATCAACGAGCTAGTCAACTAGAGGCTTACTAAGGACATGTTGTGGTCTATGTATTCACACATGTATTACGGCTTCTAGTTAGTACAATTATAGCATGAAATATAGACAATTATCATGAACAAGGAAATACAATAATAACCATTTTATTATTGCCTCTAGGGTATATTTCCAACAGTCTCCCACTTGCACTAGAGTCAATAATCTAGTTCACATCACTATGTGATTGTAATTAATCCAACACCCATGGGGTTTGTTCATATCTTGCTTGTGAGAGAGGTCTATTAGTCAATGGGTCTGAACCTTTCAGATCCATGTGTGCTTTACAAATCTCTATGTCATCTTGTAGATGCAGCTACCACGCGCTACTTGGAGCTATTCCAAACAACTGCTCTACTATACGAATCCGGTTTACCACTCAGAGTCATCCGGATTAGTGTCAAAGTTTGCATCGACGTAACCCTTTACGACGAACTCTTTTACCACCTCCATAATCGATAAAATTCCTTAGTCGACTAGTTACTAAGGATAAGTTCGACCACTGTCATGTGACCCATTCTTGGATCACTCTTGTACCCCTTGACTGACTCATGGCAAGGCACACTTCAGGTGCGGTACACAACATAGCATACTGTTGAGCCTACGTCTAAAGCATAGGGGACGACCTTCGTCCTTTCTCTCTCTTCTGCCGTGGTCAGATCTTGAGTCTCACTCAATGCTCACACCTTATAACACAGCCAAGAACTTCTTCTTTGCTGATCTTATTTGAACTCCTTCAAAATCTTGTCACGGTATGTATTCATTTGAAAGTACTATTAAGCGTTTTTTGATCTATCCTTATAGATCTTGATGCTCAATGTTCAAGTAGCTTAATCCAGGTTTTCCATTGAAAAAAACTTTTCAAATAACCCTATATGCTTTCCAGAAATTTTACATCATTTCTGATCAACAATATGTCAACAACATATACTCATCAGAAATTCTATAGTGCTCCCACTCACTTCTTTGGAAATACAAGTTTCTCATAAACTTTGTATAAACCCAAAATCTTTGATCATCTCATCAAAGCGTATATTCCAACTCCGAGATGCTTACTCCAGTCCTTAGAAGGATTGCTGGAGCTTTGCATACTTGTTAGCATCTTTTAGGATTGACAAAAACCTTCTGGTTGTATCACATACAACCTTTCCTCAAGAAAATTGTCGAGGAAACAATGTTTTGACATCCTTTTAAAATCCATCTGTACCCAATAGCCTTACGACCATCAAGTAGTTCTTCCAAAGTCTATAATTTGTTTTTTATACATGGATCCTCTCTCGGATTTTATGGCCTCGAGCCATTCGTCGGAATTCGGGCCCACCATCGCTTCTCCATAGCTCGTAGGTTCATTGTTGTCTAGCAACATGACTTCCAAGACAGGATTACGTACCACTCTGAAGTAGTACGCATCCTTGTCGACCTATGAGGTTTGGTAGTGACTTGATCCGAAGTTTGATGATCACCATCATAAGCTTCCACTTCAATTGGTGTAGGTGCCATAGGAACAACTTCCTGTGCCCTGCTACACACTAGTTGAAGTGACGGTTCAATAACCTCATCAAGTCTCCATCATCCTCCCACTCAATTCTTTCGAGAGAAACTTTTCCTCGAGAAAGGACCCGTTTCTAGAAACAATCACTTTTGCTTCCGGATTTGAAATAGGAGGTATACCCAACTGTTTTGGGTATTATATGAAGATGCATTTATCCGCTTTGGGTTCGAGCTTATCAGCCTGAAACTTTTTCACATAAGCGTCGCAGCCCCAAACTTTTAAGAAACGACAGCTTAGGTTTTTCTAAACCATAGTTCATATGGTGTCGTCTCAACGGAATTGCGTGGTGCCCTATTTAAAGTGAATGCGGTTGTCTCTAATGCCTAACCCATAAACGATAGTGGTAATTCGATAAGAGACATCATGGTATGCATCATATCCAATAGGGTGCATTTATGATGTTCGGACACACCATCACACTATGGTGTTCCAGGCGGTATTAGTTGTGAAACAATTTCCACAATGTCTTAATTGTGTGACAAACTCGTAACTCAGATATTCATCTCTATGATCATATCATAGACATTTTATCCTCTTGTCACGACGATCTTCAACTTCACTATGAAATTACTTAAACCTTTCAATAATCCAGACTTGTGTTTCATCAAGTAAATTTACTCAGCATCTACTCAAATCATTTGTGAAGTAAGAACATAACGATATCCACTGCGTGCCTCAGCACTCATTAGACCGCACACATCAAAATGTATTACTTCCAACAAGTTGCTTTCTTGTTCCATCTTATTGAAAACGAGGCCTTTCAGTCATCTTGCCCATGTGGTATGATTTGCATGTCTCAAGTGATTCAAAATCAAGTGAGTCCAAACGATCCATCTGTATGGAGTTTCTTCATGCATATCTACCAATAGACATGGTTCGCATGTCTCAATCTTTTCAAAAACGAGTGAGTCCAAAGATCCATCAACATGGAGCTTCTTCATGCGTTTTATACCAACATGACTCAAATGGCAGTGCCACAAGTATGTGGTACTATCATTACTATCTTATATCTTTTGGCATGAACATGTGTATCACTACGATCGAGATTCAATAAACCATTCATTTTAGGTGCAAGACCATTGAAGGTATTATTCAAATAAATAGAGTAACCATTATTCTTCTTAAATGAATAACCGTATTGCGATAAACATAATCCAATCATGTCTATGCTCAACGCAAACACCAAATAACAATTATTTAGGTTTAACACCAATCCCGATGGTAGAGGGAGCGTGTGATGTTTGATCACATCAACCTTGGAAACACTTCCAACACATATCGTCATCTCACCTTTAGCTAGTCTCCGCAGCCTTTTATTTCGAGTTACTAACACTTAGCAACCGAACCGGTATTTATTACCCTGGTGCTACTAGGAGTACTAGTAAAGTACACAATAATATAATGTATATTCAAAATACTTCAGTCGACCTTGCCAGCCTTCTCATCTACCAAGTATCTAGGGTAGTTCTGCTTCAGTGACTGTTCCCCTCATTACAGAAGCACTTAGTCTCGGGTTTGGGTTCAACCTTGGGTTTCTTCACTAGAGCAGCAACTGATTTTCCATTTCATGAAGTATCCCTTCTTTCCCTTGCCCTTCTTGAAACTAGTGGTTTTACTAACCCTCAACAATTGATGCTCCTACTTGATTTCTACTTTCGCAGTGTCAAACATCGCGAATTGCTCAAGGATCATCATGTCTATCCCTGATATGTTATAGTTCATCATGAAGCTCTAATAGCTTGGTGGTAGTGACTATGGAGAACCATCACTATCTCATCTGGAAGATTAACTCCCACTCGATTCAAGCGATTGTAGTACTCAGACAATCTGAGCACATGCTCAACTATTGAGCTTTTCTCCCTTAGTTTGCAGGCTTAAGAAACTTGTCAGAGGTCTCATACCTCTTGACGTGGGCACTAGTCTGAAATCCCAATTTCAGTCTTTGGAACATCTCATATGTTCTGCGACGTTTCAAAAACGTCTTTGGTGCCACAATTCTAAACCGTTAGCATTATGCACTGAACTATCACGTAGTCATCAAAATGTGTATGTCAGATGTTTCCCAACATCTACAGACGACGCTCGAGGTTCAGCACATCGAGCGGTGCATTAAGGACATAAGCCTTCTGCGCAGCAATGAGGATAATCCTCAGTATACGGACCCAGTTCGCATAATTTCTACTATCAACTTTCAACTAAATTTTCTCTAGGAACATATCTTAAATAGTAGAACTAAAGTGTAAGCTACGACATAATTTGCAAAGACCTTTTGACTATGTTCATGATAATTAAGTTCATCTGATTATTTAATGAACTCCCACTTAGATATACATCCCTCTAGTCATCTAAGTAATACATGATCCGAGTCAACTAGGCTGTGTCCAATCATCACGTGAGACGGACTAGTCATCATCGGTGAACATCTTCATGTTGATCGTATCTACTATACGACTCATGTTCGACCTTTCGGTCTCTTGTGTTCCGAGGCCATGTCTGTACATGCTAGGCTCGTCAAGTCAATATAAGTGTTTCGCATGTGTAAATCTGGCTTACACCCGTTGTATTCGAACGTTAGAATCTATCACAGCCGATCATCACGTGGTGCTTCGAAACAACAAACCTTCGCAATGGTGCACAGTTAGGGGGAACACTTTCTTGAAATTTTAGTGAGGGATCATCTTATTTATGCTATCGTCGTTCTAAGCAAATAAGATGTAAACATGACAAACATCACATGCAAATCATAAAGTGACATGATATGGCCAATATCATCTTGCGCCTTTGATCTCCATATTCGAGGCACGACATGAACACCATCGTCACCGGCATGACACCATGATCTCCATCATCGTGTCTTCATAAAGTTGCCTCGCCAACTATTACTTCTACTACTATGGCTAACGGTTAGCAATAAAGTGAAGTAATTACATGGCGTTTTCATTGACACATAGGTCATAAATAAATTAAGACAACTCCAATGGCTCCTGCCGGTTGTCATACTCATCGACATGCAAGTCGTGATTCCTATTACAAGAACATGATCAATCTCATACATCACAGATATCATTCATCACATCCTTTTGGCCATATCACATCACATAGCAAACCCTGCAAAAACAAGTTAGACGTCCTCTAATTGTTGTTGCATGTTTTACGTGGTTGCTATGGGTTTCTAGCAAGAATGTTTCTTACGTACGCAAAACCACAACGGTGATATACCAATTGCTATTTACCCTTCATAAGGACCCTTTTCATCGAATCCGATCCGACTAAAGTGGGAGAGACAGATGAAGGAAATATGCCCTAGAGGCAATAATAAAGTTATTATTTATTTCCTTATATCATGATAAATGTTTATTATTCATGCTAGAATTGTATTAACCGGAAACATAATACATGTGTGAATACATAGACAAACAGAGTGTCACTAGTATGCCTCTACTTGACTAGCTCGTTGATCAAAGATGGTTATGTTTCCTAACCATAGACATGAGTTGTCATTTGATTAATGGGATCACATCATTAGGAGAATGATGTGATTGACTTGACCCATTCCGTTAACATAGCACTTGATCGTTTAGTTTGTTGCTATTGCTTTCTTCATGACTTATACATGTTCCTATGACTATGAGATTATGCAACTCCCGTTTACCGTAGGAACACTTTGTGTGCTACCAAACGTCACAACGTAACTGGGTGATTATAAAGGTGCTCTACAGGTGTCTCCGAAGGTACTTGTTGGGTTGGCGTATTTCGAGATTAAGATTTGTCACTCCGATTGTCGGAGAGGTATCTCTGGGCCCTCTCGCTAATGCACATCACTTAAGCCTTGCAAGCAAAACAACTAATAAGTTAGTTGCAAGATGATGTATTACGGAACGAGTAAAGAGACTTGCCGGTAACGAGATTGAACTAGGTATTGAGATACCGACGATCGAATCTCGGGCAAGTAACATACCGATGACAAAGGGAACACCGTATGTTGTTATGTGATCTGACTGATAAAGATCTTCGTAGAATATGTAGGAGCCAATATGAGCATCCAGGTTCCGCTATTGGTTATTGACCGGTGTCTACATTGTTCTCGAACCCGTAGGGTCCGCACGCTTAACGTTACGATGACAGTTTCATTATGAGTTTATATATTTTGATGTACCGAAGGTTATTTGGAGTCCCGGATGTGATCACGGACTTGACGAGGAGTCTCGAAATGGTCGAGACATAAAGATCGATATATTGGACGACTATATTTGGACACCGGAAAGGTTCCGGGTGAGATTGGGACAATACCGGATCACCGGGAGGTTATCGGAACCCCCCGGGAGGTATATGGGCCTTATTGGGCCTTAGTGGAAAGGAGGGGAAAGGAGCAAGGGAGGGGGCGCCCCCCAAGCCCAATCCGAATTGGGAGGGGGGCCGCCCCCCTTTCCTTCCTCCCTCCTTCCTCTTCCTTCCCTCTCCTACTCCTAATAGGAAAAAGGGGAGTCCTACACCCGATGGGAGTTGGACTCCCCCCCTTGGGCGCGCCACCCTCCTTGGCCGCCCCCCCTCCACCACTCCTTTATATACGGGGGCAGGGGGGCACCCCAGAGACACAACAATTGATCATTGATCTCTTAGCCGTGTGCGGTGCCCCCCTCTACCATAATCCTCGATAATATTGTAGCGGTGCTTAGGCGAAGCCCTGCGACGGTAGAACATCAAGATCGTCACCACGCCGTCGTGCTGACGGAACTCATCCCCGACACTTTGCTGGATCGGAGTCCGGGGATCGTCATCGAGCTGAACGTGTGCAAAAACTCGGAGGTGCCGTAGTTTCGGTGCTTGATCGGTCGGGCCGTGAAGACATACGACTACATCAACCACGTTGTTATAACGCTTCCGCTTCCGGTCTATGAGGGTACGTAGACAACACTCTCCCCTCTCGTTGCTGTGCATCACCATGATCTTGCATGTGCGTAGGAATGTTTTTGAAATTACTACGTTCCCCAACAGTGGCATCAGAGCCTAGGTTTTATGTGTTGATGTTATATGCACGAGTAGAACACAAGTGAGTTGTGGGCGATATAAGTCATACTACTTACCAGCATGTCACACTTTGGTTCGGCGGTATTGTTGGATGAAGCGGCCCGGACCGACATTACGCGTATGCTTACGCAAGACTGGTTCTACCGACGTGCTTTGCACACAGCTGGTTGGCGGGTGTCAGTTTCTCCAACTTTAGTTGAACCGAGTGTGGCTACGCCCGGTCCTTGAGAAGGTTAAAACAGCACCAACTAGACAAACTATCGTTGTGGTTTTGATGCGTAGGTAAGAACGGTTCTTGCTAAGCCCATAGCAGCCACGTAAAACTTGCAACAACAAAGTAGAGGACATCTAACTTGTTTTTGCAGGGCATGTTGTGATGTGATATGGTCAAGACGTGATGAGATATAAGTTGTTGTATAAGATGATCATGTTTTGTTGAAGTTATCAGCAACTGGCAGAAGCCTTATGGTTGTCTCTTTATTGCATAAGATGCAAGCACCAAATAATTGCTTTACAATTATCGCTATGCGATAGCAAGAGTTGCAAGAGCAATAGTTGGCGAGATGACCATGTGACGACACATTGATATAGATCAAGATGATGGAGATCATGGTGTCATGCCGGTGACGATGGAAATCATGACGATGTTTTGGAGATGGAGATCAAAGGCACAAGATGATGATGGCCATATCATGTCACATATTTTGATTGCATGTGATGTTTATCTTTTATGCATCTTATCTTGCTTTAATTGACGGTAGCATTATAAGATGATCTCTCACTAAATTTCAAGATAAAAAGTGTTCTCCCTGAGTATGCACCGTTGCCAAAGTTCGTCGTGCCCAGACACCACGTGATGATCGGGTGTGATAAGCTCTACGTCCATCTACAACGGGTGCAAGCCAGTTTTGCACACGCAGAATACTCAGGTTAAACTTGACGAGCCTAGCATATGCAGATATGGCCTCGGAACACTGAGACCGAAAGGTCGAGCGTGAATCATATAGTAGATATGATCAACATAGTGATGTTCACCATTGAAAACTACTCCATTTCACGTGTTGATCGGTTATGGTTTAGTTGATTTGGATCACGTGATCACTTAGATGATTAGAGGGATGTCTATCTAAGTGGGAGTTCTTAAGTAATATGATTAATTGAACTTTAATTTATCATGAACTTAGTCCTGGTAGTATTAGCATATCTATGTTGAAGATCAATAGATCGCGTTTAGCTCCCCTGCTTTATTTTTGATATGTTCCTAGAGAAAACTAAGTTGAAAGATGTTAGTAGCAATAATGCGGATTGGATCCGTGATCTGAGATTTATCCTCATTGCTGCACATAAGAATTATGTCTTTGATGCACTGCTAGGTGACAAACCTATTGCAGGAGCAGATGCAGATGTTATGAACATTTGGCTAGCTCAATATGATGACTACTTGATAGTTTAGTGCACCATGCTTAAACGGCTTAGAATCGGGTCTTCAAAGACGTTTTGAACGTCATGGACCATATGAGATGTTCCAGGAGTTGAAGTTAATATTTCAAGCAAATACCCGAGTTGAGAGATATGAAGTCTCCAACAAGTTCTATAGCTAAAAGATGGAGGAGAATAGCTCAAGCAGTGAGCATGTGCTCAGATTGTCTGGGTACTACAATCGCTTGAATCAAGTGGGAGTTAATCTTCCAGATAAAATAGTGATTGACAGAATTCTCTAGTCACCATCACCAAGTTAGTAGAACTTCGTGATGAACTATGATATGCAAGGGATAACGGAAACGATTCCCAAGCCCTTCGTAATGCTGAAATCGATGAAGGTAGAAATCATGAAAAATATCAATTGTTGATGGTAGACAAGACCACTAGTTTCAAGAAAAGGGCAAAGGGAAGAAGGGGAACTTCAAGAAGAATGGCAAGCAAGTTGTTGCTCAAGTGAAGAAGCCCAAGTATGGTCCTAAGCCTGAGACTAAGTGCTTCTACTGCAAAGGGACTGGTCACTGGAAGCGGAACTGCCTCAAGTATTTGGCGGATAAGAAGGATGGCAAAGTGAACAAAGGTATATTTGATATACAGATTATTGATGTGTATTTTACTAGTGTTCGTAGCAACCCCTCGATATTTGATACTGGTTCAGTTGCTAAGAGTAGTAACTTGAAACGGGAGTTGCAGAATGAACATAGACTAGTTAAGGGTGAAGTGACGATGTGTGTTGGAAGTGGTTCCAAGATTGGTATGATCATCATCGCACACTCCCTATACTTTTGGGATTAGTGTTGAACCTAAATAAGTGTTATTTGGTGTTTGCGTTGAGCATGAATATGATTTGATCATGTTTATTGCAATACGGTTATTCATTTAAGTAAGAGAATAAATTGTTGTTCTGTTTACATGAATAAAACCTTATATGGTTACACACCCAATGAAAATGGTTCGCTGGATCTCGATCGTAGTGATACACATATTCATAATATTGAAACCAAAAGATGCAAAGTTAATAATGATGGTTCAGTTTATTTGTGGCACTGCCGTTTAGGTCATATTGGTGTAAAGCGCATGAAGAAAATCCATGCTGATGGGCTTTTGGAATCACTTGATTATGAATCAGTTGATGCTTGCGAACCATGCCTCATGGGCAAGATGACTAAGACTCCGTTCTCCAGAACGATGGAGCGAGCAACAGATTTGTTGGAAATCATACATACTGATGTATGTGGTCCGATGAATATTGAGGCTCGTGGCAGGTATCATTATTTTCTGATCTACTTGATGAAACACAAGTCTGAAACATTTGAAAAGTTCAAAGAATTTCAGAGTGAAGTGTAGAATCATCGTAACAAAAATGAAAGTTTCTACGACATGATCACAGAAGTAAAATATTTGAGTTACGAGTTTGGCCTTCAGTTAAAAACAATGTGAAATAGTTTTACTACTCACGCCACCTGGAACACCACAGCATAATGGTGTGTCCGAACGTCATAACCGTACTTTATTAGATATGGTGCGATCTATGATGTCTCTTACCGATCTACCACTATCGTTTTGGGGTTATGCATTAGAGACAGCTGCATTCATGTTAAATAGGGCACCATCTAAATCCGTTGAGACGACACCGTATGAAGTATGGTTTGGCAAGAAACCTAAGCTGTCATTTCTTAAAGTTTGAGGTTGCAATGCTTATGTGAAAAAGTTTCAACCTGATAAGCTCTAACCCAAATCGGAGAAGTGCGTCTTCATAGGATACCCAAAAGAAAATGTTGGGTACACCTTCTATCACAGATCCAAAGGCAATATATTCGTTGCTTTGAATGGATCCTTTCTAGAAAAGGAGTTTCTCTCGAAAGAAGTGAGTGGGAGGAAAGTAGAACTTGATAAGGTAACTGTACCTGCTCCCTTATTGGAAAGTAGTTCATCACAGAAATCTGTTCCTGTGACTACTACACCGATTAGTGAGGAAGCTAATGATGATGATCATGTAACTTCAGATCAAGTTACTATCGAACCTCATAGGTAAACCAGAGTGAGATCCGCACCAGAGTGGTACGATAATCCTGTTCTGGAGGTCATGTTACTTGACCATGACGAGCCTACGAACTATGAGGAAGCGATGATGAGCCCAGATTCCGCGAAATGCCTTGAGGCCATGAAATCTGAGATGAGATCCATGTATGAGAACAAAGTATGGACTTTGATTGACTTGCCCAATGATCGGCGAGCCATTAAGATTAAATGGATCTTCAAGAGGAAGACGGACGCTGATAATAGTGTTACTATTTACAAAGCTAGAATTGTCGCAAAAAGGTTTTCGACAAGTTCAAGGTGTTGACTACGATGAGAGTTTCTCACTCGTATCTATGCTTAAGTCTGTCCGAATCATGTTAGCAATTGCCGCATTTTATGAAATCTAGCAAATGGATAAACAAAACTGCATTCCTTAATGGATTTATTAAAGAAGAGTTGTATATGATGCAACCAGAAGGTTTTGTCAATCCTAAAGGTACTAACAAAATATGCAAGCTCCAGTGATCCATCTATGGACTGGTGCAAGCATCTCGGAGTTGGAATATACGCTTTGATAAGTTGATCAAAGCATATAGTTTTATACAGACTTGCGGTGAAGCCTGTATTTACAAGAAAGTGAGTGGGAGCACTACAGCATTTCTGATAAGTATATGTGAAAGACATATTGTTGATCGGAGATAATGTAGAATTATTTTGCAAAGCATAAAGGAATGTTTGAAAGGAGTTTTTCAAAGAAAGACCTCGGTGTAGCTGCTTACATATTGAGCATCAAGATCTATAGAGATAGATCAAGATGCTTGATAAGTTTTTCAATGAGTACATACCTTGACAAGATTTTGAAGTAGTTCAAAATCGAACAGTCAAAGAAGGAGTTCTTGCCTGTGTTACAAAGGTGTGAAGTTGAGTAAGACTCAAAACCCGACCATGGCAGAAGATAGAGAGAGAATGAAAGTCATTCCCTATGCCTCAGCCATAGGTTCTATAAAGTATGCCATGCTGTGTACCAGAACTATTGTATACCCTGCCCTGAGTTTGGCAAGGGAGTACAAAAGTGATCTAGGAGTAGATCACTGGACATTGGTCAAAATTATCCTTAGTGGAATAAGGATATGTTTCTCGATTATGGAGGTGGCAAAAGGTTCGTCGTAAAGGGTTACGTCGATGCAAGTTTTGACACTGATCCAGATGACTCTAAGTCTCAATCTGGATACATATTGAAAGTGGGCGCAATTAGCTAGAGTAGCTCCATGCAGAGCATTGTTGACATAGAAATTTGCAAAATACTTACGGATCTGAATGTGGCAGACCCGTTGACTAAACTTCTCTCACAAGCAAAACATGATCACACCTTAGTACTCTTTGGGTGTTAATTATTTTGCGATGTGAACTAGATTATTGACTCTAGTAAACCCTTTGGGTGTTGGTCACATGTCGATGTGAACTATGGGTGTTAATCACATGGTGATGTGAACCATTGATGTTAAATCACATGGCAATGTGAACTAGATTATTGACTCTAGTGCAAGTGGGAGACTGAAGGAAATATACCCTAGAGGTAATAATAAAGTTATTATTTATTTCCTTATATCATGATAAATGTTTATTATTCATGCTAGAATTGTATTAACCGGAAACATAATACATGTGTGAATACATAGACAAACAGAGTGTCACTAGTATGCCTCTACTTGACTAGCTCGTTGATCAAAGATGGTTATGTTTCCTAACCATAGACATGAGTTGTCATTTGATTAACGGGATCGCATCATTGGGAGTATGATGTGATTGACTTGACCCATTCCGTTAACATAGCACTTGATCGTTTAGTTTGTTGCTATTGCTTTCTTCATGACTTATACATGTTCCTATGACTATGAGATTATGCAACTCCCATTTACCGGAGGAACACTTTGTGTGCTACCAAACGTCATAACGTAACTAGGTGATTATAAAGGTGCTCGACAGGTGTCTCTGAAGGTGCTTGTTGGGTTGACGTATTTCGAGATTAGGATTTGTCACTCCGATTGTCGGAGAGGTATCTCTGGGCCCTCTCGGTAATGCACATCACTTAAGCCTTGCAAGCAATGCAACTAATAAGTTAGTTGCAAGATGATGTATTACGGAACGAGTAAAGAGACTTGCCGGTAACGAGATTGAACTAGGTATTGAGATACCGACGATCGAATCTTGGGCAAGTAACATACCGATGACAAAGGGAACAACGTATGTTGTTATGCGGTCTGACCGATAAAGATCTTCGTAGAATATGTAGGAGCCAATATGAGCATCCAGGTTCCGCTATTGGTTATTAACTGGAGACGTGTCTCGGTCATGTCTACATTGTTCTCGAACCCGTAGGGTCCGCACGCTTAACGTTACGATGACAGTTTCATTATGAGTTTATATATTTTGATGTACCAAAGGTTGTTCGGAGTCCCGGATGTGATCACGGACTTGACGAGGAGTCTCGAAATGGTCGAGACATAAAGATCGATATATTGGACGACTATATTTGGACACCGGAAAGGTTCCGGGTGAGATTGGGACAATACCGGATCACTGGGAGGTTATCGGAACCCCCCGGGAGGTATATGGGCCTTATTGGGCCTTAGTGGAAAGGAGGGGAAAGGAGCAAGGGAGGGGGTGCGCCCCCCCAAGCCCAATCAGAATTGGGAGGGGGGCCGGCCCCCCCTTTCCTTCCTCCCTCCTTCCTATTCCTTCCCTCTCCTACTCCTAATAGGAAAAAGGGGAGTCCTACTCCCGGTGGGAGTTGGACTCCCCCCCTTGGGCGCGCCACCCTCCTTGGCCGGCCCCCTCCTCCACTCCTTTATATACGGGGGCAGGGGGCACCCCAGAGACACAACAATTGATCATTGATCTCTTAGCCGTGTGCGGTGCCCCCTCCACCATAATCCTTGATAATATTGTAGCGGTGCTTAGGCGAAGCCCTGCGACGGTAGAACATCAAGATCTTCACCACGCCGTCGTGCTGACGGAACTCATACCCGACACTTTGCTGGATCGGAGTCCGGGGATCGTCATCGAGCTGAACGTGTGCAAAAACTCGGAGGTGCCGTAGTTTCGGTGCTTGATCGGTCGGGCCGTGAAGACGTACGACTACATCAACCACGTTGTTATAACGCTTCCGCTTCCGGTCTACGAGGGTATGTAGACAACACTCTCACCATGATCTTGCGTGTGCGTAGGATTTTTTTTTTGAAATTACTACGTTCCCCAACAACAGACACCCGCCAGCCACCATATGCATCAAGTGCATGTCAGTCGGTGGAACCAGTCTCACGTAAGCGTACGTGTAAGGTCGGTCCGGGCCGCTTCATCCCACAATACCGCCGGATCAAGATAAGACTAGTAACGGCAAGCAAATTAAACAAATCATCGCCCACTACGCATAGACCTAGCTCATGATGCCACTGTTGGGGAACGTAGCAATAATTCAAAATTTTCCTACGTGTCACCAAGATCAATCTAGGAGATGCTGGCAATGAGAGAGAGGGAGTGCATCTTCATACCCTTGAAGATCTCTAAGCGGAAGCGTCACAAGAACGCGGTTGATGGAGTCGTACTCGCGGTGATTCAAATCGCGGAAGATCCGATCTAGCGCCGAACGGACGGTGCCTACGCATTCAACACACGTACAGCCCGAGGACGTCTCCTACTTCTTGATCCAGCAAGAGGAGAGGAGAAGTTGAGGGAGAACTCCGGCAGCACGACGGCGTGGTGGTGGAGCTCATGGTATTCCTGCAGAGCTTCGCCAAGCTCTACGGAGGAGAAGGAAGAGTTGGAGGAGGTAGGGGCTGCGCTAGGGAAGGGGTGCTGCAGCCCTCCCACCCTCCCTGTATCTATAGGGTGAAGGGGAGAGGGGGCCGGCCCCTCTGGATCCCATCTAGAGGGGGGGGGGCAGGAGGGGAAACTTGCCCCCCAAGCAAGGTGGAGGCGCCCCCTCCCCTAGGGTTTCCAAACCCTAGGCGCCTTGGGCCCTTGGGGGGGGGGAGCACCAGCCCACTAGGGGCTGGTTCCCTCCCATATTCAGCCCATTAAGTCCCCCGAGGCAGGTGTCCTCACCCGGTGGACCTTTGGACACCTTTCGGTGGTCCTGGTACAATACCGATAACCCCCGAAACCATTCCGGCGACTGAAACTGGACTTCCCATATATAAATCTTCACCTCCGGACCATTCCAGAACTCCTCGTGACGTCCGGGATCTCATTCGGGACTCCGAACAACCTTCGGTAACCACATACAATTTCCCATAACAACTCTAGCGTCACTGAACCTTAAGTGTGTAGACCCTACGGGTTCGGGAAGCATGTAGACATGACCGAGACATTCTCCGGCCAATAACCAACACGGGATCTAGATACCCATGTTGGCTCCCACATGTTCCACGATGATCTCATCGGATGAACCACGATGTCGGGGATTCAATCAATCCCGTATACAATTCCCTTTGTTCACCGGTATGTTACTTGCCCGAGATTCGATCGTCGGTATCCCAATACCTCGTTAAATCTCGTTACCGGCAAGTCTCTTTACTCGTTCCGTAATGCATGATCTCGTGGCTAACTCATTAGTCACATTGAGCTCATTATGATGATGCATTACCGAGTGGGCCCAGAGATACCTCTCCATCACACGGAGTGACAAATCCCAGTCTCGATTCGTGCCAACCCAACAGACACTTTCGGAGATACCTATAGTGCACCTTTATAGCCACCCAGTTACGTTGTGACATTTGGTACACCCAAAGTATTCCTACGGTATCCGGGAGTTGCACAATCTCATGGTCTAAGGAAACGATACTTGACATTAGAAAAGCTCTAGCAAAACGAACTACACGATCTTGTGCTATGCTTAGGACTAGGTCTGGTCCATCACATCATTCTCCTAATGATGTGATCCCGTTATAAATGACATCCAATGTGCATGGTCAGGAAACCATAACCATCTATTGATCAACGAGCTAGTCAACTAGAGGCTTACTAGGGACATGTTGTGGTCTATGTATTCACACATGTATTACTGCTTCTAGTTAATACAATTATAGCATGAACCATTGACAATTATAATGAACAAGGAAATACAATAATAACCATTTTATTATTGCCTCTAGGGCATATTTCCAACACAAGCAAGATGACCATACCCTCGAAATCACTTCTATCTTTGCTTGCTAGTTGCTCGCTCTATTGGTATGCCGCGATACCTACCACTTGCTATATCATGCCTCCCTTATTGCCATGACAAGCCTCTCCCGCCTGACCTAGCAAACCGTTGTTTGGCTATGTTACTGCTTTGCTCAGCCCCTCTTATAGCGTTGCTAGTTGCAGGTGAAGTTGAAGTTTGTTCCATGTTTGGAACATGGATTTGTTGGGATATCATTATTATATCTTATTTACTTTAATGCACCTATATACTTGGTAAAGGATGGAAGGCTCGGCCTTATGCCTGGTGTTTTGTTCCTCTCTTGCCGCCCTAGTTTCCATCATACCGGTGTTATGTTCCTTGATTTTGCATTCCTTACGCGGTTGGGTTATATTGGGAACCCCTTGATAGTTCGCTTTGAATAAAACTCCTCCAGCAAGGCCCAACCTTGGTTTTACCATTTGCCACCCAACCTTTTTTCCCCTTGGGTTTCCGGAGCCCGAGGGTCATCTCTATTTTAACCCCCGGGCCAGTGCTCCTCTGAGTGTTGGTCCAAACTAGATCCCCTTGCAGCGCCACCTCGGGGAAACTTGAGGGTTGGTTTTAGTTGTACGGATTTCTTATCCGGTGTGCCCTGAGAATGAGATATGTGCAACTCCTATCGGGATTTGTCGGCACATTCGAGCGGCTTTGCTGGTCTTGTTTTACCATTGTTGAAATGTCTTGTAACCAGGATTCCGAGTCTGATCGGGTCTTCCCGGGAGAAGGAATATCCTTCGTTGAACGTGAGAGCTTGTGATGGGCTAAGTTGGGACACCCCTGCAGGGTTTGAACTTTTGAAAGCCGTGCCCACGGTTATGGGAAGATGGGAATTTGTTAATGTCTGGTTGTAGAGAACTTGAAACTTAACTTAATTAAAATGCATCAACCTCGTGTGTAGCCATGATGGTCTCTTCTCGGCGGAGTCCGGGAAGTGAACACGGTTCTTGTGTTATGCTTGAACGTAAGTAGTTTCAGGATCACTTCTTGATCACTTTTAGTCCACGACCGTGCTTTGCTTATCTTCTCGCTCTTATTTGCATATGTTAGCCACCATATATGCCTAGTGCTTGCTGCAGCTACACCTCACTACCCTTTCCTACCCATAAGCTTAAATAGTCTTGACCTCGCGGGTGTGAGATTGATGAGTCCTCGTGACTCACAGATACTTCCAAATAGTTGCAGGTGCCGATGATACCAGTGCAGATGACGCAGCTGAGCTCAAGTGGGAGCTCGATAAAGATCGTGTTCGTTGTATTGTTTCGTTTTCCATTTGATCAGTAGTGGAGACCAGTCGGGGCGATTGGGGATCTAGCATTTGGGGTTATCTTCTTTTATTTTGGTTCTATAGTCGGACCTTTATTGTATTCTGGATGATGTATGTTTAACTTGTATTTGTGTGAAGTGGCGATTGTAAGCCAACTCTTTATCCCTTTCTATTCAGTACATGGGATTGTGTGAAGATTACCCCTCTTGCGACAAACCTACCATGCAGCTATGCCTCTAAGTCATGCCCCAACACGTGGGAGATATAGCCGCATCGTGGGTGTTACAAGTTGGTATCAGTGCCTTCCCCGACTTAGGAGCCCTCTGCTTGATCGAATCGCTGGCGTTGTTGAGTCTAGAAAAATGTTTTGAGTCTTATAGGATTATATATATCAGAGAGTAGGATTCTTTTTACTCCTCAGTCCCTTCGTCGCTCTGGTGAGGCCTCCTGACGTAGAGTTTTGACTCTTCTCTTCTCAAATTTGACTAAAAAAAATTAGGATCACGCGGGTATCTTGGAATCATTCCGATGGTTTTGTGACGAGAACATTGTTCTTGGTGCCTCCTGACATTTAGGGGTTGTGGCAGTGTCCCGGGGAGTTGAGCTTCGAGGTGTTGTCGTCACAATTTTATCGTTGCAGTTCTGGAATACCTGAGTTTGCCGACATAAAAAATCTCTTTTATGCAGTTGTTGGTGAGATAACCTCGACGCCACCCAGTACTGGGGCGGGAGTTCGGGAGTATTGCCATAACTCGTATAACGGATGCTTTTCGAAGGCTGAGGTAAATGATTTCCGAAGGTTTCTTGGTTATGTGTTGAAGGATGGATACAACTAGATGTAGGATTTGTTAGTTTTGGGTGAGATATTATGCTTCCCCTGTATCCCCAACACCTGATTGCATAACCAGAAAGTTTCGAGAGTTTATAAGTGGGAATTCAAGTAGCTCCTAGGATATCTTTCCGACAGATGCATGATATGAGATTGGGGTTCGACGTCTAGTGGTCCGCCTATCCACGATGGGTTTTACAGTGGTCTCGTTGTGTCTTAAAGAGTCCTTGGCTATGCTGACTCGGGGACGCTTCGTATGTCATGTGCACTGCCTTGTACATGATGGTGCTGTACGATCGAGCCCATGTGGGCCCCACCATGAAAACTTCGGACGAAATCTCTATCATATGTTTGTTCCGGCTTATTTTGCAAGCCAAATCCTTAGTTTTGTTTTTCAGTTGTGGTATTCGAGTTGCTTCGAAGTCAAGTGTTGATTCCATGCCTTTTCCTCGCCGATGCTCTCATATTTCTATGGGAGTGCTAATCCTTTTCGATCATCGAGATGGTCATGCCAATCCTTTTCAACCGGCATGTTTCTCTTCAAGTGGATCCGATCATTTTCAACATCTGCAAGTTGAACTCAAAGTCTTCTCAATGTTATTTGTTTCATCCGTCCCAAGTTGCCTTTGTTTTCCCGCCCTCCCATCCTTTTTCTTCAAGGACTCAGATTTCTTAATCAAATATCCATTTTATTCATGCGAAGTTTCTTCGTTCTTTTCAATCAACGTTCTTACCCGGTGTTTTCTCATGAAGATGCTCTACTAGTTTATCATTCTTCATTATTTTCTTCTCCGGTGGATTAAATTCAAGATTTTAGTGTTGATCATATTCATTTCCTCATTTCAAATGTTTTCTCATGCCGGTGCACCTCTTTATCATTCACCTCTCACTATTCAATTGTTTCGGAGTACCGAAGATATCTCAGAAGATTCAAGTTTCCATTCTCGATCCGTTCAATTTATTTCGAGGTTGTTATCTCATTCAAGCCATTTAATTCAACCGGCGCAAATCTCTCTTAAGTTGTTCTACAGTGTTTTCTCTTGAGTGGGCCCTAACCCACAGGTCTTTTCTCAGGATCTTACCTGACTCTTCTTTTCTTTCCCGGAGCTACCTCTCAAATTCTTCAAGATCTGTCAAATTATTTTCATCGTTGGTTCAACCTTTCTAATTTCCATTCCGGAGTGTCTCAACAATTCGTGGTGTTGTTTCTCATCATCATTCTCTGCATTTGAAGACCAAAGAAGTTTTTTCTCTTAAATCTTGCTCCATCCTCTCGAAGATTCATGGTTCAAGCTTGATGCCATCCTCTCATAATTGTTTGCGATTGTGAAAATTCTTTTCATCCATCCGGAGCATTTCAGGAGTCTTTTCAGTTTGATTCTCCAGAGGCTATCATTTTAGAAGATTTATTCATTCCAGCCTTCAGCTCTCGTTCTACAAATCTTACCGGTGCATCGTTCAAGTTTTCTCTAATCAGATCGTGATCTCTTCGTTCTCATGTATCTAAATTCCCTCAAGTATCTTCATTCGTTTTCCAATTCTTCCCGGTGATTTGTGCCTTTGCCACTTTCATTTTTAATTCTTACGGTGGTTTGGTTCAAGATTTCTCTTCTTTCTTTATCATATTAATTTATCCGTTGTTTCAATCCAACCGGTGCCTCGTCGAGACCTTCCCAAGTTGGCGCTATATCTATCTTAATCCTTTCCACAAGAATAAGTAGTATGCCAATTCCGTTGCTTGTCATCAATTTAAATTGGTGAAGGATACGCATAATGTAATTCTTATTCTCGTTTCATCCAAGTGATTATTTCCTTATTCCGGAGGTTCATCAAAATTCTCGATTTCATTTGTTCATCTTTCTTTTCCCGGAGTTCCAAGATCTCTCACCTATATCATCACGAACATTCATCTTATCATTGCAAGGCTTCAATCTTATTCTTTTCATCCTTCACTTCTTTGTGATCATTCCTTTATTTACCGGAGTTCTTCATGGAGGCTACTTGATGGTTCGTCAAGGATTCAATTCCTTCTTGAAGTGTTCATCGTGATTCTTTTTGAGGAGTTCAAACATTCTTCATCTTGCATTTCTAAGTGTAGTTCAATCCCTTCTCCCTTAACTTTTGAGGTGGTGTTATGTCATTTTGACAGTTTCCTTCATGTTTCATGATCGACAAGTTGTTAGAAATGACATACTTAAATCCATCATTTTTTCTTCGCTCAAGACATCTTTTCAATCAATCAATCTCTTCGTTGGAGTTATCTTCGGTTACATTTCACCTAAAGCCTTCCCTAAGGAATGTTGCTTATTGTGGTGTCTATCAATAATCCAAGTTTCCTCCTATTCTCGCGATGAAAGAAGTTTTCATCTCTTCGTTGCTCTCAAGCAAGAAATTGATTCCGTAAGTGGCTGAATTTCACCTCAGTTTTGAGATGTTTTCATAAATCCACGAGGAGTATATCATTTCATTGTTGATTTTTCCAACAACTCCGTTCAACCCTTCTCCTAAAGATGTTGTTCAAGCTCATTTGAGGTAGAAGATGTTGTTTTCTCCTCCGTTCTATTGATTCCATTCTTTCATTTGTTCTGGAGGCATTGTGATGTTGCTCTTTTCGACCCATCATCTTGTTTTGTCAAGATCATGTTTAATTCCTTTCATTTACAATCGGAGTGCTGTCCAAATTATATCATTCTTATTCCTTCTCTATCTTGTTTTAACCGGAGTCTCATCGAAGTGCTTTCATTTTTCCAATTTCACATTTTTGCCTTCCTTTTTCAACCGGAGCGTTGTCGTAATTGATCCTTATCGTTCCTTGTACATCTCATTTCTACCGAAGTGCTTGCATGTACTTCTTGTCCATTGGAACCCTTTTTCTTATGTCTTTCAACCTACAAGGTTCTAGTAATGTTCCTTGTTTCTCTTTTCTAATGGAGTGTTTTCAACTTTATTCATCTTCGTTGCATTCTTTCTTTCAATTTGTTCAACCTCTCAAGGTTCGTTGGTTTCACTTATTTGTCATAGAAGCAACTTAGTTTTACCTCTTCTCTTCCTCTTCCGTTTCTCTCCGGTGCCATCCTAGATCTCCGGACGATATACTCTCGTAGTGGTGGAGTGTTGTAACGCCCCGAGACCGGCGCTTCAGAAGACTTCCATATTTTTGTGATCGTTGTGTGTTTCATTTGTGCTTGCTCTTTTATTTTTGCATTGCATCATGTCATCATGCGATCATGTCATTAATCTTTGCAACTCAAATAAATAAACCGTATGGATTTTCAGTCCATTTAAACTGAGGGAATTCACATGGTGATTCTCTTTATAACATATCCTCCCGATATTAGGGAGCTATATTAAATATTCCATTCTTTTGGAATTCACCATAACCCACTTGCATTTTCCCCATGTCTTTCCTAGTTCAAGATTGACTTCAAAACCTTGCCAAAAATTCTCTTCCCATTTACCGAGGTTCCTCCAAAAATCCGAACATTTTTGGGCACTTCAGAATCCTACCCTTGTTCAAACCATTTGAATTAAATTCAAATGCTTTTGAATTTAAACATTGCTATCTTGCCCACTCCAATTTTCTTGGAACGAGCACATTTTCACGAGTCCAAAAAAAGTAAACCCATTCCCAAATTCCTTCCCTAATTCTCTCTTTTGCTTCCTTTTTTTTCTTTCTTTTTCTCTTCCTTGTTTTGAGAAGAAAGAGAGGAGAGAGGAGCCCAACAGCCCAGCAGGCCTCCTGTTTTTCCCTCTCCCCACCTAATTGGCCCAAGGCCCAGCCGCCGGCCTCCCTGGTCCTCTAGGCCCAGCCGGGCTCCCGAACCCTAGATTAATCACTCTCGTTCCCCTCCTCCTTGACTCCTTGCTCGCGCCGCCAGGAAGGAGCACCCGCGCCCGAAGCCATCTCCCTCGATCCCATCTTCCCTCCCTCGCAGCACCCCTCTCCCTCGATCCCCTCCTTCTTCCTTGCATCATCATGGAGAGGAGCAAGAGCTCGCGCTGCGATCCCGCAACCCTCTAGTTTCTTTCCGTGGCGCCCCCATCCCTTTTCACCTCCTCGCCTCCATTGCAGCGCCCTCTCCATCGCACCGCTGCTCCTCCGCCTCAACTTCGGCCGGAATGAATCGATTCCCCGCCGCCTTGCCTAGTCCATGGAGTTGCCGCCCCGTGCTCCTTCACCTGCAACCTGTCGTTCAAGGACCGGCGCTGCCAACTGCGACCACGAGGCAGGAGACCTCCATGGTTGGCCGCTCAAGTCCCACCGGCGCCTGCTCCTGTTTCGAGCAGGGGAACAAGGAGGATGAAGCCCAACTCCTCCGCCACTGTACCTCGTCACGTCTCTACTGCCTCCTCGCCGCCGGCCATCCTCGCCGCCGCCCGGGGTCCTCCTGCACCTCAAGCCCGATGCCCGACTCGCGACCTTCGCCACCTCACCGTCCTTCTGCACATCGTCGCCGGTACTGCTTCACCTTGTTCCTGCCCTGCCAGTGAGCCCCTGCTCCTGCTCGACCCTGCCGTCCGTCGCGCCTCCGGCAACCAACTCCTTGGAGCAGAGATCCTCCTTCGCCACCTCGTCGTCCTCTGTCGCCGGCACGCCAAGCCCCGATGACCTGCAGATCCCTTCTCGCCAGCCCCCTACATCGAGCAGCCGTACCTCGACCGCTGCGCAAGACCCTGCGTTTGACTCCGGGAGCACTTTCGGGTCTTCCCCCAACGCCGTGTCTTCTTTTGGATCACGCCAAGATCAGGGCCCTAGAACCACGACGACCGACGCAAGTTCCACTACCGTCGGTGTGCATTTTGCCGAGTCCGACTACGACATGAACGTCTACACGAAGACCCTCGAAGACTTCGGATTCAACAAGTCTGATGACGCTCTTGTACAACTACGTTGCCGAGTCTGGGACCGGCAAGACCGACGGCGCGGAAACGCCAAGTACCCCTATGCGTGAAGACGCCTAAGATCATTTCGGGTTTCATCAAGTACCGCTACCGATGACTTGAACCCCTATGAAAACGTGTTCCACTACCGTCGCCGAGATTGCGAGTACCTCTACTGACGACCTCGGAGCGCGAACGACGACCGTCGTCGAAGACTGAAAGGATCGAGAAGAGGTGTCTAGAGGGGGGGTGATTAGACACTAAGTACCAAAAGTTGCAGTTTTTAATTTCTTTAAGTTGAAGTGGAGTTTTGGCACAAGTTTAACAAACACAGTACATTTCAAGCAAGCATGCAAAGAGTATATGAGCAGCGGAAAGTAAAGCATGCAACTTGCAAGAATGTAAAGGGAAGGGTTTGGAGAATTCAAACGCAATTGGAGACACAGATGTTTTTGTCGTGGTTCCGATAGGTGGTGCTATCGTACATCCACGTTGATGGGGACTTCAACCCACGAAGGGTAACGGTTGCGCGAGTCCACGGAGGGCTCCACCCACGAAGGGTCCACGAAGAAGCAACCTTGTCTATCCCATCATGGCCATCACCCACGAAGGACGTGCCTCACTAGCGGTAGATCTTCATGAAGTAGGCGATCTCCTTGCCCTTACAAACTCCTTGGTTCAACTCCACAATCTTGTCGGAATCACCCAAGTGACACCTAGCCAATCTAGGAGACACCACTCTCCAAGAAGTAACAAATGGTGTGTTGATGATGAACTCCTTGCTCTTGTGCTTCAAATGATAGTCTCCCCAACACTCAACTCTCTCTCACAGGATATGGATTTGGTGGAAAGAAGATTTGAGTGGAAAGCAACATGGGGAAGGCTAGAGATCAAGATTCATATGGTGGGAATGGAATATCTGTTGGGGAACGTACTAATTTCAAAAAACTTTCCTAAGCACACGCAAGATCATGGTGATGCAAAGCAACAAGAGGGGAGAGTGTTGTCTACGTACCCTCGTAGACTGGAAGCGGAAGCATTAGCACAACGTGGTTGATGTAGTCATACGTCTTCACGGCCCGACCGATCAAGCACCGAAACTATGACACCTCCGAGTTCTAGCACACGTTCAGCTAGATGACGATCCCCGGACTCTGATCCAGCAAAGTGTCGGGGAAGAGTTCCGTCAGCACGATGGCGTGGTGACGATCTTGATGTTCAACCGTCGCAGGGCTTCGCCTAAGCACCGCTACAATATTATCGAGGATTATGGTGGAGGGGGGCACCGCACACGGCTAAGAGAACGATCACGAAGATCAACTTCTGTGTCTAGAGGTGCCCCCCTCCCCCGTATATAAAGGAGCAAGGGGGGAGGCCGGCCGGCCCTTGGGGCGCGCCAAGGAGGGGGGAGTCCTCCTCCTAGTAGGAGTAGGACTCCCCTTTCCTAGTCCAACTAGGAAGAGCAAAGAGGGAAGGAAAGAGAGGGAGAGGGAGAGGGAAAGAGGGGCCGCGCCCCCCTCCCCTAGTCCAATTCGGACTCCTCATGGGAGGGGGCGTGCCACCTCCTGGGCTGCTGCCCTCTCTCTCCCCTCAGGCCCACTAAGGCCCAATACTTCCCCGAGGGGTTCTGGTAACCCTTCCGACACTCCGGTTTTCTCCGAAATCACCCGAAACACTTCCGGTGTCCGAATATAGCCGTCCAATATATCGATCTTTATGTCTCGATCATTTCGAGACTCCTCGTCATGTCCGTGATCATATCCGGGACTCCGAACAACCTTCGGTACATCAAAATATATAAACTCATAATGAAACTGTCATCGTAACGTTAAGCGTGCGCACCCTACGGGTTCGAGAACAATGTAGACATGACCGAGACACGTCTCCGGTCAATAACCAATAGCGGAACCTGGATGCTCATATTGGCTCCTACATATTCTACGAAGATCTTTATCGGTCAGACCGCACAACAACATATGTTGTTCCCTTTGTCATCGTATGTTACTTGCCCGAGATTCGGTCGTCGGTATCTCAATACCTAGTTCAATCTCGTTATCGGTAAGTCTCTTTACTCGTTCCGTAATACATCATCTCGCAACTAACTCATTAGTTGCATTGCTTGCAAGGCTTAAGTGATGTGCATTACCGAGAGGGCCCAGAGATACCTCTCCGACAATCGGAGTGACAAATCCTAATCTCGAAATCGCCAACCCAACATGTACCTTTGGAGACACCTGTAGAGCACCTTTATAATCACCCAGTTATGTTGTGATGTTTGGTAGCACACAAAGTGTTCCTCCGGAAAACGGGAGTTGCATAATTTCATAGTCACAGGAACATGTATAAGTCATGAAGAAAGCAATAGCAACATACTAAACGATCGGGTGCTAAGCTAATGGAATGGGTCATGTCAATCACATCATTCTCCTAATGATGTGATCCCATTAATCAAATGACAACACATGTCTACGGTTAGGAAACATAACCATCTTCGATTAACGAGCTAGTCAAGTAGAGGCATACTAGTGACGTTTAGTTTGTCTATGTATTCACACACGTATTATGTTTTCGGTTAATACAATTCTAGCATGAATAATAAACATTTATCATGATATAATAAATAAATAATAACTTTATTATTGCCTCTAGGGCATATTTCCTTCAGTCTCCCACTTGCACTAGAGTCAATAATCTAGATTACACAGTAATGATTCTAACACCCATGGAGCCTTGGTGCTGATCACGTTTTGCTCGTGGAAGAGGCTTAGTCAACGGGTCTGCTACATTTAGATCCGTATGTATCTTGCAAATCTCTATGTCTCCCACCTCGACTAGATCCCGGATGGAATTGAAGCGTCTCTTGATGTGCTTGGTTCTCTTGTGAAATCTGGATTCCTTTGCCAAGGCAATTGCACCAGTATTGTCACAAAAGATTTTCATTGGACCCGATGCACTAGGTATGACACCTAGATTGGATATGAACTCCTTCATCCAGACTCCTTCGTTTGCTGCTTCCGAAGTAGCTATGTACTCCGCTTCAGAGGTAGATCCCGCCACGACGCTTTGTTTAGAACTACACCAACTGACAGCTCCACCATTTAATGTAAATACGTATCCGGTTTGCGATTTAGAATCGTCCGGATCAGTGTCAAAGCTTGCATCAACGTAACCATTTACGATGAGCTCTTTGTCACCTCCATATACGAGAAACATATCCTTAGTCCTTTTCAGGTATTTTAGGATGTTCGTGACCGCTGTCCAGTGATCCACTCCTGGATTACTTTGGTACCTCCCTGCTAGACTTATAGCAAGACACACATCAGGTCTGGTACACAACATTGCATACATGATAGAGCCTATGGCTGAAGCATAGGGAACATCTTTAATTTTCTCTCTATCTTCTGTAGTGGTCGGGCATTGAGTCTTACTCAACTTCACACCTTGTAACACAGGCAAGAATCCTTTCTTTGCTAGATCCATTTTGAACTTCTTCAAAACTTTGTCAAGGTATGTGCTTTGTGAAAGTCCAATTAAGCGTCTTGATCTATCTCTATAGATCTTAATGCCCAATATGTAAGAAGCTTCACCGAGGTCTTTCATTGAAAAACTCTTATTCAAGTATCCCTTTATGCTATCCAGAAATTATATATCATTTCCGATTAGTAATATGTCATCCACATATAATATCAGAAATGCTATAGAGCTCCCACTCACTTTCTTGTAAATATAGGGTTCTCCAAAAGTCTGTACAAATCCAAATGCTTTGATCACACTATCAAAGCGTTTATTCCAACTCCGAGAGGCTTGCACCAGTCCATAAATGGATCGCTAGAGCTTGCACACTTTGTTAGTTCCCTTTGGATCAACAAAACCTTCCGGCTGCATCATATACAACTCTTCTTCCAGAAATCCATTCAGGAATGCAGTTTTGACATCCAGCTGCCAAATTTCATAATCATAAAATGCGGCAATTGCTAACATGATTCGGACAGACTTAAGCATCGCTACGGGTGAGAAGGTCTCATCGTAGTCAATCCGTTGAACTTGTCGAAAACCTTTTGCGACAAGTCGAGCTTTGTAGACAGTAACATTACCGTCAGCGTCAGTCTTCTTCTTGAAGATCCATTTATTCTCAATTGCTTGCCGCTCATTGGGAAAGTCAATCAAAGTCCACACTTTGTTCTCATACATGGATCCCATCTCAGATTTCATGGCTTCAAGCCATTTTGTGGAATCTGGGCTCACCATCGCTTCTTCATAGTTCGCAGGTTCATCATGATCTAGTAGCATGACTTCCAGAACAGGATTACCGTACCACTCTAGTGCGGATCTTACTCTGGCTGATCTATGAGGTTCAGTAGTAACTTGATCTGAAGTTTCATGATCATCATCATTAGCTTCCTCACTAATTGGTGCAGGTGTCACAGAAACCGGTTTCTGTGATGTACTACTTTCCAATAAGGGAGCAGGTACAGTTACCTCATCAAGTTCTACTTTCCTCCCACTCACTTCTTTCGAGAGAAACTCCTTCTCTAGAAAGGATCTATTCTTAGCAGAAAATATCTTGCCTTCGGATCTGTAATAGAAGGTGTACCCAACTGTCTCCTTTGGGTATCCTATGAAGACACATTTCTCCGATTTGGGTTCGAGCTTATCAGGTTGAAGTTTTTGCACATAAGCATCGCAGCCCCAAACTTTTAGAAACAACGACTTTGGTTTCTTGCCAAACCACAGTTCATAAGGCGTCGTCTCAACGGATTTTCATGGTTCCCTATTTAACGTGAATGCGACCGTCTCTAAAGCATAACCCCAAAACGATAGAGGTAAATCTGTAAGAGACATCATAGATCGCACCATATCAAGTAAAGTATGATTACGACGTTTGGACACACCATTACGCTGTGGTGTTCCGGGTGGCGTGAGTTGCGAAACTATTCCGCATTGTTTCAAATGTAGACCAAAGTCGTAACTCAAATATTGTCCTCCACGATCAGATCGTAGAAACTTTATTTTCTTGTTACGATGATTTTCAACTTCACTCTGAAATTCTTTGAACTTTTCAAATGTTTCAGACTTATGTTTCATTAAGTAGATATACCCATATATGCTTAAATCATCTGTGAAGGTGAGAAAATAACGATATCCGCCACGAGCTTCAACATTCATTGGACCACATACATCTGTATGTATGATTTCCAACAAATCTGTTGCTCTCTCCATAGTACCGGAGAACGGCGTTTTAGTCATCTTGCCCATGAGGCACGGTTCGCAAGTACCAAGTGATTCATAATCAAGTGGTTCCAAAAGTCCATCAGTATGGAGTTTCTTCATGCGCTTTACACCGATATGACCTAAATGCTAGTGCCACAAATAAGTCGCACTATCATTCTCAACTCTGCATCTTTTGGCTTCAACATTATGAATATGTGTATCACTACTATCGAGATTCATCAAAAATAGACCACTCTTCAAGGGTGCATGACCATAAAAGATATTACTCATATAAATAGAACAACCATTATTCTCTGATTTAAATGAATAACCGTCTCGCATCAAACAAGATCCAGATATAATGTTCATGCTTAACGCTGGCACCAAATAACAATTATTTAGGTCTAATGCTAATCCCGATAGTAGATGTAGAGGTAGCATGCCGACTGCGATCACATCGACTTTGGAACCATTTCCCACGCGCATCGTCACCTCGTCCTTCGCCAGTGTTCGCTTAATCCGTAGTCCCTGTTTCGAGTTGCAAGTATTAGCAACAGAACCAGTATCAAATACCCAGGTGCTACTGCGAGCTATAGTAAGGTACACATCAATAACATGTATATCACATATACCTTTGTTCACCTTGCCATCCTTCTTATCCGCCAAATACTTGGGGCAGTTCCGCTTCCAGTGACCAGTCTGCTTGCAGTAGAAGCACTCAGTTTCAGGCTTAGGTCCAGACTTGGGTTTCTTCTCCTGAGCAGCAACTTGCTTGCTGTTCTTATTGAAGTTCCCCTTCTTCTTCCCCTTGCCCTTTTTCTTGAAACTAGTGGTCTTGTTGACCATCAACACTTGATGCTCCTTCTTGATTTCTACCTCCGCAGCTTTTAGCATTGCGAAGAGCTCAGGAATTGTTTTATCCATCCCTTGCATATTATAGTTCATCACGAAGCTCTTGTAGCTAGGTGGAAGTGATTGGGGAATTCTGTCAATGACGCAATCATCCAGAAGATTAACTTCCAGTTGAATCAAGTGATTATTATACACAGACATTTTGAGTATATGCTCACTGACAGAACTGTTCTCCTCCATCTTGCAGCTATAGAACTTATTGGAGACTTCATATCTCTCAATCCGGGCATTTGCTTGAAATATTAACTTCAACTCCTGGAACATCTCATATGCTCCATGACATTCAAAACGTCGTTGAAGTCCCGGTTCTAAGCTGTAAAGCATGGCACATTGAACTATCGAGTAGTCATCAGCTTTGCTCTGCCAGACGTTCTTAACGTCGTCAGTTGCATCAGCAACAGGCCTGGCACCCAGCGGTGCTTCCAGGACGTAATTCTTCTGTGCAGCAATGAGGATAATCCTCAAGTTACGGACCCAGTCCGTGTAATTGCTACCATCATCTTTCAACTTTGCTTTCTCAAGGAACGCATTAAAATTCAACGGAACAATAGCACGGGCCATCTATCTACAGTTAAACATAAACAAGCAAGATACTATCAGGTACTAAGTTCATGATAAATTTAAGTTCAATTAATCATATTACTTAAGAACTCCCACTTAGAAAAACATCCCTCTAATCTTCTAAGTGATCACGTGATCCAAATCAACTAAACCATAACCGATCATCACGTGAAATGGAGTAGTTTTCAATGGTGAACATCACTATGTTGATCATATCTACTATATGATTCACGCTCGACCTTTCGGTCTCAGTGTTCCGAGGCCATATCTGCATATGCTAGGCTCGTCAAGTTTAACCTGAGTATTCTGCGTGTGCAAAACTGGCTTGCACCCGTTGTAGATGGACGTAGAGCTTATCACACCCGATCATCACGTGGTTTCTGGGCACAACAAACTTTGGCAACGGTGCATACTCAGGGAGAACACTTTTATCTTGAAATTTAGTGAGAGATCATCTTATAATGCTACTGTCAATCAAAGCAAGATAAGATGCATAAAAGATAAACATCACATGCAATCAATATAAGTGATATGATATGGCTATCATCATCTTATGCTTGTGATCTCCATCTCCGAAGCATCGTCATGATCACCATCGTCACCGGCGTGACACCTTGATCTCCATCGTAGCATCGTTGTCGTCTCGCCAAACTTATGCTTCTACGACTATCGCTACCGCTTAGTGATAAAGTAAAGCATTACAGGGCGATTGCATTGCATACAATAAAGCGACAACCATATGGCTCCTGCCAGTTGCCGACAACTCTGTTACAAAACATGATCATCTCATACAATAAAATTTAGCATCATGTCTTGACCATATCACATCACAACATGCCCTGCAAAAACAAGTTAGACATCCTCTACTTTGTTTGTTGCAAGTTTTACGTGGCTGCTACGGGCTTAAGCAAGAACCAATCTAACCTACGCATCAAAACCACAACGATAGTTTGTCATGTTGGTGCTGTTTTAACCTTCGCAAGGACCGGGCGTAGCCACACTCAGTTCAACTAAAGTTGGAGAAACTGACACCCGCCAGCCACCTGTGTGCAAAGCACGTCGGTAGAACCAGTCTCGCGTAAGCGTACATGTAATGTCGGTCCGGGCCGCTTCATCCAACAATACCGCCGAACCAAAGTATGACATGCTGGTAAGCAGTATGACTTATATCGCCCACAACACACTTGTGTTCTACTCGTGCATATAACATCAACACATAAAACCTAGGCTCGGATGCCACTGTTGGGGAACGTAGTAATTTCAAAAAAGTTCCTACGCACACGCAAGATCATGGTGATGCATAGCAACAAGAGGGGAGAGTGTTGTCTACGTACCCTCGTAGACCGGAAGCGGAAGCGTTAGCACAACGCGGTTGATGTAGTCATACGTCTTCACGGCCCGACCGATCAAGCACCGAAACTACGGCACCTCCGAGTTCTAGCACACGTTCAGCTCGATGACGATTCCCGGACTCCGATCCAGCAAAGTGTCGGGGAAGAGTTCCATCAGCACGACGGCGTGGCGACGATCTTGATGTTCTACCGTCGCAGGGCTTCGCCTAAGCACCGCTACTATATTATCGAGGATTATGGTGGAGGGGGGCACCGCACACGGCTAAGAGAACGATCACGAAGATCAACTTCTGTGTATAGAGGTGCCCCCTGCCCCCGTATATAAAGGAGCAAGGGGGGAGGCTGGCCGGCGCTTGGGGCGCGCCAAGGAGGGGGGAGTCCTCCTCCTAGTAGGAGTAGGACTCCCCTTTCCTAGTCCAACTAGGAAGAGAGAAGGGGGAAGGAAAGAGAGGGAAAGAGGGCCCGCGCCCCCCTCCCTAGTCCAATTCAGACTCCTCATGGGAGGGGGCGCGCCACCTCCTGGGCTGCTGTCCTCTCTCTCCCCTCAGGCCCACTAAGGCCCAATACTTCTGCGGGGGATTCCGGTAACCCTTCCGGCACTCCGGTTTTCTCCGAAATCACCCGAAACACTTTCGGTGTCCAAATATAGCCATCCAATATATCGATCTTTATGTCTCGACCATTTCGAGACTCCTCGTCATATCCGTGATCATATCCGGGACTCCGAACAACCTTCGGTACATCAAAATATATAAACTCATAATGAAACTGTCATCGTAACGTTAAGCATGCGGACCCTATGGGTTCGAGAACAATGTAGACATGACCGAGACACGTCTCCGGTCAATAACCAATAGCGGAACCTGGATGCTCATATTGGCTCCTACATATTCTACGAAGATCTTTATCGGTCAGACCGCACAACAACATACGTTGTTCCCTTTGTCATCGGTATGTTACTTGCCCGAGATTCGATCGTCGGTATCTCAATACCTAGTTGAATCTCGTTATCGGTAAGTCTCTTTACTCGTTCCGTAATACATCATCTCGCAACTAACTCATTAGTTGCATTTCTTGTAAAGCGTAAGTGATGTGCATTACCGAGAGGGCCCAGAGATACCTCTCCAACAATCGGAGTGACAAATCCTAATCCTGAAATACGCCGACCCAACATGTACCTTTGGAGACACCTGTAGAGCACCTTTATAATCACCCAGTTACGTTGTGACGTTTGGTAGCACACAAAGTGTTCCTCCGGCAAACGGGAGTTGCATAATCTCATAGTCACAGGAACATGTATAAGTCATGAAGAAAGCAATAGCAACATACTAAATGATCGGGTGCTAAGCTAATGCAATGGGTCATGTCAATCACATCATTCTCCTAATGATGTGATCCCGTTAATCAAATGACAACACATGTCTATGGTTAGGAAACATAACCATCTTCGATTAACGAGCTAGTCAAGTAGAGGCATACTAGTGACGTTTAGTTTGTCTATGTATTCACACAAGTATTATGTTTCCGGTTAATACAATTCTAGCATGAATAATAAACATTTATCATGATATAAGGAAATAAATAATAACTTTATTATTGCCTCTAGGGCATATTTCCTTCAATATCTTGGCCTCAACTCATGAGTAGGTGGTTCTTTCTCAGAAAATGTGTATTGGAAGTGTAGGTATGTTCTGATGGCTCTCTCCACGAATGAAGAGTGGGTGGAGGGGTATATATAGCCTCCACACAAAAACTAACCGTTACACACAATTTACCAATCTCGGTGAGACCAAATTGAAAAACTCGGTCGGACCGATTTAGCAAACCTAGTGACCGTTAGGGTTTTCAGTGGGACCGACTGGATCAACTCGGTGGGACCGATGTGCTAGGGTTAGGGTAAATCCAAAACTCGGTTTGACCGATTACTCAAACTCGGTGGGACCGATTTGGGTAATAAGTGAAACAGAGAGTTGGCCAAGCAAACTCGGTGGGGCCGATTGCATATCTCGGTGGGACCGAAAATATTGCAATAGGTGACAGAGAGTTTGCAAGCCCATCTCGGTGAGACCGAGATCCCATCGGTGAGACTGAACTGATTAGGGTTTCTGACAGTGGCTATGTCAACTGAACCCGGTGGCTCCAGATAGAAAGAATCGGTGGGGCCGAGTTGGATATTTGGTGTGGGACATATTTGGAAGTGAGAAAGTGGTTGAGGGCTTTGGAGCATATCACTAAGCACTTTGAGCAAGCAAGCCATTAAGCAACACCTCATCCCTTCTTAATAGTATTGGCTTTCCTATAGACTCAATGTGATCTTGGATCACTAAAATAGAAAATGTAGAGTCTTGAGCTTGGAGCTTGAGCCAATCCTTTGCCCTTAGCATTTTGAAGGGGTTCCACATCCTCTAGTCCATGCCACTTCATTGTTGAACTTGTCTGAAACATACTAGGTAAAAGTGTTAGTCCAACAAGAGATATGTTGTCATTAATTACCAAAACCACCTAGGGAGCACTTGTGCTTTCAATCTCCCCCTTTTTGGTAATTTATGGCAACATACATCAAAGCTTTAGATAAAGATATAGATAATAGCAGGTAAAGCTTTGGAACGACATGTAACAAGCATAGGCTCCCCCTACATGTATGCAAACATGTGAATATGGAATATAGAAGCATGTGAGAGCATAACCATGATAGAGTAGCAAAGTGTTACATGTATCTTGGCTATATGCATCAGAGCAAATGATGAAAATATGAAAAATGTACCTTCATGCCCATGAGTCCTTCTTGCAAACAATATGTACATCAGCAAGAATTTCTCATACACATGACTATGATGCATATACTTACCTTGTGGTCTTGAGTTGGCTAGGATGGAATGAACCTGTGTAAACAAGGTTAGATAACACAGATGCACCCACTAGCTAGAGCAAACAAAAGAAACCACAAGAGTACCAAGACTGGGATGACATGTAGAGTGAGTACAGAGTACCATGATAGATATTGACATGTCCCCAAAGAGAAAGATATGCAATGAATTTAATTAATTTCTTTCCCTTGGATGTCTTGCTCCCCCTGAATTTTAGCATGGGATACTGGGAGAAGATAGGGAACAGAGCTAATGCAAATAAGCACATATGAACATGTCTTTCCCCCAAGAAGACATGTGGCATCTCTCCTCTTGAACATCAAGCATCTGGGATCCATGAAGATTACTCTTTTCTAGAGTATTCCCTCCCCCTAGAGATATGATTAAGCTTTGATGTGATCTCTCTCTCCCCCTTTGACATCAATTTCCAAGAAGGGTCTTCTGGAATTTGTTGTGGATGGGTTCGGTCCTTGAATCATAGTACAAAGCATTAAGGTAAATGTGATGCTTGTAGAGGACAAGATTCATTAAGTGGAGCTGGATCAAGAATAAAGTAGGAATAAATGGCAAAATGTTTTTCCTGTAGTGAAATCGGTGTCACCGAGTTGTATGCTTCGGTTGCTCCGAAATTCTTCGGCTAGACCGGAGACATGAAATTGGTGGAACTGAGTTCATCACAGAGAAAAACACTTGTCACCTCAGCTCATTGGACAGATAAGATCTCACAAAGATATGCAATGAATTGGATGCAGAAAATGCAGAATAAAAAGCAAAGAAAAGAAACTAAAAGATCTAGATGAAGAACACAGAAAAGAACACAAGAGAACCTCATCTAGAGTTGGGCGGTGACAAAGCGACCTATGTTAGAGTACATTGACTTAGGAGTCAAGTGAGATCACTTGACCATAGGTCGTACTCATCGTTTAAGCTCAAAATGGGGTTACCATTTTTCGTTTAAGTATCTTGATGTATTCACATCTTGTCGAGTTGCTTTGACTCATGACTTGGAGTAAAGCTTCTCTAAGATGGAATAACATACCTTGGGTGGCGGTGTTGATCTTGATTATGTAGTTGAACTTGTGTGGGTTGCTCAAGGTTGATGTAGCCCATCAAGAGTTGGGAGCACCCTTTGGATTTTGAGTTCATCTACCTACATGGGTTAGTTTTCACAAGGAAGAGCACTTGTGTATCCAACATGACAATCATGAAACTCAACATAGAATTTGTCAAAGGATATGTTTGAAAGGTTTCGTGCTTCCTTGTCATCAATCAACATTGTGTAGAGACTTGGTGATGTAGAGATTGCTCAAGATGTGAGTGAGTTGCAATCTCATAGAATTAGATTCATCCAAGTACCTACAAGGGTTAGATAACATGCAAGACACAAATTTTCAAGACATAAGATAATCATCATAGGAGAAATATCAAGTGATTAGTCGTAAGCTCAAGTCTTGCATGTATCCAATGCTGTTCCTACTCCAAGTTTGAAGCATCAATGATGTTCAATTCACCTCTTAACCTGCAAAACACTTTCTCATCAAGTGGTTTAGTGAATATATCCGCTAATTGCTTATCGGTGCGAACATGCTTAAGGTTTATATCACCCTTAGCAACATGATCTCGAATGAAATGATGACAAACTTCAATATGCTTAGTTCGAGAGTGTTGCACGGGATTGTGAGCAATCTTGATAGCACTTTCATTGTCACAAAGTAATGGAACATGTTTCACATATATCCCATAATCTTTAAGAGTTTGGGTCATCCAAATTAATTGAGCACAACATGAACCACCGACAATGTATTCCGCTTCGGCGGTGGATAAGGATACCGAGTTTTATTTCTTGGAAGACCAAGACACAAGAGATCTACCAAGCAATTGACAAGTACCCGAAGTGGACTTTCTATCAACCTTATCACCGGCATAGTCCGAGTCGGAGTAGCCAACAAGATCAAAGGAAGACCCCTTTGGATACCAAATGCCAAAGTTTGGTGTATGTATTAAGTATCTCACTATCCTCTTCATGGCCTTAAGATGACATTCCTCAGGAGCAGCTTGATATCGTGCACACATGCACACAGTTAGCATGATATCGGGACGTGAAGCACATAGATATAACAATGAACCAATCATAGAGCGGTAAACTTTTTGATCAACCGGTTCACCATCTTTGGTCAAATCAAGATGTGCACTAGTAGGCACAGGTGTAGTCATACCTTTGAATTCTTGCATATTGAACTTCTTGAATAAGTCCTTGGTGTACTTCGTTTGAGAGACAAAGGTGCCTTCCTTAGTTTGCTTGATTTGCAAACCAAGAAAGAATTTGGGTTCACTCATCATAGACATCTCAAACTTCTCCGACATTAGCTTCCCAAACTTTTCACTAAAATGAGGGTTAGTTGATCCAAATATAATACCATCGACATAAATTTGGCATACAAATAGTTCTCCATTAACCCTTTTAGTAAAAAGAGTAGAATCTATTTTTCCAATTTCAAAGCCTTTTTCAATAAGGAACTTGGTCAAGCATTTATACCATGCTCTAGGAGCTTGTTTAAGACCATAAAGGGCTTTGTGAAGTTTGTAGACATGATTAGGTTTCTTAGGATTGACAAAGCCGGGAGGTTGCTTAACATAAACTTCCTCCTCAATTTCACCATTTAGAAAAGCACTTTTAATGTCCATTTGGTACAAAGTGATATCATGGTGATTAGCATAAGCAAGTAAGATGCGAATGGATTCAAGTCTAGCAACGGGAGCATATGTCTCACCATAGTCCATACCTTCGACTTGTGTGTAGCCTTGGGCGACGAGACGTGCTTTGTTGTGAACCACTTGTCCATCTTCATCTTGCTTGTTGCGAAACACCCATTTGGTACCAATGATGTTGTGGTTGTTGTCGGGCTTTTCAACCAATGTCCACACTTGATTTCTCTCATAGTTGTGTAGCTCTTCATGCATAGCGTTTATCCAATCCGGATCTTCCAATGCTTCTTCAACCTTCATAGGTTCAATGCGAGAGATGAATGAATAGTGTTCACAAAAGTTAGCTAAACGTGTTTTTGAGCGAGTGATTCTCCCGGTTTGGATATCATTGTAGATTTGCTCCACGGGATGATCTTTAGTAATTATTGCTCGAACTCATGAAAGCTTTTGCTTGGGTATTTGTTGAACATATTCTTCATCTTGTTCTTCTTCTTGGCCTTCTTCATTGTTAGCGTTGTCGTTCTCTTGTCGTGGTGGAGGAGGTTGTTGACATTCGTCTTGGTGCACTTCCTCGTTTTCTTCATCTTGGTGTGTCCCACTCGTGGATGCTTCTGTATCAACTCTTCGTTCACCTTGTCGTGAGGTAGAAGCTTCCACTTGGACGGATGAGGTACTCTCCTTCACCTCCATTGGACGAATCTTGCCGATAGACAAGTCTTGGATTGCTTCCAAGGGATCTTTGTCTCCTACATCAATTGGCAATTGCTCTACTTGCGAGCCGTTAGATTCATCAAACTTCACATCTACCGTTTCTTAAACCTTTCGGGTGAAATTGTTGTAGACACGGTATGTGTGAGAGTTTGAGCCATAAACAAGTAGGGAACCTTCATGAGACTTAGGAGCAAATTTAGAACGACGATGCTTATCAAGAATGTAGCACTTTGAGTCGAATACTCGAAAGTATCCAACTTGGGGTTTGTTACCGGTGAGGAGCTCGTATGTCGTCTTGCCGAGTAGCTTGTGAAGATACAAATGATTTGTTGCATGACAAGCTGTCTCAACCGCTTCTGCCCAAAAGCGTTTTGGCATCTTGTACTCATCAAACATCGTTCTTGCCATCTCGATAAGAGTCCGGTTCTTCCTCTCAACAACTCCATTTTGCTGAGGTGTGTACATAGCCGAGGACTCATGTGCGATCCCTTCTTCGTCAAGAAAGGTATCTACATTTGCGTTCTTGAACTCCGTTCCGTTGTCGCTCCGAACCTTCTTGATCTTCACGTCAAATTGATTTTGGGCCTTCCTAGCAAAGTTTTTGAAGATCTTTTGGACCTGCGATTTGTCATCAAGAAAGAACACTCACGTAAATCTTGAAAAATCATCAACTATGACCAGACCAAATGAGTTACCATCGAGACTCTTGTAGGCGTTTGGACCAAAGAGATCCATGTGAAGTAGCTCGAGTGGTCTTCTTGTGGTCATAATGTTCTTAGCGCGATGACTTCCTCCAACTTGTTTCCCTGCTTGACAAGCACTACAAAGTCTATCCTTGTCAAATATGACATCATTAACGCCAAGGATATGATTTCCTTTAATGAGTTTGTCAAGGTTTCGCATGCCCACATGGCCTAGCCTTCTATGCCACAACCAGCCTTTAGAAGATTTAGCAATTAAGCAAGTTTTAGGTTGAGCCTTTTTAGTGAAATCAACAATGTAAAGATCTCCTCTATGTATACCGGTAAAGACCATTTTATGATTATCTCTGCGAAACACTTGGAAGTCTACTTCAGTAAATAGGACATTGAAACCGAAATCAGCAAGTCTAGATACTGAAAGTAAGTTGTAGCGAAGAGATTCAACGAGCATGACATTTTGTACGGAGCTATCATGTGAGATGGCCACCTTACCAAGGCCAACCACCTCACCCTTTGAGTTATCACCAAAGGTGACATATTTTCGAGGGCCGTCATTTTCAGCAAGCTCATAGAACATATCTTTATCTCCGGTCATATGATCAGTACATCCACTATCAAGAACCCATTCCTTTCCTCCAGCCATGTAGCCGCGAAGATTTGCCATAAGACCAAAGTGTCTCATCGCATCATCGAGATCATAGCCACTATCATCATCATCCTCATCAGAGTATCCATGTTCAACATCATCTTGTGATTGATCAATTCCTAGAGAGGGTAATTCATTAGATAAATGATCATTTCTATAGTTATCTTTATGAATTCTAATAGCTCTGGAAATGATATTGCTAATGATTCCAACATCTCCTTTGGCACTCATAAGATTAGTAAGCTCAAATAAGCAGTCACCAAATTTGGGATCATTGGAACTCATCTTAATCAAGGCAATAGACTTATGGAGGATTTCATCTAGATCTTTCAAGGAATAATTTGGAAAGAGTTCCTCAAGAAATTTCCATATGGTGTAGGCACACTTAAGAGTAGGCAAACATCCAATCAAGTTTCTAGGCAAGCCTCTAGTGATAAGATTAACAGTTCTAAGATTGCGAATCATGTCAATTGACTCATCAAGGGTAGGATGCATGGGATCAACATGAGGTGCACAAGGGCTAGCAATATACTTGTTCAAGTGATATTCATTGAAAATCTCAAGCATTTCATTTTTCCAATCATGAAAATATTCTCCATCAAGAATAGGCACTCTACGTCTAAGACTCCCCAAAGTAGACTCACCCATCTTCCTCCAATGGTGTTTAAACTAAGGCAATGGAGACCAAAGCTCTGATACCAATTGAAAGGATCGAGAAGAGGTGTATAGAGGGGGGGTGTGATTAGACACTAAGTACCAAAAGTTGCAGGTTTTAATTTCTTTAAGTTGAAGTGGAGTTTTGGCACAAGTTTAACAAACACAATACATTTCAAGCAAGCATGCAAAGAGTATATGAGCAGCGGAAAGTAAAGCATGCAACTTGCAAGAATGTAAAGGGAAGGGTTTGGAGAATTCAAACGCAATTGGAGACACGGATGTTTTTGTCGTGGTTCCGATAGGTGGTGCTATCGTACATCCACGTTGATGGAGACTTCAACCCACGAAGGGTAACGGTTGCACGAGTTCACGAAGGGCTCCACCCACGAAGGGTCCACGAAGAAGCAACCTTGTCTATCCCATCATGGCCATCGTCCACGAAGGACTTGCCTCACTAGCGGTAGATCTTCACGAAGTAGGCGATCTCCTTGCCCTTACAAACTCCTTGGTTCAACTCCACAATCTTGTCGGAGGCTCCCAAGTGATACCTAGCCAATCTAGGAGACACCACTCTCCAAGAAGTAACAAATGGTGTGTTGATGATGAACTCCTTACTCTTGTGCTTCAAATGATAGTCTCCCCAACACTCAACTCTCTCTCACAGGATATGGATTTGGTGGAAAGAAGATTTGAGTGGAAAGCAACTTGGGGAAGGCTAGAGATCAAGATTCATATGGTGGGAATGGAATATCTTGGCCTCAACACATGAGTAGGTGGTTCTTTCTCAGAAAATGTGTATTGGAAGTGTAGGTATGTTCTGATGGCTCTCTCCACGAATGAAGAGTGGGTGGAGGGGTATATGTAGCCTCCACACAAAAACTAACCGTTACACACAATTTACCAATCTCGGTGAAACCGAATTGAAAAACTCGGTCGGACCGATTTAGCAAACCTAGTGACCGTTAGGGTTTTTGGTGGGACCGAATGGATCAACTCGGTGGGACCGATGTGCTAGGGTTAGGGTAAATCCAAAACTCGGTTTGACCGATTACTCAAACTCGGTGGGACCGATTTGGGTAATAAGTGAAACAGAGAGTTGGCCAAGCAAACTCGGTGGGGCCGATTGCATATCTCGGTGGGACCGAAAATATTGCAATAGGTGACAGAGAGTTTGCAAGCCCATCTCGGTGAGACCGAGATCCCATCGGTGAGACTGAACTGATTAGGGTTTCTGACAGTGGCTATGTCAACTGAACCCGGTGGCTCCAGATAGAAAGAATCGGTGGGGCCGAGTTGGATATTTGGTGTGGGACATATTTGGAAGTGAGAAAGTGGTTGAGGGCTTTGGAGCATATCACTAAGCACTTTGAGCAAGCAAGCCATTAAGCAACACCTCATCCCTTCTTAATAGTATTGGCTTTCCTATAGACTCAATGTGATCTTGGATCACTAAAATAGAAAATGTAGAGTCTTGAGCTTGGAGCTTGAGCCAATCCTTTGTCCTTAGCATTTTGAAGGGGTTCCACATCCTCTAGTCCATGCCACTTCATTGTTAAACTTATCTGAAACATACTAGGTAAAAGTGTTAGTCCAACAAGAGATATGTTGTCATTAATTACCAAAACCACCTAGGGAGCACTTGTGCTTTCAAAGACCCGTGTAACGCATGCGTCAAGTACCTCTACGGAAGACCTGAACGCCTACGGATGTGTATGACTACCGTTGGCCGAAGAACCGTGGTTCACAAGCGTCGTGAATGACTACCGTTGAACGTGGATTCGTCAAGTAACTCGATCACCATGTACCACTACCTATTCGCAGACAAAAACGACTACTTCCTCACTGATATGTGTACCACTACTTCCACTACCGTCGCCACGAGAACGACTACTTCCCACAACAACCTGTAAACGACTACTTCCACTACGACCGTCCCAAGAACGTCTACTTCCTCTACATTGCACCGAACCCGAACCGTCCCGAACGCATGCTTTGAAGGTATAACCGCCGAGAACGACCGCCCGTGGACGAATGCATATGTTGTATGAAATGCTCGCGTTTGCACCCGTGCCCGACGTGTTTCTTGCATGTTCCCCGTTGCCATACCGTCGTCTCGTGGGACACCCAGTTACCGGGATCACCCCACCATCTTTTGACACGCTTTCGTCACTTTTCCTTTTGCATTGGTATCTCCATGAGCTACCGGAACCGATATGTTGCCGTGGCATCATTTTCAGATTCGTCGCCGTGGCACCCTTTCTTTCCACCACGGTGACAAATGCTTCATAATGCTCTTATCAACATTTTCATTAAAATTGCATAATCTTGCATATGTCATCCGCATCATGATAACAACTTCAAGAATGATTAAATTGTTGCTTGCTTTAATTGCTAAATGCATATGAGGATTTACCGGAATTGTTGTTTGATGTTTCCGACCTCATTTAAAATGCCTAGCTATGTATTTTACTCATGTTTCACCTCTTGCCATGTTAACCAACATTTAATTTTGTTGAGTACCTAATCAGGAGTGAAACTAAATAATGGAATGTGGTGTTTTGTCAATATGCATCCCGATGCATATTGAGCTCCACTTAACTTGTAGTGTTGTTTGTGCAGTTTGCCATGCCATGCCTCCTTAAACCGGACATGCATCATACTTGTTTGCGCATCGTACCATGCTTATGTGATGATTGTTTACTATGTTGCTTGCTTCTTTCCGGGTTGCCTCTCTCGTTAGCTTTGTTTTCGTTCTGGAGTTGTGAGGATCCGTTCGGCTACGTCCGTTTGTCTTCTTCATGGACCCTTCTCCTTCCTTGCGGGATTTCAGGCAAGATGACCATACCCTCGAAATCACTTCTATCTTTGCTTGCTAGTTGCTCTCTCTATTGCTATGCCGCAATACCTACCACTTGCTATATCATGCCTCCCTTATTGCCATGACAAGCCTCTAACCCACCTTACCTAACAAACCGTTGTTTGGCTATGTTACCGCTTTGCTCAGCCCCTCTTATAGCATTGCTAGTTGCAGGTGAAGTTGAGGTTTGTTCCATGTTTGGAACATGGATTTGTTGGGATATAATTATTATATCTTATTTACTTTAATGCACCTATATACTTGGTAAAGGGTGGAAGGCTCGGCCTTATGCCTGGTGTTTTGTTCCACTCTTGCCGCCCTAGTTTCCGTCATACCGGTGTTAAGTTCCTTGATTTTGCGTTCCTTACGCGGTTGGGTTATAATGGGAACCTCTTGATAGTTCGCTTTGAATAAAACTCCTCCAGCAAGGCCCAACCTTGGTTTTACCATTTGCCACCTAGCCTTTTTTCCCTTGGGTTTCCGGAGCCCGAGGGTCATCTTTATTTTAACCCTCCCGGCCAGTGCTCCTCCGAGTGTTGGTCCAAACTAGAGCCCCTTGCAACGCCACCTCGGGGAAACTTGAGGGTTGGTTTTAGTTGTACGGATTGCTCATCCGGTGTGCCCTGAGAACGAGATATGTGCAGCTCCTATCGAGATTTGTCGGCACATTCGGGCGGCTTTGCTGGTCTTGTTTTACCATTGTCGAAATGTCTTGTAACCGGGATTCCGAGTCTGATCGGGTCTTCTTGGGAGAAGGAATATCCTTCATTGATCGTGAGAGCTTGTGATGGGCTAAGTTGGGACACCCCTGCAGGGTTTGAACTTTCGAAAGCCGTGCCCGCGGTTATGGGCAGATGGGAATTTGTTAATGTCTGGTTGTAGAGAACTTGAAACTTAACTTAATTAAAATGCATCAACCGTGTGTGTAGCCGTGATGGTCTCTTCTCGGCGGAGTCCGGGAAGTGAACACGGTTCTTCTGTTATGCTTGAAAGTAAGTAGTTTCAGGATCACTTCTTGATCACTTCTAGTTCACGACCGTGCTTTGCTTCTCTTCTCGCTCTTATTTGCCTATGTTAGCCACCATATATGCTTAGTGCTTGCTGCAGCTACACCTCACTACCCTTTCCTACCCATATGCTTAAATAGTCTTGATCTCGCGGGTGTGAGATTGCTGAGTCCTCGTGACTCACAGATACTTCCAAACAGTTGTAGGTGCCGATGATACTAGTGCAAATGACGCAGCTGAGCTCAAGTGGGAGCTCGATAAAGATCGTGTTCGTTGCGTTGTTTCGTTTTCCATTTGACCAGTAGTGGAGCCCAGTCGGGGCGATCGGGGATCTAGCATTTGGGGTTGTCTTCTTTTATTTTGGTTCCGTAGTCGGACCTTGATTGTATTCTGGATAATGTATGTTTAACTTGTATTTGTGTGAAGTGGCGATTGTAAGCCAACTCTTTATTCCTTTCTATTCAGTACGTGGGATTGTGTGCAGATTACCCCTCTTGCGACAAACCTACCATGCGGCTATGCCTCTAAGTCGTGCCCCGACACGTGGGAGATATAGCTGCATCGTGGGTGTTACAAGTACGGCATAGTTCTAGGAGTAAGTTTAGAGTTAAATTTCATGATGAGTTACAAGAGGTATATTTTGGAATAGCAGAGGTCTACTGGACTCGGCTAAACGATGGTTCTTAGCGGAGACTTCGAGGAAACAAAGGTTGGATTTTTGCTCTTTTGAGAGTGAAATGCGTTAAACCCCGCTGCAATTGTGCCGTCATTAGCAAAAAACACGAATTTTGCTTTCTAGCGCAAAAAACATCGAACACATGGCTAAACTTTTATTATCCATGATTAATAGGCCATGTCAACGTGCTTCTTGCAAAATTATCGGCCATTCATTTTTGCCTGCAAAATTCGAAGACATCTCTGTAGTTTCCTAGTTTCTATATTTTGCAAGAAAAAACGAGTGACCGATAATTTTGCAGGAAGCAGGGTTGATCTGTTTTTTGATTGTATAAGCAGAAAATACTAGCTACTGTATATGCATGTGTCTTTCTGTTCATCTATTTTGTTTGGTCAATCATTTATCTCCATCCTACAACACAAAATACTCCTACTTCTGTATGAACACTCAAAAAGCTAGGTTCAACACCGAATTATGTTGTACTGATACAGAAGTAATCTCAAGTTAGTAAATATGGCCTCTTGATTAGGGAAATTACATAGGCACTCTATGTGCCTATCTTCTCTGTAGTGCTTAAATAATTTATATGGTTGTACAACTTTTTCTATTACATTTGCTTAAACCGTTTTTTCTGTAACCTACACGCTGCTGCAGAAGATAGGCATTCTGAACCAGTGCTTGCAAGCTAAGGAGTTTCACTTCAGGAAAACAGGGCCACCGTCAGTGAGAGATTAAAGTTTGAACAAGTCATGACCTAAATCAATGCTGACAGTTGAAAATCGGTATCAAAGATGACATGCCCCATACCAAACTGGTCAACCATACTAAAGCTGTTGGCCAGTGGCATTGCGTAATGTCGCTTAGTTCTCGCTGACCCGCAGTGTGCATGTATGAGCATATGAACTACACGGCTTCCTTTCGTCTCTACATGTTCAGATTCACCAGATGTTCTGGGTACATCGAGCCTTCTTTGGTTTGCATTGAGCCAGATACCATAAATAGTGGCTTAACGTGCTTTGCGATGCCGCCGATTCCATGGAGGCAACAATACGATCTTGTTGGTTTGCATTTCCATTCCACACCCCTGGTGGCGTCATGCTCAGGCCAAGATTATTGACCTTGTGTTCCGCACAAGAGGATAATGGGTGGTGCGCATATATAAGAGCAACATAGTAATTCAGGTATAGAACCGAGAAGCTAGAGTTATTTAAGAATGGAAAGACACCTAGGAGAAAGTTATAAGAATTAAGAGTCGTTGAACCTTCTGTGACATGAGTGAAGTCTCTTTGGAGCTCTTACACGTTGATGCATTTACATGGTCATGCAAATGAACAGATGCACACATGGATCCATGGATAAAATTGTCGTCCCTACGCATGGGACATGGTGCGGAAGAACCTAAGATTCTTGGGAAAGATCTGGTCAAGACATTAACTTGGGATTTATGACAAAAGATATAATAAGGGAATTAAGTAGTTTAAAGTTAGCTAGCTATGACCTTTATCAACATTTTTGTACATTTTGAATGTTGTGATCAAGTTGAGACCAATAAACTCATATAAGTATTTTGGACAACCATTTATCTTCGTCCTACAATATAAACTACTTCTGCACGGACAATCTCAAAAGGCATGGTTCAACACATAATTATGCTCTATTTATTTGAAAGTTACTTTTTCAACATATCCTATATATAAACCTAAATAATTGATCCACACTAACTCAATTATCTTAACATGCAAACTATGCCAACTCATCATGCTATCATGCATGCCCTACCAAGTTTTAATTCTCTCAACATGCAACTATAACAATTCCCATGGCACCATGGATGGGAAAAGGCCCACCTTAATATGCACCATGAATGCTGCTCATATTTAACTGTACAATTATGTAATAATAGAAATATAATAAATTACGCGTACTCTTTAGTTTGAATTCACATATCGCTACTCCAAATACTAAAGTTGCATACTGTCAATTCTCATAGAAATATACCCACCTTAATATGCACCATGAATGCTGCTCATATTTAATAAATATACATATATGTAATAATCAAATATAATAAATTATGTCCTCACTTTAGTTTCAGTTCTCATATTGCTAATCCAAATACTAAAGTTTCATGCTGCCAATTCTTATAGAAATAACTGCATCCAATTCCCGCAGCAATACGCGGGGTATCATCTTCAGTTTATATGGAAGCTACCTTCTTAAGTTAGTAAATAAGGCGTCTTGATTACTGTACATAGGCATTCTACCTCTCTTCTCTGTACTTTAATAAGCAAATTTTTGTACTTAAATCACTTTTTTCTGTTATGTTTGCTTAGACTAGTTATCCAGCCCCTAAGTACAAAGGTTGGTTTCTTACGGCTCTTTGATTTGTTTGTTAAGAGGATAATAGTGTATTGTACTACTTCACGGGAATGTAAGTGAACCCACACTTTGCTGCTACTGGTGCATCAGGATATCGTATAATTTTTTTAAAAATCTGGAAGATCTAGCACACTAAGACAACATCCATGTATGTTGTTGCAATATTTAAAAAAAATATGTTGTCAAAAAAATTCATACCAAAATTTGAAACATTTCTTGAGATACAAAAGTGTCAAATTTGACATTAGTGTGATAATGGGCCAAATCAAAAGCCCAACTTATGTTATGTGTTATTCAATGTTGAATTTCTCTTTTTTGTTTTTTGAGCCATGTTTCGAATTTTGACTTGAAATTTTGTGACAACTTATATTGATGTTGTGTGAATGTTCTAATTTTTTTTCATAATTTTTTGACATATTAAAGTGTGCAGCGTGAGTTTAGTGCACCGATAACACCACGAGCACCGGTGTACGAGCTCCCACTACTTCACACCCCTAACCTGGCCACTGCAGTATAGTTTACTTTAACTTGTCATCTAAATTTTATTTTATGGTTGTGTTCTTATTTGTAATCATGAGCTTAAACCAAACCAACAAGTTTTATTAGCCTATAGAAGCAGACACATCACTCGCTAATGGTTCAAAAGGGCCTCGGGCTAACATGTCACATTGTTTTTTGCTGTTATTATTTTGCTAGGCTAATGGGAGCATCATCTCTTGAGGCTATCGAACAAATCCAACTTTGGACAATCTAGTGAACAATGTATACAACAGAAGCCGATTCTTACCGGGGTGCTTGATTACTTTGTGTTTTCCACAGTTCTGTAGTTTTGAAGTCATTGGTTTGGCCATAGCATGCTCCGTTGTGGATCTGGGAGTTCCCACCATCTAGGCAGAAACTATCCATAGTTTTCACTTCTATTCTTAGGAGCGAAACGGAGGGAGTATAATATAATCATTTCTTTGCTATGTGTTGCTCTAGCCCAGTGAGTCAATTTTTTTTATTTCAAAAAATATAGAGAAGACGCACATGATCCACACAAAACTAGTGCGTCTTGCATGCTAAGAATATATTGGATCCATTTACGTAGTGTATGTACTCCGACTAAATATTGTTGAGGAACGTAGTAATTTCAAAAAATTTCCTACGCACACGCAAAATCATGGTGATGCATAGTAACGAGAGGGGAGAGTGTTGTCTACGTACCCTCGTAGACCGGAAGCGTAAGCGTTAGCACAACGCGGTTGATATAGTTGTACGTCTTCACGGCCCGACCGATCAAGCACCGAAACTACGGCACCTCCGAGTTCTAGCACACGTTCAGCTCGATGACGATTCCCGGACTCCGATCCAGCAAAGTGTCGGGGAAGAGTTCCGTCAGCACGACGGCGTGGTGACGATCTTGATGTTCTACCATCGCAGGCTTCGCCTAAGCACCTCTACAATATTATCGAGGATTATGGTGGAGGGGGGCACCGCACACGGCTAAGAGAACGATCACAAAGATCAACTTGTGTGTCTAGAGGTGCCCCCTTCCCCCGTATATAAAGGAGCAAGGGGGGAGGCCGGCCGGCCCTTGGGGCGCGCCAAGGAGGGGGGAGTCCTCCTCCTAGCAGGAGTAGGACTCCCCTTTCCTAGTTCAACTAGGAAGAGAGAAGGGGGAAGGAAAGAGAGGGAGAGGGAGAGGGAAAGAGGGGCCGCGCCCCCCTCCCCTAGTCCAATTCGGACTCCTCATGGGAGGGGGCGCGCCACCTCCTGGGCTGCTGCCCTCTCTCTCCCATCAGGCCCACTGAGGCCCAATACTTCCCCGGGGGGTTCCGGTAACCCTTCCGGCACTCTGGTTTTCTCTGAAATCACCCGAAACACTACCGGTGTCCGAATATAGCCGTCCAATATATCGATCTTTATGTCTCGATCATTTCGAGACTCCTCGTCATGTCCGTGATCATATCCGGGACTCCGAACAACCTTCGGTACATCAAAATATATAAACTCATAATGAAACTGTCATCGTAACGTTAAGCGTGCGCACCCTACGGGTTCGAGAACAATGTAGACATGACCGAGACACGTCTCCGGTCAATAACCAATAGCGGAACCTGGATGCTCATATTGGCTCCTACATATTCTATGAAGATATTTATCGGTCAGACCGCACAACAACATACGTTGTTCCCTTTGTCATCGGTATGTTACTTGCCCGAGATTCGATCGTCGGTATCTCAATACCTAGTTCAATCTCGTTATCGGTAAGTCTCTTTACTCGTTCCGTAATACATCATCTCGCAACTAACTCATTAGTTGCATTGCTTGCAAGGCTTAAGTGATGTGCATTACCGAGAGGGCCCAGAGATACCTCTCCGACAATCGGAGTGACAAATCCTAATCTCGGAATACGCCAACCCAACATGTACCTTTGGAGAGACCTGTAGAGCACCTTTATAATCACCCAGTTATGTTGTGACGTTTGGTAGCACACAAAGTGTTCCTCCGGAAAACGGGAGTTGCATAATCTCATAGTCACAGGAACATGTATAAGTCATGAAGAAAGCAATAGCAACATACTAAACGATCGGGTGCTAAGCTAATGGAATGGGTCATGCCAATCACATCATTCTCCTAATGATGTGATCCCGTTAATCAAATGACAACACATGTCTATGGTTAGGAAACATAACCATCTTCGATTAACGAGCTAGTCAAGTAGAGGCATACTAGTGATGTTTAGTTTGTCTTTGTATTCACACAAGTATTATGTTTCCGGTTAATACAATTCTAGCATGAATAATAAACATTTATCATGATATAAGGAAGTAAATAATAACTTTATTATTGCCTCTAGGGCATATTTCCTTCAGTCTCCCACTTGCACTAGAGTCAATAATCTAGATTACACAGTAATGATTCTAACACCCATGGAGCCTTGGTGCTGATCATGTTTTGCTCGTGGAAGAGGCTTAGTCAACGGGTCTGCTACATTCAGATCCGTATGTATCTTGCAAATCTCTATGTCTCCCACCTGGACTAGATCCCGGATGGAATTGAAGTGTCTCTTGATGTGCTTGGTTCTCTTGTGAAATCTGGATTCCTTTGCCAAGGCAATTGCACCAGTATTGTCACAAAAGATTTTCATTGGATCCGATGCACTAGGTATGACACCTAGATTGGATATGAACTCCTTCATCCAGACTCCTTTGTTTGCTGCTTCCGAAGTAGCTATGTACTCCGCTTCACATGTAGATCCCGCCACGACGCTTTGTTTAGAACTACACCAACTGACAGCTCCACCATTTAATGTAAATACGTATCCGGTTTGCGATTTAGAATCATCCGGATCAGTGTCAAAGCTTGCATCAACGTAACCATTTACGATGAGCTCTTTGTCACCTCCATATACGAGAAACATATCCTTAGTCCTTTTCAGGTATTTCAGGATGTTCTTGACCGCTGTCCAGTGATCCACTCCTGGATTACTTTGGTACCTCCCTGCTAGAATTATAGCAAGACACACATCAGGTCTGGTACACAGCATTGCATACATGATAGAGCCTATGGCTGAAGCATAGGGAACATCTTTCATTTTCTCTCTATCTTCTGCAGTGGTCGGGCATTGAGTCTTACTCAACTTCACACCTTGTAACACAGGCAAGAATCCTTTCTTTGCTTGATCCATTTTGAACTTCTTCACAACTTTGTCAAGGTATGTGCTTTGTGAAAGTCCAATTAAGCGTCTTGATCTATCTCTATAGATCTTAATGCCCAATATGTAAGCAGCTGCACCGAGGTCTTTCATTGAAAAACTCTTATTCAAGTATCCCTTTATGCTATCCAGAAATTCTATATCATTTCCGATTAGTAATATGTCATCCACTTATAATATCAGAAATGCTATAGAGCTCCCACTCACTTTCTTGTAAACACAGGCTTCTCCAAAAGTCTGTACAAAACCAAATGCTTTGATCACACTATCAAAGCGTTTATTCCAACTAGGAGAGGCTTGCACCAGTCCATAAATGGATCGCTGGAGCTTACACACTTTGTTAGTTCCCTTTTGATCGACAAAACCTTCCGGCTGCATCATATACAACTCTTCTTCCAGAAATCCATTCAGGAATGCAGTTTTGACATCCAGCTGCCAAATTTCATAATCATAAAATGCGGCAATTGCTGATTCGGACAGACTTAAGCATCGCTACGGGTGAGAAGGTCTCATCGTAGTCAATCCCTTCAACTTGTCGAAAACCTTTTGCGACAAGTCGAGCTTTGTAGACAGTAACATTACCGTCAGCGTTAGTCTTCTTCTTGAAGATCCATTTATTCTCAATTGCTTGCCGATCATTGGGCAAGTCAACCAAAGTCCACACTTTGTTCTCATACATGGATCCCATCTCAGATTTCATGGCTTCAAGCCATTTTGCGGAATCTGGGCTCACCATCGCTTCTTCATAGTTCGTAGGTTCATCATGATCTAGTAGCATGACTTCCAGAACAGGATTACCGTACCACTCTGGTGCGGATCTTACTCTGGCTGATCTGCGAGGTTCAGTAGTAACTTGATCTGAAGTTTCATGATCATCATCATTAGCTTCCTCACTAATTGGTGCAGGTGTCACAGAAACCGGTTTCTGTGATGTACTACTTTCCAATAAGGGAGCAGGTACAGTTACCTCATCAAGTTATACTTTCCTCCCACTCACTTCTTTCGAGAGAAACTCCTTCTCTAGAAAGGATCCATTCTTAGCAACAAATGTCTTGCCTTCGGATCTGTGATAGAAGGTGTACCCAACTGTCTCCTTTGGGTATCCTATGAAGACACATTTCTCCGATTTGGGTTCGAGCTTATCAGGTTGAAGTTTTTTCACATAAGCATCGCAGCCCCAAACTTTTAAAGACGACAACTTTGGTTTCTTGCCAAACCACAGTTCATAAGGCGTCGTCTCAACGGATTTTGATGGTGCCCTATTTAACGTGAATGCGGTTGTCTCTAAAGCATAACCCCAAAACGATAGCGGTAAATCTGTAAGAGACATCATAGATCGCACCATATCAAGGAAAGTACGATTACGACGTTCCGACACACCATTACGCTGTGGTGTTCCGGGTGGCGTGAGTTGCGAAATTATTCCGCATTGTTTCAAATGTAGACCAAACTCGTAACTCAAATATTCTCCTCCACGATCAGATCGTAGAAACTTTATTTTCTTGTTACGATGATTTTCAACTTCACTCTTAAATTCTTTGAACTTTTCAAATGTTTCAGACTTATGTTTCATTAAGTAGATATACCCATATCTGCTTAAATCATCTGTGAAGGTGAGAAAATAGCGATATCCGCCACGAGCTTCAACATTCATTGGACCACATACATCTATATGTATGATTTCCAACAAATCTATTGCTCTCTCCATAGTACCGGAGAACGGCGTTTTAGTCATCTTGCCCATGAGGCATGGTTCGCAAGTACCAAGTGATTCATAATCAAGTGGTTCCAAAAGTCCATCAGTATGGAGTTTCTTCATGCGCTTTACACCGATATGACCTAAACGGCAGTGCCACAAATAAGTCGCACTATCATTATCAACTCTGCATCTTTTGGCTTCAACATTGTGAATATGTGTATCACTACTATCGAGATTCATCAAAAATAGACCACTCTTCAAGGGTGCATGACCATAAAAGATATTACTCATACAAATAGAACAACCATTATTCTCTGATTTAAATGAATATCCGTCTCGCATCAAACAAGATCCAGATATAATGTTCATGCTTAACGCTGGCACCAAATAACAATTATTTAGGTCTAATACTAATCCCAATGGTAGTTGTAGAGGTAGCGTGCTGACTGCGATCACATCGACTTTGGAACCATTTCCCACGCGCATCGTCACCTCGTCCTTCGCCAGTGTTCGCTTAATCCGTAGTCCCTGTTTCGAGTTGCAAGTATTAGCAACAGAACCAGTATCAAATACCCAGGTGCTACTGCGAGCTCTAGTAAGGTACACATCAATAACTTGTATATCACATATACCTTTGTTCACCTTGCCATCCTTCTTATCCGCCAAATACTTGGGGCAGTTCCGCTTCCAGTGACCAGTCTGCTTGCAGTAGAAGCACTCAGTTTCAGGCTTAGGTCCAGACTTGGGTTTCTTCTCCTGAGCAGCAACTTGCTTGCTGTTCTTCTTGAAGTTCCCCTTCTTCTTCTCCTTGCCCTTTTTCTTGAAACTAGTGGTCTTGTTGACCATCAACACTTGATGCTCCTTCTTGATTTCTACCTCCGCAGCTTTTAGCATTGCGAAGAGCTCGGGAATTGTTTTATCCATCCCTTGCATATTATAGTTCATCACGAAGCTCTTGTAGCTAGGTGGAAGTGATTGGAGAATTCTGTCAATGATGCAATCATCCTGAAGATTAACTCCCAGTTGAATCAAGTGATTATTATACCCAGACATTTTGAGTATATGCTCACTGACAGAACTGTTCTCCTCCATCTTGCAGCTATAGAACTTATTGGAGACTTCATATCTCTCAATCCGGGCATTTGCTTGAAATATTAACTTCAACTCCTGGAACATCTCATATGCTCCATGACGTTCAAAACGTCGTTGAAGTCCCGGTTCTAAGCCATAAAGCAGGGCACATTGAACTATTGAGTAGTCATCAGCTTTGCTCTGCCAGACGTTCTTAACGTCGTCAGTTGCATCAGCAGCAGGCCTGGCACCCAGCGGTGCTTCCAGGACGTAATTCTTCTGTGCAGCAATGAGGATAATCCTCAAGTTACGGACCCAGTCCGGGTAATTGCTACCATCATCTTTCAACTTTGCTTTCTCAAGGAACGCATTAACATTCAACGAAACAACAACACGGGCCATCTATCTACAATTAAACATAAACAAGCAAGATACTATCAGGTACTAAGTTCATGATAAATTTAAGTTCAATTAATCATATTACTTAAGAACTCCCACTTAGAAAAACATCCCTCTAATCTTCTAAGTGATCACGTGATCCAAATCAACTAAACCATAACCGATCATCACGTGAAATGGAGTAGTTTTCAATGGTGAACATCACTATGTTGATCATATCTACTATATGATTCACGCTCGACCTTTCGGTCTCAGTGTTCCAAGGCCATATCTGCATATGCTAGGCGCGTCAAGTTTAACTTGAGTATTCTGCGTGTGCAAAACTGGTTTGCACCCGTTGTAGATGGACGTAGAGCTTATCACACCCGATCATCACGTGGTGTCTGGGTACGACGAACTTTGGCAACGGTGCATACTCAGGGAGAACACTTTTATCTTGAAATTTAGTGAGAGATCATCTTATAATGCTACCGTCAATCAAAGCAAGATGAGATGCATAAAAGATAAACATCACATGCAATCAATATAAGTGATATGATATGGCCATCATCATCTTGTGCTTGTGATTCCCCATCTTCGAAGCATCGTCATGATCACCATCGTCACCGGAGCGACACCTTGATCTTCATCGTAGCATCGTTGTCGTCTCGCCAAACTTATGCTTCTACGACTATCGCTACCGCTTAGTGATAAAGTAAAGCATTACAGGGCGATTGCATTGCATACAATAAAGCGACAACCATATGGCTCCTGCCAGTTGCCGATAACTCGGTTACAAAACATGATCATCTCATACAATAAAATTTAGCATCATGTCTTGACCATATCACATCACAACATGCCCTGCAAAAACAAGTTAGACGTCCTCTACTTTGTTTGTTGCAAGTTTTACGTGGCTGCTACGGGCTTAAGCAAGAAACAATCTTACCTACGCATCAAAACCACAACGATAGTTTGTCAAGTTGGTGCTGTTTTAACCTTCGCAAGGACCGGGCGTAGCCACACTCAGTTCAACTAAAGTTGGAGAAACTGACACCCGCCAGCTACCTGTGTGCAAAGCACGTCGGTAGAACCAGTCTCGCGTAAGCGTACGCGTAATGTCGGTCCGGGCCGCTTCATCCAACAATACCGCTGAACCAAAGTATGACATGGTGGTAAGCAGTATGACTTATATCGCCCACAACTCACTTGTGTTCTACTCGTGCATATAACATCAACACATAAAACCTAGGCTCGGATGCCACTGTTGGGGAACGTAGTAATTTCAAAAAAATTCCTACGCACACGCAAGATCATGGTGATGCATAGCTACAAGAGGGGAGAGTGTTGTCTACGTACCCTCGTAGACCGGAAGCGGAAGCGTTAGCACAACGCGGTTGATGTAGTCGTACGTCTTCATGGCCCGACCGATCAAGCACCGAAACTACGACACCTCCGAGTTCTAGCACACGTTCAGCTCGATGATGATCCCCAGACTCCGATCCAGCAAAGTGTCGGGGAAGAGTTCCATCAGCACGACGGCGTGGTGATGATCTTGATGTTCTACCGTCGCAGGGCTTCACCTAAGCACCGCTACAATATTATCGAGGATTATGGTGGAGGGGGGCACCGCACACGGCTAAGAGAACGATCATGAAGATCAACTTGTGAGTATAGAGGTGCCCCCTGCCCCCGTATATAAAGGAGCAAGGGGGAGGCCGGCCGGCCCTTGGGGCGCGCCAAGGAGGGGGGATTCCTCCTCCTAGTAGGAGTAGGACTCCCCTTTCCTAGTCCAACTAGGAAGAGAGAAAGGGAAAGGAAAGAGAGGGAAAGGGAGAGGGAAAAAGGGGCCGCGCCCCCTCCCCTAGTCCAATTCGGACTCCTCATGGGAGGGGGCGTGCCACCTCCTGGGCTGCTTCCCTCTCTCTCCCCTCAGGCCCACTAAGGCCCAATACTTCCCCGGGGGGGTTCGGGTAACCCTTCCGGCACTCCGGTTTTCTCCGAAATCACCCGAAGCACTTCCGGTGTCCGAATATAGTCGTCCAATATATCGATCTTTATGTCTCGACCATTTTGAGACTCCTCGTCATGTCCGTGATCATATCCGGGACTCCGAACAACCTTCGGTACATCAAAATATATAAACTCATAATGAAACTGTCATCGTAACATTAAGCGTGCGGACCCTACGGGTTCGAGAACAATGTAGACATGACCGAGACACGTCTCCGGTCAATAACCAATAGCGGAAACTATATGCTCATATTGGCTCCAACATATTCTACGAAGATCTTTATCGGTCAGACCGCACAACAACATACGTTGTTCCCTTTGTCATCGGTATGTTACTTGCCCGAGATTCGATCGTCGGTATCTCAATACCTAGTTCAATCTCGTTATCGGTAAGTCTCTTTACTCATTCCGTAATACATCATCTCGCAACTAACTCATTAGTTGCATTGCTTGCAAGGCTTAAGTGATGTGCATTACCGAGAGGGCCTAGAGATACCTCTCCGACAATCAGAGTGACAAATCCTAATCTTGAAATACGCCAACCCAACATGTACCTTTGGAGAGACCTGTAGAGCACCTTTATAATCACCCAGTTACGTTGTGACGTTTGGTAGCACACAAAGTGTTCCTCCGGCAAACGGGAGTTGCATAATCTCATAGTCACAGGAACATGTATAAGTCATGAAGAAAGCAATAGCAACATACTAAACGATCGGGTGCTAAGCTAATGGAATGGGTCATGCCAATCACATCATTCTCCTAATGATGTGATCCCGTTAATCAAATGACAACACATGTCTATGGTTAGGAAACATAACCATCTTCGATTAACGAGCTAGTCAAGTAGAGGCATACTAGTGACGTTTAGTTTGTCTATGTATTCACACAAGTATTATGTTTCCGGTTAATACAATTCTAGCATGAATAATAAACATTTATCATGATATAAGGAAATAAATAATAACTTTATTATTGCCTCTAGGGCATATTTCCTTCACCCGTGATCAAATATTTTCATATGCAGATCCGGTTGAAAATTCCTTATACAATTTACCTCCTCTTAAGATGGTACTACCATTTTTATGATGAAGAAACATGGAATTTCTTAAAATCATCCGATTCACCCAATGGGTGCTATACCATTATTTGAAATTCTTGCTAATACCGAGAATACTATGCAAGTTAGTGGTCACAAAATAGTACCATGAGGAATTCGAAGTAAACTGGAGGCTAATAGACAACATACTCTCAAGTTCGTGAAATGTGTGGTTATATAAATATTGTACCTATGATTACCAAACCCTCAAACATATGGTCGAACCCCAACACAAATTTATCAAAAGGCCAATAAGTTCAATGGGATAAATTTGCAAATAACAACTAGATTCAGGCAAAGGATTGTTCTCAGAATCTTCATCAGAAGGAGGACCAAAATCTTGTGTAGAAAATGGAAGATGAACACATTTGCACTCAGTAATATGGGAGACATCAGGTAATATCGTAATTATCCCAACATATTATTAACCTATAAGGTACTACTACGTGTAGTAAAATGTCCAATATCATATCCCTTGGATACAATATTCGATAAATTTGAATGTATGTTTCAATTCATACTCAATATTGTTGCGTACACAATGATTTTCTAAGTATTAATAAATTAAATATATGCTTGATAGCCTTAGCCATCCTGGTTTGGGGATGATTAGAAAATTGTTGAGAATTCTGTTGGTCACAACTTAACAAGTTGCAAAATATTTCCCATTATCGGTGTCAAAACCGGCGGATCTCGGGTAGGGGGTCCCGAACTGTGCGTCTAGGCCGGATGGTAACAGGAGCCAAGGGACACGAAGTTTTACCCAGGTTCGGGCCCTCTCGATGGAGGTAAAACCCTACGTCCTGCTTGATTAGTATTGATGATATGGGTAGTACAAGAGTAGATCTACCACGAGATCAGAGAGGCTAAACCCTAGAAGCTAGCCTATGGTATGATTGTTGATGTGTATGTTGTCCTACGGACTAAAACCCTCCGGTTTATATAGACACCGGAGAGGGTTAGGTTACATAGAGTCGGTTACAATGGTAGGAGATCTGAACATCCGTATCGCCAAGCTTGCCTTCCACGCCAAGGAAAGTCCCTTCTGGACACGGGACGGAGTCTTCAATCTTGTATCTTCATAGTCCAGGAGTCCGGCTGAAGGTATAGTTCAGCTATCCGAACACCCCCTAATCTAGGACTCCCTCAGAAGCCCCTGAACCAGGCTTTCAATGACGATGAGTCCGGAGCGCAGATTGTCTTCGGCATTACAAGGCGGGTTCCTCCTCCAAGTACTTTATAGAAGATTTTAAACACAAAGATAGTGTCCGGCTCTGCAAAATAAGTTTTCCACATATTGCCATAGAGAGAATAATATTTACACAAATCTAATCTGCTGACGTATTCCGTAGTGCGACACACCACGACCAAGCTTTTATCCGAGTCGTTTCATTATCCCACCTCAGCGCGTCATGCGAGGTGGTTTCCTTGGCACGTCTTGTCAAAGGAGAGATCGTGTCCCCTTATTCCGGGATTCTCATCAATACGGGCGTGGGTAACCCAACCGCGCCTTTGATTGCGGCGCTTGGAGATAAGCAAGTTTTACCAGGCTGGTGGGGACATGTAGTTGGGTCCACCCATATAAGGGGATAAGGATCCACCTTTTCACCCACGCCTTCTTCCTCCTTCGCCTATCCATTCTTGCGCACTCGAGCTCCAGCGCCCAAGTCCGCACTACCACCTCAACCTTCTCCAGTCATGTCCGGAGCGGGAGGCAAGTGGATGGTCTCCTCCGTCATGGAGGGACACATCAAAAAGCTGAGGAAGGCCGAATACCTGGCTAGCGACATCGCGCACCGGCTTCCCGAAAAGGGGCAGCTCATCCCCACTCCTAGGCTCCATGAGAGGGTGGTATTCCTCCCCCATTTCCTCCGCGGATTGGGCTTCCCTCTGCATCCATTTGTCCGGGGGCTCATGTTCTACTATGGCCTGGATTTCCACGATCTGGGCCCGAACTTCGTCCTCAACATCTCGGCGTTTATCGTCGTGTGCTAGGCGTTCCTCCGCATCCGCCCCCATTTCGGCCTATGGCTTAAGACTTTCAACGTCAAGCCAAAGGTGGTGCGCACCAGCCAGGCGGAGTGCGGCGGTGCCATGGTTGGCAAGATGGCCAACGTCCTGTGGCTCGAGGGCTCCTTTGTGGAGACCCTGAAGGGGTGGCAATCATGGTGGTTTTACGTCACCGAGCCGCACGACGCCGAATGGGTCGCACCCCCCGAGTTTCGATCTGCCCCCCTACGCGGCTCACCTCCTGGAAGGAGACATGCCTGTCTTGGGGTAAAAAAGGAGAGCTGACCGGACTCCAAACATGCATCCAAACCCTGGTGGACAAGAAGCTCAAGCTTGTCAACGTAGTCCAGGTTATGCTCATCTGCCTGATCCTCCCGTGTCAACGACGGGCCTTCAACCTGTGGGAGTTCGACCCGGCGCAGCATCGAACTCTAAACAGGCTCTTCGACACGACATACGAAGATGCCTAGAGGATGCTTTTCAAAGGCGCCGAGGCTCCCGCATCCGCTACCAAGGATCACAGATTCAGTACTCAGCATCACGCTCATGCGGTAAGCTGTTTTTGTCCTTTTACAGGGTGTCAGTTTTCATAGTTTGACTCTATGCGGGATCTAAGCTCCCTTATCTTTGCCAGGATTGGGAGGTAACGTCCGGACAGATCAACTGTCCGGCTCCTTTGCCCGAAGGCCCAGCGGACGCTCGCTTGGCAAAGCTGCTGGTTCCGGCGCCTTATGTGGTGCCGGAGAAGAAGGCCACGAAAAGGGCCACGGGGACTCGAAAGAGTGCCCGGCGCCAGGAGGTGTCGGATTCATCATCCGACGGTCCCGAAGCGCCTTCCTCTCGTGAAGACGAGAAGGAAGAAGAAGAGACCTCCCCCCCTCCAGCGGGAGGAGAGAAGAAAAGGAAGGCCACCCTCTCTGAGGAGGCCGGAGGGTCCAAGAAGGGGAAAACCCTTCCTCCGGACTACTCCAACGACGCCGACGACGACAGAGAGGAGTGGCAGCCCAGGGCCAAGCCCCTGGAAAAATCGTAAGTACCCGGATACCGGAGTAATTCATAGTATTCGTTTATTGCACAACTTTCCCTTATGTCGAATATGCTTATGCAGCCCACCCAAAGACTGGCTCGACGCGTCATCGAGCAGCTCACTGGACTCGTGGATGTGAACTCGCTTCCGACGACTTCCTCCCCCCGCCCTATGGACGACACCGAGGTGTTGTCCCAACAGGTTCCAAGCAGGGAGGAGGTGGTCCCGGAGGCGCCGCAAGGCGACCTCCCGGACTCCAGGAGTAAAGGGGATGAAACCCCCCAGGGCTCCAAGTCTGGCTCTAGGCCGGACACCGCTCTGGAACCTTCAAGGGTCCCGGAGTCCGGCGGGGGACCTCCTTGCAAGAGGAGCAAGTCCACCATGCCGGCGACCCCCGTCCACCCGGAGGCGCCGGACAATATGTTGGAGGCGCTCCAAGGCGCCTCCATCGACGAGGAGCACCACGCTATTATGAGTGCGGTGGTCCAGAAGGTTCAGTCCGCCAAGAGCGGACTGACTGAAGCTTGTACTAGCCTTTTGACAGGCTTCAAGGTAAGTAAATAATGTGTAAGTAATATTACCGCATAGACAGTAGCCCCTGATGCTCTGTTGGGCGTTCGGGAAGAAAAGCCGAATAGAGGATCAAAAAATTCGCAGGAGTCTAACAAAAGGAGTCAATATGCGTGTGCAGGCTTCTCTGCTGGCGTCCGCCGTACTCACTGCGGAAGTGGACACGCTGAAGCAGAGCCTCGAGAAGTCCGAGCAAGAGCTCGGGCGTGCCAAGAAGCAGCTCGAGGAGAAGGAAGGTAAGAAATACCTTGGTTGAATATATATATGTATATATATATATAAGGTGCAATTGCAAGAAATGACAGGATTAACATGGCTATTGTAGGGGCCACATCTGAGGTGGCGACCCTTAAGCAAGCGCTGCTCGAGACCGAGAAGAGTGCGGCCGTGGAGCGCACCGAGCGGGAGAGGTATGAGGCCGAGGTTGGCAAGGTGCGGCAAGAGCTCCAGGTTCTCATGAAGAAACATGAGAGTTTGGAGCTTGACTCGAAGACGCGAGCGTCCGAGCTCGCGGCGGCTATTGAAAATGCCAAGTCTGCCAAGGCCGAATCCCAGAAGACCCTCCAGGAGTTAGATGAGGTGAAGAAAATAACGGCGGGTAAGGCATTCTTTATGCAAAGTAAACACATAAACGTGAGTTACTTGATACTTACCCGAATCCGGAGCTCTCCAGGGGCATTTACAGATCTTCCCCGGAGTGTATCCGATGCCGCCGCATTCTATCGAGCCAAGGAGGGCGGCTCGACGGAGAAGGTATTCTGGTCTCAGTATGCTGAGGCCGGACACCCCATGCCCCTGAGCGACCAGCTGAAGCAATTGGTTGAGCTCCACAAGGCGGCCGAATAGGCCATGAAGGGCCTCCTAGTTCGGCTGTGGCCTGGAGAGGCTCTGCCTGGGAGCTATTTCGGGCTGGTGCGGCGGCTGGTGGAGGCCTGTCCAAGGCTCAAAGTCATCAAGCGCTCCGTCTGTATTGAAGGTGCCCGTAGGGCCTTTGCCCATGCTAAGGTGCACTGGGGCAGGCTGGATGCGGAGAAGCTTGTGAAGGACGGGCCACCAGCGGGGAAAGAGCATCGCAAGCCCGAAAATTACTATAAGGATGTTCTGAAGGGTGCCCGCCTTGTGGCGGGTGAATGTACTAGGGATGTAATTTTTGAGTAAAACTCGCTCGTTTTTGTCCTGTGCGCTGAAAACTTGTTCATATGCGCTGAGCAATGCTACTTGAATTTAAAATATTACCTTCTGTGCGGCTGTTTGTCAATACTGAGAGATGGCGAGTCGTCGGCTTCTGCCCCCTTACCACTAGTGCTGGGGTGTTCGGGGATAAATTTGGGAGCTCTTTTTCCCATGTTTGGGTCCTTCAAGGGAGGCGCTCAGCCCGACGAACGAGGCAATCGGACTATAATGCGTGAACACTCTCACTTAGCCATAGAATTCTATAATTTTAAATTTCGGCGAAGCCCCTAGTATTCGGAAGACCGAGTTTGGGGCGCTATCCACGCCTTGGCCGGACAGAGCCGACTCGTCGCCCTAAGTGGCATAAGTCTTTAGGGACTCAAAAAAACCTCTCGAACAGCGACCAGCTCTCGCTTCATCATGACATTCAGTTTTAGCTTTCTCCACTGAGGTGCTCGGCCCAGCTCAACTGGGGCACAATCGCAGTGGTTCTCCTAGTGCTACCTTAGCCGATATAGCGGAACGTAAGGCACCAAAACATAGGAGCCGGACAAACCCAACTATTGACTCAAGACATGATTCGGAGCTGATGCATATAATGCTATAAGTTCGGGGTGCCGCACTTGTGAAAGTGTTCGGACTTCTCACACCATATTGAGGGGTGCTAAAAGCCCCTGGCGTATTTTGGCCGTACCAAGTTGTACGGGTGCAACATGTCGTTAAGGAACATTTATTTATAAAAAGATAGTGCAAAAATAGACAAAAGCTATGCATTGTTTATTAAAAATAGCTGCGATCAAAGCAGAACGATACAAGTAATGCGATAAACGAAAAGTTGGACTATTTAACATGTCTGCTCTAGGGGCAAGCTGCGAAATAGTATGCGAAATAGGTATACTGCTCGTGATAGAGACCACCTGGGATTTCCGTAATGCGGCATGGCTTGTCTGCTTCCCTGGTTCTTGCATCGTTTGTGCGGTAATTGAACTGCCGAACAGGCCTTCCGAAGAGTAGAGTCCTGGAAGTAAGAGAAAAGTAAAAAATAGGCAGCCCCTAGTGCGGTTTAAGCCGTGTTTTGGGCGTGCCGTGATGGTGCCCCTCCCCCTATGCCAATGGTATTTCTAGAGCGTAATTATGTACGCGAAGTACTGGCGTCGCCTTTTTGCTAGGGTTGGGGTTGAGGCCGCATTGCTACGCCTGCTCGGAACGTGCCAGGCGGTCTTGTTGTAGGTTACTCCGGGCGCGCTTGACGGTGTTCGGACGTTTAATGGCCGGACTGGGGAACTGCCTAGAGAGGCTGTTTTGTACTTCCGCTGCAAGGGCCGCCGTGTGCTCCTCCGTTCGGAGGGAGCGTTCGGTGTTTCCATTGACCGTAATTACTCCATGAGGGCCTGGCATCTTGAGCTTAAGGTATGCGTAGTGCGGTACCGCATTGAATTTGGCGAATGCGGTTCGTCCGAGCAGTGCATGATAGCCACTGCGGAGTGGGACTATGTCGAAGACTAATTCCTCGCTTCGGAAATTATCCGGGGATCCGAAGACCACTTCAAGTGTGACTAAGCCTGTACAGTTGGCCTCTACACCTGGTATTACGCCTTTAAATGTCGTTTTGGTGGGCTTAATCCTCGAGGGATCGATGCCCATTTTTCGCACTGTATCCTGGTAAAGCAGGTTCAGGTTGCTGCCGCCGTCCATGAGGACTCTAGTGAGATGAAATCCGTCAATAATTGGGTCTAGAACCAATGCGGCAAATCCGCCATGACGGATGCTAGTGGGATGGTCTCTTCGATCAAAGGTGATCGGACAGGAGGACCATGAGTTGAACTTTGGGGCGACTGGCTCTACCGCGTATACGTCCCTTAACGCGCGCTTCCGCTCCCTTTTTGGGACGTGGGTGGCGTATATCATGTTCACCGTCCGCACTTGTGGGGGAAAACCCTTCTGTCCGTTGTTGTTCGGTGGCTGGGGCTCCTCGTCGTCATCGCTATGCAGCCCCTTGTCTTCATTGTCGGCGCTTAACTTGCCTGCCTGCTTGAACACCCAACAATCCCTGTTGGTGTGATTGGCCAGCTTTTCGGGGGTGCCATGTATTTGGCACAAGCGGTCGAGTATTCGGTCCAAACTGGACGGGCCCCTAGGATTCCTTTTGAATGGCTTTTTCCGCTGACCGGATTTAGAGCCTCTGAATCCGGCATTAACTGCCGTATCCTCAGCATTGTCGCCGTTAATGTGGCGCTTCTTCTTGTTGCGACGCGACCTGCCACTAATGTCCCTGGTGTCCGAACTACCAGGGTTCTTGGCCATATTGTTGCTACGAGCAAGCCAGCTGTCTTCTCTGCGCAAAAGCGGGTCATGAGTGTCGTGAGTGCTGCCATAGATTTCGGCTTTTCCTGTCCAAGGTGCCGGGCCAGCCACTCGTCACGGATATTGTGCTTGAAGGCTGCTAGGGCCTCAGCGTCCGGATAGTCGACTATTTGATTTTTCTTTGTTAGGAACCATGTCCAGAATTTCCTGGCCGATTCCTCTGGCTGCTGAATTACGTGACTTAGGTCATCGGCGTCTGGGGGTCGCACATAAGTGCCCTGGAAATTGTCGAGGAATGCGGCTTCCAGGTCCTCCCAACAACTAATTGATCCTGTTGGCAAGCTGTTGAGCCAATGCCGAGCTGGTCCTTTAAGCTTGAGTGGGAGGTATTTGATGGCGTGAAAATCGTCGCCGCAGGCCATGTGGATATGAAGGAGATAATCCTCGATCCATACCGCAGGGTCTGTTGTGCCATCATATGATTCGATGTTTATGGGTTTGAAACCCTCGGGGATTTGATGATACATTATTTCGTCTGTAAAGCACAGTGGGTGTGCGGCGCCTCTGTACTGGGCGATATAATGACGTAGCTACAATGAGTTTTGTCTACTGTGTTCGGCCCTGCCAAATTTGTGGCCGGCGTGATGGTTACCGTCTCGAGCCGTGGGGTGCCCATGCGATCCGTAGATCGATGGTGTTTGCCTTGCCTTGTCCTCCAACATGTCTTGTAAGTCCGGCGCATATTCCCGTGCCTTGGTACGGGGTGCGGCTTGAGTGGAGGGCCGGGAGGCCTCTCTGTCGCAGCCACGAGGTGGCCGTTCGGCCGCATCAAGTGCTTCCTCCTCTAATTGGGGTAGCAACCTGCGCTTTGGGTAACTCTTGGAGGGGCGTTCGAGTTTATGCTCTTCGGCCGCAAGGACTTCGGTCCATCTGTCAACCAACAAATCTTGATCAGCTCGGAGCTGTTGCTGTTTTTTCTTGAGGCTTCTTGTCGTGGCCATAAGCCTGCGTTGGAAATGCTTTTGCTCAACGGGATCCTCTGGCACGACGAATTCGTCGTCGTCGAGGCTTGCCTCGTCTTCGGAGGGAGGCATATAATTATCGTCCTCGACCTCTCTGTCTGCCGCTCTCTCATGAGGGCTGGTTTCTCCATCTTCCTGTGCTAAACCTTGCTGGAGGGGGTTTTCTTCAGCACTCTCCGGAGTATTATTATCTCCCGTGCTGGAATCACCATTTTTGTGTTGGCGGGATTTTGAGCGGCGCCGCTGACGCCGGCGCTTGGGCTGTTTCTTGGAGGGGTCATCCTCCGCTGTTCCGTCGCCCTCTCCCTCTTTTGGGGTGCCCACCATGTATATTTCATATGACGAGGTGGCTTTCCAGGGCCTAGTAGGCGCTGGTTCTTCATCATCTCCTTCATTGGCGTCCATACCGTCGATGTCTTCGGAGTCGAAGTCGAGCATGTCGGTTAAGTTGTCGACAATGGCTACAAAGTGGGTGGTGGGTGGGTTTTGAATTTCTTCATCGTCCGTACCCCAACCTTGCTGACCGTAGTCCGGCCAGGGCTCTCCTGATAAAGAGAGAGACATCAGTGATTTCAGGATATCGCCGAAAGGCGAGTGCTGAAAGACGTCCGCGGCTGTGAACTCCATGATCGGCTCCCAATTGGATTCGATCGGTAGTGGCGCGGAGGGTTCGGAGTCCGGAGAAGAATCCGGCTCCGTGGAGTCACGAGTCTCGCAGAGTACGGGGCTGGTGTTCGGCTCAACCGCCGTTGGGATCACAGCCCCCGAGGTGGCATCCAACCGCCCATCCTCGATCGGCGCGGTTGGCTCCGAACTAAGGGTCGGAGCCGATGCGGGTGCAGCCTCCAGGGCACTGTTCGGCGGCAGAGCTAGATCATGCTCGTCGTGACAGTGCGGCGCACTCGGCGGTGGTTCGAATCCGCCGAAGATCAAGTCCCCGCGGATGTCAGCCGTGTAGTTTAAATTTCCGAATCTGACCTGACGGCCAGGGGCATAGCTTTCGATCTGCTCTAGATGGCCAAGTGAATTGGCCCGCAGTGCGAAGCCGCCAAAGACGAAGATCTGTCCGGGGAGGAAGGTCTCACCCTGGACTGCATCGCCATTGATGATCGCAGGAGCCATCGGGCCTGACGGCGACGGCACAGAGGAACTCTCAATGAAAGCACCAATGTCGGTGTCAAAACCGGCGGATCTCGGGTAGGGGGTCCCGAACTGTGCGTCTAGGCCGGATGGTAACAGGAGGCAAGGGACATGAAGTTTTACCCAGGTTCGGGCCCTCTCGATGGAGGTAAAACCCTACGTCCTGCTTGATTAATATTGATGATATGGGTAGTATAAGAGTAGATCTACCACGAGATCAGAGAGGCTAAACCCTAGAAGCTAGCCTATGGTATGATTGTTGATGTGTATGTTGTCCTACGGACTAAAACCCTCCGGTTTATATAGACACCGGAGAGGGTTAGGGTTACATAGAGTCGGTTACAATGGTAGGATATCTGAACATCCGTATCGCCAAGCTTGCCTTCCACGCCAAGGAAAGTCCCTTCCGGACACGGGACGGAGTCTTCAATCTTGTATCTTCATAGTCCAGGAGTCCGGCTGAAGGTATAGTTCGGCTATCCGAACACCCCCTAATCCAGGACTCCCTCACCCATATCATCAGACTATATGTGCACCACAGGGGAAATCTGTTTTAAGGAACTCTCACCTTAAAATTCTAAATAAGCCACTTATTCTTCCTTGAACAAATTCAAAAGATATATGTGGAATGTTGAACCATTATCTCGGATAATTTAGATACTTCATGGTACTCATATACACATTCATAAAATGTTTTTAAGTGTGTCTCTTATCACACACAACCATGCATGATCTTACTAAATAAATTGCTCAACTTATCAAAGTAAGAGCAAATTCTCCTGAAAATAGGATCTATAAACCCATACGAATGAACAATGTTGTTGAACTCATTCAATGAGCATTTTTTTGCATTAAGTACTTTCTGTGCATACTCAGAATGGTTTAGCTAAATTTCTTATCAAAGAGAGTTAAATGAATTACATGACCACTTTTAAAGAATTGTAAATTTACCAGCCTCTTGTTGGACACATACGGCCTTACACACCGTAAGTATGATCTAAATCATACCAACTGCATATCATACTACTTTCCCCTTGTAGTTACTACGTGGAAATCAACAAAGTATTTCCCATCTGCGATAATTCGGTTACATACCGACATCACCACTCCAGCGTACATCAATGGGCACTCACAGAAAATTAGGGATCTATGTGAGGAATAACAATTTATTCGTCAACCAAAATTATTCATGGCCCATATGCTGATCGCATCAGCAATAAGGATATTTTCTGGCATTAGGGGGAGATAGGTACCATAAAGAATGCCGAGAAATAAATTAGAAATGTTATTGACATTCAATCCTTATATCCACGTACTCAAAGAATCTGAACTAGGAGTTTAGAGAATCGTATATTTGCAACACATTGCAAATCTGCCACATACATTTACTGATGACAAGGTGTTACTAAATTCTATATTCCTGCAGTAAAGTGTCAGAAAGAGTGGAGGTACCTGATAGACCACTCTTCTCCCTAAATGAGAGAAAGAGGGGGAGAAAATCTGACAAGACGAGATATAACTTCTCATATGCTTCCGCGGAAACAGAGGAAATCAACTCCTCAATCAGTAAATGTAATTCAACATCAAGTTGAAAGACACCTCAATGGATGCTCATCATCCAAAGCTCGGCATAAATGTGCACAAATGTTTTGGTGCCGGGACATTAAAACACCTTGACTCCATTTGTTGTAGGAAATCACAAGGAGTTCAAAAAGGAATAAGTATTTTATCCACAAACTTCAATGATTCCACCAGGATCATATAAACTAAAGACTACATTTGTCGACATATATTTCTTCTCAATTTGCTAAAACCTTTTGGGCCCAGAACCAAAATCCATGGTAGAGTGCCTCTTGCACTCATATTGGTTCACATAAAAGGAAGCAAGTAATGAAGATTAGCACTCGCTCAACAAATGAGTGGTATTTACCGCAGTAATACCTACTCCTCATAAGTATCTTCCATATGGAATACTAAAAACTTCTCATTCATAGACAAAGTCAATGAGGTGGTGAGAAAGCGAGGCTTGTAGCAAAGGGTTCACGCAGAGACCGACATCAATTATGATTTAACATACCCTCTTGGTATGAGTGGAATTATGTTTCAATACTAAATATCATTGGCAATAAAAAATAACAATATCCATGCAGTGACTACATACTCATATGGATCACTCATTTCGGATATCTATATTAAAGTCCCTGAAGGGCTTACAATTCCGTATCCAAAGACAAATCGCAACATGTTTTTGTGTAAAACTTCAGAAGTCACTCTATGACTGAAAATAGTCGAAAATCATATGGTACTACCGACTAAATGAGTTCCTTTTTCAAAATGATTACTCGAACAATGATGATTGTTTATGTGTTTTAATAAACAAATCAGAAATTTGATTTTCCTTACATCACCTTAGTGTATATCGATGATTTCGTCATCAATGTATCTAAAGGTCCTAAAAATACATAAAATCATCTCAAGACAGAAAATTAGGAATCAACCAAATTTAGCTTAAGCTTACAACTTGAGCATTCTCTCAAGAATATATATATCAGTCTACATATATCCAAAACATATATGAGAAGTTCAATGTGAATATATCATATCAATAAAAGCCATGTAATATGGTCATACTACCCCTGATAGGGTACAAATCCATTCATACCTAGGCGTGTTAATGAAGTGATATCAGGACCTGAAGTTCTATATCTCACTAATGTCAAAGCACTCATATAATTTCAAACTATGTCAGGCCTGACACTATATTTGCTATCTTTGTTCAGAGTGCAACCACCAACAAAAGGTATATGGTCGATATAAGAAATATCAGCTTATATCACAAGCTCACAATAAATCTTGGATATTTCCATAAGGAAATACAAGATATGGCCGTGAGATGATATAATGATATTGGCTCTTTCTTTGATCCCAACAATGCCATATGAATGACTGAATTTGCGGGAATAGCCTTCATATAGAAGTCATCTAAACGGGCTTTAATGGCTATTTCTAGTTATCATTCTGACATAATTGTTTTATCTAAAAACTGTGCAAGACATGCATGGCTTAGCAGAATGATTAACTACACTCAAAATCATGTGGTTAAGATTCACCAGAATCACATAACTTGATTTATCAAGACGCGACCACTTGTGTTACTCAATACCTAGAGGTTATATGAAGAGCAATATCATAAAGTACATTGCTCGAAAATTACTTATCCTCACGAATTATAGAAAGTGAGGAAACAATATGCAAGCAACATACTTTGAAAATCTTACAGATTATTCATAATGTCATGACCATATCAATGGAATTTCTATTACACATTTTCCAGGTTTGCAAAGTTCGGGGGGGGGGGGGGTAATTTCCCAAATTTATAACCTATTAACAATCCTAAGATTGCATATATTGTACTCTTTTTCCCTTCATGAGTTTTCCCTAATGGTTTCTCATAAAGGTTTTTAACGAGACAATATAAACACAAGTGCCCGTATATGTCATACATTTCATCCTCATATTTTTCTCACTGGGTTTGAAAGGAGTTTTCAATGGCATATCATATTGCACTCTTTTCCCTTATGAATTTTCTATCAAAGTTTCTCATAATGTTTTTTAATGAGGCAATATCTTACCAAAGATCATACGTCATACTTTCTTTTTTCCCTGTCGTTTTTTAAAGAAAGTACTCAAGACATATTAATTGTTCTCTAAACTCATCGATGAGTTTTCTCCTTCTTCAAAGGTTTTTCTCATATGAGTTATCAAGAGACAACAATAATTATATGTTGCGTCATTTTCTCCTTATTATTTTTCCCACTGGGTTTAAAGGAGTTTTAGCAACATATCTGCACTATTCTCCTCATATTTTTCCCACAGGGTTTTTGGAGGAGACATTCAAGATTATTCAAAGAATTTGTCAAGATGATGGATATACCAAAGAAGAGGCATTGTACAAGGGGGAGTGTTAAGAATAGAATAGTTGCTTATTAACTAAGCTAATTAGGATTAAGTTAATTGTTAGATAGGTTGCTTGGTTCTCAAGCAACAATGTACTTCCTTGGCTCTCAAGGCAACTATGTAATTCCTTGGCTTTCAAATAACTATGTGTTTACTTGACCGTCAAGCACCATGTGTACTTCCGCCTGGATATAAATACCCCATTTCTATCATCAATAAAGACTGATGGATCATTTTTCATTCAAACTCTCTTGTTCTTTATTTTTCACTCAAAACAATTGTGACTCCGCTCGTAGCCATTTGTATGCCCATCGTGCCAAAATGGCCTATTCTGGGTCTATGTATGCCCATGTGGCATCTGGTTTATAAGTGCACATGGCTTCACTGTAGAGACCAATCGGTGATCATATTGGATTTTTTTATGATGCATGGTGAAGAAATCAATTGATAATAATTCTAACAATTGCACTAGAAGGTAATTCAATTTGTCATACATGGTTAAAGTGTCTTACAAATCAGTCAGTCAGGGGCCAGTGTTTTTCTTATCTCTATTTCTACTCTTTGGTGTTCCATTCAGCTGCCTAGTCGTATATTTTTCAGATTATTGGTGCACACATCACCAAAATACTGATTCTTTGTCGGATTGCAGAAGCACAGCTCAAGAGATCCCTGTAAACCAACAACTAATCGACCTATCACAAGGGGAATCACCCACCAACATCTACAGAGACCTCAGATTAGAGGCGAGGCTAACACAAGATATGGGACTCCCCACGCTATGGAGCAAACCAGCCACAAAAATGACAAAACGGGATCTGGAAGTAGACTGAAGCTACCGCGACAGAGAGAAACGAGGGAAACCACAAATAGGGAGCTCGATACATAGATCCAGAGCAGTGATCGTCAAGGAAAAGAGGAGAGAGCTCGAAAACGCCTTGGATGGAGCCGAAGAAGTTATTTCAGATTCAAAAGTGTCGTTCTGCTCCTAGGTGCATATGAACAGTAAATCCTGAAAATAGCAAAACAATTTCAAAAAATCTGATTTTTTTTAGATAAACATTCTTGAGTGTTCTACCTACGTGAACAGACCACATTTGTGATGCTTCAGGTAAAAAAAACGAGCACTCCAAAATGCTTTGAAATGAAAGTATCAAACTTTTTCCATGAGGACAACAAATGTTATTTCTGCACCAAATTTTGCATGGGAGTAGAACATTAAAACACGTGTGACAAAAACAATTCAGATTTTTTTGTCCTTTTACAATTGTATTAGATTTTACTCTTCATCATACGGGTGCATGGCCTTTTTTTTAGAAAAGGAGGATGATCCCCGGCCTCTGCATCTGGAAGATGCATACGGCCACTTTATTGATTATTCTCGAGGACCTTACAAAGTATTACATCAATGTGCCTGAATCCACCATCTTGACAACATATGCCACTACTCCTATCCAATATGATGAAGGGGTGGTAGCCGGGCCACTATCCAGACCACTCACGTAAGCCTAACATCAAAAGCCGGAAGCCGAAACACATTCGGAAGCCCCAGCCGAGCCACATACCGGGTCTGGGGCATAATCCGGTCAGACGCACTCGTGTGTCGTCACCGCCATCTTCCACAGGTCCGTCTTCAGATCAAATTGAGCTTCTACCATGTCTGGCCACTCCGCCATTGACGCCACCATGATGCCAAACAGCAACCTCCTCCTACGCGAGTCCATCTCCGTGCATCGGACGTCGAGCCTCCACAGCGCCATGCCGCCGCCATCCGCCGTCATCAATGTGTGAGATGGAGCACCGCTCCACCATCCTCCCAGCCAACACTTACTCCAAAATGACGCCCCCAGGAGAACCAGAACGCGTCGGAGGAAAAGCGGAGGCTTGGGCGAAGAAGGGCACGACGTCGGCAGCTGTCACCGACCCCAAACAGCGCCCTCCAACACCCAGCCCTCAAGGCGGCGCCTTCAAGAAGGTCGCGGTGCCAAAGACGCCGCCGCCGCCCACCGGAGTTAGGTTTTCACCCGAAAAGCTAGGTGGTGGGGAGTGGAAGGGCAGACCTTGACAGACGTCTCCATGAAGAAATCGGCGCCCGCGGGCGTCGTCGTCGTCGCGGTCGGCCGGAGCCGACCCGGGTTTCCCTCGATCTGGATCCCGACCACCAGAATCGCCCACATCCCATAGGTAGGCCATACAGCACACCCAGGGACCCTCGCAGGAGAAGCGCACCGAGCAGGGAAGAAGGCCAGCAGTCAGATCTGGCGCCGCCAGCCGCCAAGGCAGCCACGCGAGGCCCCAGGCCACCGGAGATCCGTCGGCCACCCGACCAGATCACCGGCACCACGCCAACCCCACTGCCCGCCGCAGGAGACAGGGAGCCTCGCCAGGGGCCGCCGCCTGGATCCGAGACCCTCCGGTGCAGATCGGAGCGGAGCCGGCCCCGCCGCCGCAGTCCCAGACCGCGCCCCAGGCATGGCCCGGCGCCAGCCTCGTGCGGCGGCGAGGAGAGATGGAGAGAGAGGGAGGTTACGCCGGCGGGAGGGGAATCAACCCCCGAGACGCCCGCTAGGGGTGGCGCGGGGGAGGGGGAGGGGTAACTGCCGGGTGCATGGCCTTTAAGATCACAATATTTTCTATCAAGTGTACCGAAGCAGCTCGGAATACATGTACTTCAAGAATTTGTGGTACGACTAGATTGTCGACCACATACAAGATACAAAGTTAGGGAAGTCCATAGACCAAAATACATAATTACCGTATAGTCTTGCTCCACCTAAATGTGATGCCTCGTTGCATGCCCTTGGGCTAAAGAAACATTACAATAATTCAAAGTTTGCAAGTCTAAGAAGGAATTTTGCTTCACTAAAGAGGGTCCCTATCAGCAAAGGAACATAATTCGATGAAGTTGAAGAAGTTACCGCACGACATGCCCCATACCAAGCTGTTTAGCTAGATAAATATTGTTGATTAGTTTCACCGCTTCATTTCACCCCTGGATGTTCCCGGCTAGCCTGATGACCTGGGTAGATGGAGCCTATTTTTGTGTGCTTAGAGTTAAGGATCACCATATGTGGCTTAACATGCTTTCTGACGCCACCCATTCCATCGACACAAACAACTCCCTCTCTATTGTTTGCCTCCCGTTCGACATACAAGGCAGTGTCGTGCTCTGGCCAAGATTATCGATCTTGTGTTCTACACAAGGGGAAAATGAATGCATGTATGTAGTAGCAACATAATAATTTAGGAATAGAACCTAGAAGCTGGAGTTATTTAAGAACAGAGAGACACCTTGGAGGAAGTTATAAGATTCGTTGAGCCTTTTTATGACATGAGTGAAGTCTCCGTGGAGCTCTTGCACATGGATGCATTTACAAGGCCATGCAAATGAAGAGACGTACACATGGCGCTGATGAATCTGACAAGAAACTAATTTGGTGTATGCCAAGAAATTTAACAAGTGAATTAAGTAGTTTGAAGTTAGGTAGCTATGACCTATCCACATTTTCGTACATTTTGGATGCAATGATTAGGTTGAAACCAGCCAAACTCATATAATTATTTTGGCCAATCATTTATCTAAATCCTAGTACAAAAGAAACTACTTGTGCACGGACACTCTCAAAAGCCTCGGCTCAACATAATATGTTATGTTGTATTTATATAGAAGTTACCTTCTTAAGTTAGTAACTATGGCCTCTTGAGTACTGTACATAGGCACTCTTCCTCTCTACTCCGGGGGGCAGGAAGGTCATGCGGACATGCCCGTTCCCCCGAAAAAGAACGTCTATACACGATTCAAACAGTATGATCTTTCTATAGGTCGACATAGTTCTAGGAATAAATTTATAATTAAATTTCACGATAAACTATGAGAGGCATATTCTGAAATAGAAGAGGTCTACTGGACTTGGCTAAACGACGTTCTTAGCCGAGACTTCGATGGTACAAAGGTTGGATTTCATAGCTCTTTTGGGAGTGAAATGCATAAAAGTCCACTGCAATTGTGTCGCCATTAGGAAAAAAATACCACTTTTTTTTCTGGCGCAAGAACCGACGCAAAACTTTTGTTATACATGATCAGTATATATCATGTTACTATTTCTCATGTAACCTGGTTGGTGGTGGGTGCAATGGATCTTTTTTCTAATAGATACTCATATTTTACCACAGATGCAATCATGTAGCTGATGGTAGGCGTTTATAGGCAATATGTGTCTCACAAGTGGAATTTCCTTCAAACTCTAGTATTTTTGCTAGAGGCTCCCGTGTTCGCAACTTCACATTGTAGACAACTAGCACATATGCCCATGCATTGCAATGGGAGATTTTTTTTGCATGAAGAATCGGGAGAGGTAACTGATGTGTCCATCAAAACGGTCTCCGCAGCGGTGGGGTGACAGAGCGAGGAGTTGCGGTGTTCTGAGGGGTCATGTTTGGCCCGCGAGATCTTGATAGTGGTGGGGTTGGTCGGTGTGGTGGCCATCACTCAACTCGTGCCTTTTTTTTCTCTCTGGGCCTGCCTTCATGTCTAAGTTATGATTACCTCCTTATTTTGTGGCTGCATTTTGACCTTTAGGGCATAGTTGCTTTGACCACTCTCTCCTACGATGACGTTACCGGATGGATTACTAATTCAGTGAATCCCATTTCATTGTCATAATCAGCGCATAACTAGGTAGTCCCTGCTTCACCAGGGTTTATTCTCTTTAATTATTTTAGCGCTTACTTGCCTACATTTTTTAAATCAAAGCCAAACTAGCATATTCTCTTTTATTGGCATGTGCCTACAATTTCTTTTAATTATAGCCAACCAATATATTTTCTTTTATCGTCAAATGGCATGTGGGATGCACAATAGTTCGCGTCTGGGTTAGGCCACTAGTAGTTACCAAAACGACGTGTGTTTCTAAGATACGAATAAAAAACAAACGCCGAGTTGAAGGATTAGACTCATGACCTCAATATCTCGACCACATGCTGATAGCCATTCGAACAAACAACTCCTGCTAAAAAATGACCAACACGGATGTTTAAGAACATAATGTAGCGAAACATTCAATTTTTTTTCATTTTTCTGATATTTTTAAAAAAGTATTATTTATGAAATTCTGAATATTCTTTGAAATTCAAACAACTTTTAAATCCCTGATTCTATTTCTAAAAAATGCGAGTTTTTTTGACTATTCCATTAAATTTGGAAAAAAAGAAAATTTGAAATAGTTTTTTTTGAAATTCAGAAAACATTTTTTGAAAGTATGAACCTCTTTTTAAGAAAACAATTTTATTTGAATTTGTGAAAATGGAAACATGTTTTGAACATTGAAAACAATTTTTAAAACATGTTTTTTAAATACAAACAATACTTTAATTTTTTGAACATTTAAATAAACATGAATATTTTTTAAATTTGTATCATTTTCTAAAATACAATTTATCTTGAAAATTTCAAACAATTTTGGAAAATGTAAACATATTTAAAAAAATGCGAACATTTTTAGTTTTGAAAAGAATGGAACAAGAAGAAAAAAATGAAAGTTTCAAACATATTTCAAAATGGGAACAAAATTTTGAAATTCTGATGATTTTACAAAAAAATCAATAAAAATGGAATCCTGAAAAACTGAAAAATAGAATTTGTGGAAAAGGAAAAAATAAAAATAAAATTGGAAAGAAAACAATGGAAAAGAAGAATAAAAAAAGGAAAAGAATGGAGAAAAAACGGAAATGGGCAGGCCCAATCTTCGGTGCTATGTGCGAATTTCTGACTATTTGCCGCCCCATGCAGTAAATAATGTTTATCAGATGAATGGGTAGGAAACCAATGGGTTTGCTTTGCTGGGATGCAGCGTGCACGGCCCACGTACAAAATTTGGGACAAAATTGTTTTTCCTTTTTTAACAGATGGACGCACAAAAATTTAGTACCACCTTGTACAAAAATCTTTTAGGTGGTGAAGGATGATTTTTTTTGGAGAAATACACTTTGCTTTATTAGTAGAGAAATAGATAGATAAATATAGATATGGGAGGGACTAAGAGCATCTCCAGTCGTTGGCCCCCCAGGGGGCTTAAAAATTGCAGCCTAGGGGCGAGCCGGCGCTAGAATCGGCTTTGGGGGATGATTGGGTTCCCAGCCGCCGCCCCCAGGCACTGATATCGGCCAATTTTTGACGCAATGTGCCCGCTTTTCAGCTCATTTTCGGTGAAAAATCGGCCCGCTATCGGTGCAAATCAACCCATATACGACGCGGTTCGACGCAAATTCAACATAAGTTATTTTTCTATTACATAGTTCATCACAGAAAATCAATAGAAATCAAAAAGTTCAACAAATAGTTCAACAACAAATAGTCCAATACAAATTATATAGTTCAACAAATAAAAACTCATATTTCATCACAAGTCGAGCTAGGCGTTGCCCTTGAGCCTCCATAGGTGCTCCACCAGATCCTGCTGCAGTTGTTGATGCACCTGTGGGTCTCGGATCTCCTGACGCATATTGAGGAAGGCTGTCCAGGTTGCCGGTAGCTGGTGATCAACTTGGGCAAGAGGACCCTGCCTGTAATATGGTTCAGTGTCAAACACTGGCTCTTTCCTTCTCGCTCCCAATGATCATGTTGTGCAAGATGACATAACAAGTCATGATCTCCCACATTTGATTTTTCGACCAGGTCTGAGCGGGGTACTGGACAACAACAAATCGAGATTGAAGCACACCAAATGCCTGCTCGACATCCTTCCTGCAAGCCTCCCGAGCCTTTGCCAAGTGGGAGTTCTTGCCTCCTGGCATAGGGTTTGAGATAGTCTTCACAAATGTAGACCATTTCGGATAGATGCCAACTGCTAGGTAGTATCCCTTGTTGTAGTGCCGCCCACTGACCTCGAAGTTCACCGGACAGAATGACCTTCAACCAGCTTGGCAAAGACATGAGAGCACTGCAGGACGTTGATGTCATTGTGAGTTCCTGGCATACCAAAAAGGACTACTAAATCCAGAGGTCCTGTGTGGCCACTGCCTCAAGTACCACACTATAACCGCCTTTGGCACCTTTGTACGTCCCCTGCCAAGCAAATGGACAGTTCTTCCATTTGCAATGTATGCAGTCGATGCTTCCAAGCATCCCAGGAAATCCTCTTGCTGCATTCTGTGCTAGGACCTGAGCAGTGTCTTCAGCATTGGGTGATCGCAAGTATTGCGGTCCAAACACTGCCACCACTGCCCTGCAGAATTTGTAGAAGCACTCAATGGTCGTGGACTCGGCCATGCATCCATAGTCGTCGAGTGAATCACCGGGAGCTCCGTATGGAAGCATCCTCATAGCTGTCGTGCACTTCTAGATTGAGGTGAATCCAAGTTTGCCGGTGCAATCCTTGTTGCACTTGAAGTAGCAGTCGAACTCATGGATGGAATTCACAATCCTAAGGAAAAACTTTTGACTCATCCGATAACGGTGCCGAAATACTTTGTTGCCGTGCAGTGGAGCGTCGACGAAGTAGTCGGAGTAGAGCATGCAATAGCCTTCCAGTCGATGCCGGTTCTTTGCTTTCAGTCGCTCTGGCGCCGAGCCACCTCGCCATGGCTTTGCATTGCTCGCGAGCAGGCCGGCCAGGGCGGCGAGGACCATGAGATGCTCTTCGTCCTGGACGTCGGCATCGGCTTCCTCCTCCAGCAGCGCCGCGAGTGCCTCCTCGTCTTCGGAGTCCATCACCGAGTAGACAAATTGCCGAACACCTCGCGGGCGTGGTGGGCGCACAGCCGCCGGTATCCCGCCCTGCGCGGCCGAAGCGCCGTAAAACTCGCCCATGAAGGTGGTGGAGAGGTTGCCGCGGTGAAACCCTCTCTCTTTTTCCGGCGGGGATTGGCCTATCTAATGGTGGTGAGTGGTGGGAGGCGCCGGGATCGACAACGTGGCGGGAGGGGGGATGGGTGGGGGGGGTGAATCTGGCCGTTTGTCTTGACTTTTCGCCTGATAGTGTGGCCCAGACGTGGGTTTCCCTTTTGCCAGAGCCCCCGAGCACCCCCCAGTGCACTGGGTTCGTCCTGGGTTCGCCGGGCCAAAAAACAGGCCGAGCCGGCAGATTTCTGCGTCTTGGGGGCGTGAGTGGGGCTTTTTTTGGCGCCGACGCGAAAAAAGTGGCCCTAGGGGGCCTGTTGGGGGCGCGGCTAGAGATGCTCCAAGGAAGAGTGCTGATGAACATGATTTTGTTTTAGTATAATGTTCTTCCAAAATGGGAGCAAGCACACACAAAATTTGTGTACGCACAATGAGCTCTTCAACTTATCTCCATTTATGAGATTCTAATGTCGACTCAGCTTGTGTGTCTCTTGTGGATGTCCACTGTGCCTTGTACACTCCGATTCCAATGCTTCAAAGCTTTCTTATCTTGTCCCAATTACATGCCAATACCGTAATCAATATTTTATAGTCATATGGCTATGCATTCTATAACAGTAAGCAAAAATAATGCTGAATTTTAGACATCAGATCTAGTGGATGTTAAACATATATTATTGCATCACAATATTCTGGAATCGACAGGTTATTGAAAATGGGGCACTGGTGCATCACCAAACATTGGTGTCTCTAGAAACATATATTGTCGCTTTCTATGTTGCTTTTGAGAAGATGTATTTTCTTTTCCTTATAGTCTGGTGAAATCATTGTGTTGGTGCCCAGATAGTGCATGCTGGTCCATTCCAATTTTCATTTTTCGTAAAGTGAGGTGTACCTTTCATGGTAGTGCCCAGTGGTGGTTGCTTCATGTCACATTTCCAGCTGCACATGTAGTGGTGTTCTTACTATATATGTGATCATGCCAAAGATCTTAGCTAATTAGCTATATATATATATATATATATATATATATATATATATATATATATATATATATATATAGTTCCTTAATTTCTATATTTTGCAGCCAAAATACCAATGCCCCCCACATCCGCATCGCCCTCGCCGGCGACACGGGGGGAACCCTAGTCGCCACCGTCAGGAGCCCTTCCTCTGCACACACGCTTCACCGCCGCCGGAGGGCCGACAAGCGAAGCCGCGCCGGGCCCGGGGATGGCAGGGGCGAGGCAATCTCGCCTCGCTTACGCGCTGCCCCCTCCCCAAGATCCATGGCGGCTAAGTGTCCCTCTCCGGTGGCGCTCCCCTCCCCTGTTGGCGGTCTGGCAGACATCGCGGCCTCTCCATGGCGGCGATGGGGCGGCTTCGTCCCTCCCGCGCTGCGCCTCCTCCCCGAGATTGAGTCTCGCGTGTGCGTTGCGTCTCCCTCCGGCTACCCTCCCTTGCTGGTTCGATCGACACTGCGGCATTGGAGGCTCTTCTCTTCACGCCCGCTCCCCCCGATGGACGCATCCCAACCTTGCTGCTGGTGGTGCTACTGGCTGGGACATGGACACGGGCGTTGCGGTCGGATGCGGGCCCGCCTCATTGATGACCCACAAGTAAGGGGATTTATCGTAGTTCTTTCGATAAGTAAGAGTGTCGAACCCAACGAGGAGCAGAAGGAAATGACAAGCGATTTTCAGCAAGGTGTTCTCTGCAAGCACTGAAATTATCGGTAACAGATAATTTTGTGATAAGATAATTCGTAACGAGTAATAAGTAACAAGTGTAACAAAGGTGCGGCAAAGTGGCCAAATCCTTTTTGTAGCAAAGGACAAGCCTGGACAAACTCTTATATAAAGCAAAGCGCTCCCGAGGACACATGGGAATTACTGTCAAGTTAGTTTTCCTCTTTCTCATATGATTCGCGTTCGTTACTTTGATAATTTGATATGTGGGTGGACCGGTGCTTCGGTGTTGTCCTTACTTGGACAAGCCTTTCGCTTATGATTAACATCTCTCGCAAGCACCCGTAACTACGAAAGAAGAATTAAGATAAATCTAACCATAGCATGAAACATGTGGATCCAAATCAGCCCCTTACGAAGCAACACATAAACTAGGGTTTAAACTTCTGCCACTCTAGCAACCCATCATCTACTTATTACTTCCCAATGTCTTCCCCTAGGCCCAAATGGTGAAGTGTCATGTAGTCGACCTTCACATAACACCACTAGAGGAAAGACAACATACGTCTCATCAAAATATCGAACGAATACCAAATTCACATGATTACTTATAACAAGACTTCTCCCATGTCCTCAGGAACAAACATAACTACTCACAAAGCATATTCATGTTCATAATCAGAGGGGTAATAAATATCGTTATGGATATGAACATATGATCTTCCACAGAATAAACTAACTAGCACTGGTGCGTGTCGGTCCTAAGCAAACGTTTTTAACCCCTTTCCGCGATGACATTTAGAACCGTCACCAAGTGAGTGTGGGCGATAGGGGGGGTCCTTCCCACATGACCCAGAAACCGTCGGGGATAGGGCCCCTACAGTACTCCTACTCGTTTCTACTCGCATTGCCATCGCAGTCGGTATTCTGTGGTGCTACGTTTACGATGCGCGGCCCATCACAAACGGTTCACTATTATAGAACGTGTATGATGCGCGGCCCATCACAAACGGTTCACCATTAAGAAGATTAGCTAATCGTCGTACGAGTTCTGGACAGGATTACGAAACGTCGGACCGTCGTAACATCGTCGTACACGACAACTATCGCACACGCTATCCTGTGGTGCAACGTTTACGATGCATACTTCATCAGAAACAGTTCATGGTTGCGAATCGTGTACGATAAGGCAACTAACACAAACGTTTAGTTTGCCCGCACCGTTTGTGATATTGTCTGACATCACACACGGTTGGCAAACGGCAACTGTGTGCATGCTTGCACACGTTTCCTCTCTATGAACCGTCTCGGATTATGGTCCATATCGCAAACGTTTGTGTTTTACCAACCGTGTGTGCCGTAACAATATGAAGAGCGTAATTTCACCCTAATTTAATTGGTGCTTTTCCAAATTGTACCAGATTTGGATTTGAATTTAAATGTATGCTACAGCTTTATTCATATCCATCAGGTTCAAACAACCAATGCATTATTCGATTCATAGGTACATATCTTCAAGAATTAGTAAGAACCAAATAAAGAATGATGAACCACAGTTGTATACTTGTACTATTAAAGAGGTAAAGAAAGAGGCGAAATATATTCTGGTTGCTGAACAAGGTGAAGCGGAATGCCCATATTGTGCCCTCCTCCATGCAGAAGGCACACACGACTCTAGTCCACCCCCTTGTGATGGCCGACCGCCCATCCTTCACAGTCTTTATGAAAACATCTAGATAATCATCGTGTTCTGGTAGAAATACTTTAACATTTGCATGCCCACCAATCATGTAGTTTGAGAGGTAATCTTGAGTAAACTGCTTTGGCAACCACTGCAAAGGAAAAATATCCGGACATTGTCATCTAACACAACTCATTATGGGCAGTAAAAAGAAGGCTGCAGAGTTCTTACTTACCATCCCGCAGTCCGCTGTTGTCTTGGATAAAGTGTAAACAAATAGTTTAATTGTCATCTTTGGACCCATTTTACTAACAATCTTTATCATCTTCCTCACTTGATGTCGGTTCATCGATATCTCATTGCCCCATACGCAAAAAGGGTCGAAATGCAGATCTTTACCAATGACATATGTACCTACAAGCACCAAGTTAATATTAGAAGCTAAACAAAAATTGCACAATGATGTAGTACAACACTCTTTTATAATATGTCTATATACATCCATATGTGGTAGTCCATTTGAAATCTCTAAAAAGACAAATATTTAAGAACGGAGGGAGTATCTTATAACATCCAATATACTCACATATTAGATGAATTAACATCTTATATTATGGGCCGGAAGGAGTTTAGTTCATTCTTACAAATTATCTGCTGCTGTATCCACAGGTTACAATTAGTTTGAGCTAGTTCGGGCTCAAATAGCCCTAAAGTATATCAACATGAGGGCTAGTTTGAGCTAGTTGCATCTATAACTCTCCCAAAAAAACTAGTATCCAACCCAAGAGGTGCTAATTGGAGCTAGTTCTCCTAGTGCATTTATTGTCAATCTAACCCTGCCATCCAAACAACTCTTTGGATGGAGTTAGCTTAGGGTTAGTAATGAGCTAGAAACTAACTCTAACCTCTATCTAAGTTGAGTATCCAAACAGGGTTGTGTTGTTGTTGCTGCAGCTGCTCTTCTACGTGCATCTAGACATCATTAGAAGATTAATGTAACACTCTTCCTTGTTGCTATGTAGCCTAGGATTGCATATTTAGACATTAAGTATAGTGCATGTTGCTATGTAGCTTCAGATATATTACATATGGCCCTAGTTAACCTAAGGAAAAATGGGTTGCAGATATATTCAGTTAAAAGTCTGATTCACCGATTAGTCCCTTATCAGCCGCCGGCCTATATGGTACCAGCTACCGATATCCTGAACAATGAGTAGATATAAGCCATGGGATGAAACTAATCTCGATGGAAAACAACAGTCGTTCCCAAAATTGTCCTGTGTAGGTACATCAAGAAGCATGTTAAGCACAACAGGCTAAACATCAACCAAAATTACACATGGTAGACAAAATAATCTCCAAAAGATAGCTTTAGTGTGCAGGTTTAAGCACGCTAGTAAAGCAAAACAAGTGGAAAGGTGTGCTAACTGCAACAGGCCAAACATTTAACAACAAGCAAACATGGTCATTCAAACTGGTATCGTGCCGGTCTAAGTACACTGGTTATGGTTAAATAAAAATGGGAAGGCATGTTAACTACAAGATGCAGCAACCAAATGTAGTCATTCATAGTGGTATTGTTGAAACTGGTACTGATGAAATTGAACTGCACAGTTCATACTTGCACATATAGAACATCACGTTGTGAATAACTGGAATAAACAAGGCATACTACGAACAACCAAAAATAGCATTTGAAACTAAACATATGCTAACTACAAACAACCGAACAATCAAAAAACTTTAAAAGAGGCATATGCTAGCTATAACAGGCTTAACATCAAGCAAATATATGCATTCCTATCGGTATGTTTAAAACTGGATTGATGAAATGTACTACATAGTAAATAATTGCACATATAGAGCATCACATTGTGAACAACTGAAATAAACAAGGCATACTGCAAACAACCAGATATAGCAATTAAAACTGGACATATTCTCACTACACTACAAAACGGACTCGACAAAACAAATCATGGGTTTCCCCCCATGAAGAGGCACGACAAAACAAATCATGGGTTTCCTCACTTGTCACGGATGGGCTAGTTCCCGTGGGAAGAGCACGGACCCTGGATGCGCTCCATGTTGTCGCAGATGGGCTCCTTCGCCTTGGAAGAGCACGACGGTAGGGTTCCCTCCCTGATGTCGCAGACGGGCGCTTTCCCCTTGGAAGAGCCGGAGAGGGTGCCCTCCTCGTGGTCGCCGTTGATGAGGTCTAACTTGGAAGATGTGGATCCCAAGCCAGCATCGCAGAACGTGTCCTTCAGAAATGACAAAAGGGGCTCGATGGCAATGTAGAATGGAAAATTGTTGACAGCGAGCCAGAGGAGATCAGCGGCAGGGCCATGGATGAGATCAACAGCGGTTGAACCCGAGGGGTTGGAGGTGGGCCACTTAACCTGTGACACAGCCCGCCTCAGGGCGTGGCTGTCGATGACCTTGATGTCGTAGTCGGCGGACAAGACATGCCCGCATACTCTAGCCCACTTCTTGAGTGCCTGCCGCCAGTAATGGTCATCAGCTTCCTCGACGATGTCGGGCGAAGAGACCGCTATACACCTTTTTTGGGCCAGTCGCTCCTCGAGCTCCACGGGAAGCGTAGCCGGGCTTAGGCTGCGGCGCTCTGGAGTAGGGGATGGGGATGGGGATCTGTGCGAAAGGGGGCATTTGGCAGGCGCCATCTAAGAAACTCAGGGCGTCCTGGGTATGGAGATTGGTGGGTAAGCTGCATGGACATACCGGCAGATGTTGACAATGGAGGCCTTGTGGCGATGGCGGTGGCAGGGACTTTGCTAGGGTTTCGAGCGAGGGAGGGTGTGTGTGTGCACGTGCACACCCAAGGAGGTTTTGGTGTGTGTGTGTGTGTGCGTGGAGGGGGGTGTTTGAGGAAATGACGCGGGTACTGAAAATTTTAGTACGTGGGAGTCAAACGCGGGAGTGAAATGTCGGGCTATTGAAATTTTTGATGATAGTGCATCGCACATGGTTCGTAGATAACAACCGTGTGTTATGAAACAGAACAACCCTCGAGGCGGGCAGATATTTTCTAGGGATGCAGGAGGGATTGGGAACAAGAAACATCGCACACGATCCAGAGATAACAACCGTGTGTTATGAAACAGAGAAACCCTCGAGGTGGGCAGATATTTTTGAGAGGGGGAGTGATATGTCTCCAACGTATCTATAATTTTTGATTGCTCCATGCTATATTATCTACTGTTTTGGACTATATTGGGCTTTATTTTCCACTTTTATATTATTTTTTGGACTAACCTATTAACCGGAGGCCCAACCCAGAATTGCTGTTTTTTGCCTATTTCAGTGTTTCGAAGAAACAGAATATCAAACGGAGTCCAAACAGAAAAATCCTTTTTGGAACGTGATTTTCTTCTCGGATAAGACCCAGGAGACTTGGACCCTACTCCAAGAAGTACCGGAGGCGGTCACGAGGGTAGGGGGCGCCCCCCCTACAGGGTGTGCCCCCTACCTCGTGGGCCCCTCAGTGCTCCACCGACGTACTCCTTCCTCCTATATATACCCACATACCCCCAAACGATCAGAAGAGGAGCCAAAAACCTAATTCCACTGCCGCAACTTTCTGTATCCACGAGATCCCATCTTGGGGCCTGTTCCGGAGCTCCGCCGGAGAGGGCCGTCATCACGGAGGGCTTCTACATCATCATAGCCCCTCCGATGAAGTGTGAGTAGTTTACCTCAGACCTTCGTGTCCATAGTTAATAGCTAGATGGCTTCTTCTCTCTTTTTGGATCTCAATACAATGTTCTCCCCCTCTCTTGTGGAGATCTATTCGATGTAATCTTCTTCTTTTGCGGTGTGTTTGTTGAGAACGATGAATTGTGGGTTTATGATCAAGTCTATCTATGAACAATATTTGAATCTTCTCTGAATTCTTTTATGTATGATTGGTTATCTTTGCAAGTCTCTTCGAATTATCCGTTTGGTTTGGCCAACTAGATTGGTAGTTCTTGCCATGGGAGAAGTGCTTAGCTTTGGGTTCGCACTTGCGGTGTTCTTTCCCAGTGACAGAAGGGCCAGCAAGACACGTATTGTATCGTTGCCATCGAGGATAACAAGATGGGGTTTATTTCATATTGCATGAATTTATCTCTCTACATCATGTCATCTTGCTTAAAGCGTTACTCTGTTTTTAACTTAATACTCTAGATGCATGCTGGATAGCGGTCGATGAGTGGAGTAATAGTAGTAGATGCAGAATCGTTTCGATCTACTTGTCACGGACGTGATGCCTATATACATGATCATGCCTAGATATTCTCATAACTATGCTCAATTCTGTCAATTGCTCAATAGTAATTTGTTCACCCACCGTAGAAAACTTATGCTCTTGAGAGAAGCCACTAGTGAAACCTATGGCCCCCGGGTCTATTCTCAACATATCAATCTCCATCACTTTAATCTTGTTTTGTTTTTACTTTGCCTTTTACTTTTCACTTTGCATCGTTATATCAAAAATACCAAAAATATTATTTATCGGATCTCACTTCTGTAAGTGACCGTGAAGGGATGGACAACCCCTAATCACGTTGGTTGCGTTGAGCTCTTTGTGTTGTGTCGGTACGAGGGACTTGCGCGTGGCCTCCTACTCGATTGATACCTTGGTTCTCAAAAACTGAGGGAAATACTTATGCTACTCTACTGCATCATCCCTTCCTCTTCCGGGAAAACCAACGCAAGCTCAAGACGTAGCAAGAAGGATTTCTGGCGCCGTTGCCGGGGAGTCTACGCAAAAAGTCAACATACCAAGTACCCATCACAATCCCTATCTCCCGCATTACATTAGTTGCCATTTGCCTCTCGTTTTCCTCTCCCCCACTTCACCCTTGCCGTTTTATTCGCCCTCTCTTTCTCCTTCCCCTTCTCCTTCTCTGTTTGCCTTTTTCTCGCTTGGCTTTTGTTTGCTCGTGTGTTGGATCGCTTGCTTGTCGCTATGTCTGAAATTGGGGAAGTTATCGCCGATATGGGCGATAACAATATTATGGAAAATTCTGATGCTCCTGCTGAAGAACCCCCTACCTACCATACTAAAAGATTTCGAATCGGTAGTGGTAATATTATTGGAAAATGAGTTATCCAAGATTTCTTTACTTGTGCCAGTGCTTTGCCCTCTATGGGCGGTTCTATTCTCCATAGAACTAGTAGTCTTGCGGACGCTATTGCCATGCTTATCGTTGAACTTGAAAGACAATTTATGCATATGCACCCATCTATACAAAGAATTTTCCTAGAATTTTCTAATATCGAGCATTCTTCTGTTAAGCGTGCCGCTACTATCTTTTTGGCTCATGAATTCAGATTTATAATAAAAGAAGCCAAAGAAATTTTTGCGCACTATAGGGTGGATGCTGGCCGTCCTCCCATAGAATCTATCCTCTTTGATCAAGAAGAAATTATGCGCTTTCAATCTCTTGACTATGTTGCTTTGAATGAAAACCTTAGAAAAAAGGTGCCAATCAATATTTTAATTGATAGAATCTCTGAACTTAATGATGATTTGTCTATTCAAAATAATGAGCTAGGATGCTCTCTTGAGTTTAGGCTCACAAGGTTCTGTCAAAAGAATGCTTATAATGATGAATTTGTTGTGCAATACGAAGGGCCGAAAGAGGAACCTATACCTCCCAAAATTGATCTTGGGGACTTTTTTCCTATTAAATTTAGCCCTTTTGATTACTTTTGCTTGCCTCAAAGGAAACTTGCTGCCGAACATAGAGAATATGAAATGAGTTTTACCGATTTATCTTATTACTACGACACTACCTAGATCTATCCTCGCTTTTATGCCTAGATAGGGGCGTTAAACGATAGCGCTTGTTGGGAGGCAACCCGATTTTATTTTTATTCCTTGATTTTTGCTCCTGTTTAGTAATAAATAAATTATCTAGCCTCTGTTTTTGTTGTGTTTTTTTGTGCTTAATTAGTGTTTGTGCCAAGTAGAACCGTTGGGAAGACTTGGGGAAAGTCTTGTTGAACTTGCTGTAAAAAACAGAAACTTTAGCGCTCACGAGAACTGCTGTAATTTTTATTTGAAGAGTGATATTTAGTTAATTATTTTTGCAGATGAATAATAGATAAATTCATCACGTCCAGAAATTTATTTTAGAATTTTTGGGGTTCCAGATCTTGCGCTAGCTACAGATTACTACAGACTGTTCTGTTTTTGACAGATTCTGTTTTTCGTGTGTTGTTTGCTTATTTTGATGAATCTATGGTTAGTAAAATAGTTTATAATCCATAGAGAAGTTGGAATACAGTAGGTTTAACACCAAAATAAATAAAGAATGAGTTCATTACAGTACCTTGAAGTGGTTTTATGTTTTCTTTCTCTAACGGAGCTCACGAGATTTCTATTGAGTTTTGTGTTGTGAAGTTTTCAAGTTTTGGGTGAGTTCTTTTGATGGATTATGGAACAAGGAGTGGAAAGAGCCTAAGCTTGGGGATGCCCATGGCACCCCCATATAATCCAAGGACACCAAAAAGTCAAAGCTTGGGGATGCCCCGGAAGGCATCCCCTCTTTCGTCCACTTCCATCGGTAATTTACTTGGAGCTATATTTTTATTCACCAACATGATCTGTGTTTTGCTTGGAGCGTCTTGTATTATTTGTGTATTTGTTTGTTAGTGTGCCACAATCATCCTTGCTGTACACACCTTTTGAGAGAGCCATACTTGAATTGAAATTTGATAGAATACTCTATATGCTTCACTTAAATCTTTTGAGCTATGTAGTTTTGCTCTATGCACTTCACTTATATCTTTTGAGCATTATAATTTTGCTCTATGTGCTTCACTTAGATCTTTTAGAGCACGGTGGTGGTTTGTTTTAAAGAAACTATTGATCTCTCATGCTTCACTTAAATTATTTTGAGAGTCTTAATAGCATGGTAATTTGCTTAATATAAATATGCTTGGTGTTCAAGATATGTGAAATTTTCTTTTGAGTGCGTTGAATACTAAGAGAAGATTGAAGCATGATAATTGTTTTGAGATATGGAGGTGATAATATTAGAGTTATGCTAGTTTAGTAGTTGTGAATTTAAATAATACTTGTGTTAAAGTTTGTGATTCCCGTAGCATGCATGTATGGTGAACCGTTATGTGATGAAGTCGGAGCATAATTTATTTATTGATTGTCTTCCTTATGAGTGGCGGTCGGGGACGAGCGATGGTCTTTTCCTACCAATCTATCCCCCTAGGAGCATGCGCGTAATACTTTGCTTTGATAACTTCTAGATTTTTGCAATAAGTATATGAGTTCTTTATGACTAATGTTGAGTCCATGGATTATATGCACTTTTTCCCATCCTTCCACCATTGCTAGCCTCTCTAATATCGCGCACCTTTCGCCGGTATCATACACCCACCATATACCTTCCTCGAAACAGCCACCATACCTACCTATCATGGCATTTCCATAGCCATTCCGAGATATATTGCCATGCAACTTTCCACAGTTCCGTTTATTATGACACGCTCCATCATTGTCATATAGCTAGAATGATCATGTAGTTGACATCGTATTTGTGGCAAAGCCACCATTCATAATTCTTGATTCATTGCATATCCCGGTACACCACCGGAGGCATTCATATAGAGTCATATTTGTTCTAAGTATTGAGTTGTAAGAAAAATAAAAGTGTGATGATCATCATTTTCTAGAGCATTGTCCCAAGTGAGGAAAGGATGATGGAGACTATGATTCCCCCATAAGTCGGGATGAGACTCCGGACGAAAAAAATAGGCCATAAAAAAGAGAGAGAAAAGGCCCAAATAAAAAACATGAGAGAAAAAGAGAGAAGGGACAATGTTACTATCCTTTTACCACACTTGTGCTTCAAAGTAGTACCATGATCTTCATGATAGAGAGTCTCTCGTTATGTCACTTTCATATACTAGTGGGAATTTTTCATTATAGAACTTGGCTTGTATATTCCAATGATGGGCTTCCTCAAATTGCCCTAGGTCTTCGTGAGCAAGCGAGTTGGATGCACACCCACTTAGTTTCTTTTGATGAGCTTTCGTATACTTATAGCTCTAGTGCATCCGTTGCATGGAAATACCTACTCACTCACATTGATATCTATTGATGGGCATCTCCATAGCCCGTTGATACGCCTAGTTGATGTGAGACTATCTTCCCCTATTTTTGTCTTCTCCACAACCACCCTTCTATTCCACATAGTGCTATGTCCATGGCTCACGCTCATGTATTGCGTGAAGATTGAAAAAGTTTTGAAAAAGTTAGAGTATGAAACAATTGCTTGGCTTGTCATCGGGGTTGTGCATGATTTAAATACTTTGTGTGGTGAAGATAGAGCATAGCCAGACTATATGATTTTGTAGGGATAACTTTCTTTGGCCATGTTATTTTGAGAAGACATAATTACTTTATTAGTATGCTTGAAGTGTTATTATTCTTTATGTCAATATGAACTTTTGTCTTGAATCTTTCTAATCTGAATATCCATACCACAATTAAGAAATTTTGCATTGAAATTATGCCAAGTAGCACTCCACATCAAAAATTCTCTTTTTATCATTTACCTACTCGAGGACGAGCAGGAATTAAGCTTGGGGATGCCTGATACGTCTCCAACGTATCTATAATTTTTGATTGCTCCATGCTATATTATCTACTGTTTTGGACTATATTGGGCTTTATTTTCCACTTTTATATTATTTTTGGGACTAACCTATTAACCGGAGGCCCAGCCCAGAATTGCTGTTTTTTGCCTATTTCAGTGTTTCGAAGAAACAGAATATCAAACGGAGTCCAAACAGAAAAATCCTTTTTGGAACGTGATTTTCTTCTCGGATAAGACCCAGGAGACTTGGACCCTACTCCAAGAAGTACCGGAGGCGGTCACGAGGGTAGGGGGCGCCCCCCCTACAGGGTGTGCCCCCTGCCTCGTGGGCCCCTCGGTGCTCCACCGACGTACTCCTTCCTCCTATATATACCCACATACCCCCAAACGATCAGAAGAGGAGCCAAAAACCTAATTCCACTGCCGCAACTTTCTGTATCCACGAGATCCCATCTTGGGGCCTGTTCCGGAGCTCCGCCGGAGAGGGCCGTCATCACGGAGGGCTTCTACATCATCATAGCCCCTCCGATGAAGTGTGAGTAGTTTACCTCAGACCTTCGTGTCCATAGTTAATAGCTAGATGGCTTCTTCTCTCTTTTTGGATCTCAATACAATGTTCTCCCCCTCTCTTGTGGAGATCTATTCGATGTAATCTTCTTCTTTTGCGGTGTGTTTGTTGAGAACGATGAATTGTGGGTTTATGATCAAGTCTATCTATGAACAATATTTGAATCTTCTCTGAATTCTTTTATGTATGATTAGTTATCTTTGCAAGTCTCTTCGAATTATCCGTTTGGTTTGGCCAACTAGATTGGTAGTTCTTGCCATGGGAGAAGTGCTTAGCTTTGGGTTCGCACTTGCGGTGTTCTTTCCCAGTGACAGAAGGGCCAGCAAGACACGTATTGTATCGTTGCCATCGAGGATAACAAGATGGGGTTTATTTCATATTGCATGAATTTATCTCTCTACATCATGTCATCTTGCTTAAAGCGTTACTCTGTTTTTAACTTAATACTCTAGATGCATGCTGGATAGCGGTCGATGAGTGGAGTAATAGTAGTAGATGCAGAATCGTTTCGATCTACTTGTCACGGACGTGATGCCTATATACATGATCATGCCTAGATATTCTCATAACTATGCTCAATTCTGTCAATTGCTCAACAGTAATTTGTTCACCCACCGTAGAAAACTTATGCTCTCAAGAGAAGCCACTAGTGAAACCTATGGCCCCCGGGTTTATTCTCATCATATCAATCTCCATCACTTTAATCTTGTTTTGTTTTTACTTTTCCTTTTACTTTTCACTTTGCATCTTTATATCAAAAATACCAAAAATATTATTTACCGGATCTCACTTCCGTAAGTGACCGTGAAGGGATTGACAACCCCTAATCGTGTTGGTTGCGTTGAGCTCTTTGTGTTGTGTAGGTACGAGGGACTTGCGCGTGGCCTCCTACTAGATTGATACCTTGGTTCTCAAAAACTGAGGGAAATACTTACGCTACTCTGCTGCATCATCCCTTCCTCTTCCGGGAAAACCAACGCAAGCTCAAGACGTAGCAGGGAGCCTTGTGGAGCCCAATGTACTGTGGGGATGTGTGCGTGACAGGTGCACCGGCGTGGCACACGGTTAGTTTAAGTGAACCGTGTCTATTGCGTCATCTGACTTGTCTAATGTTCATAAATTTGACGAAAAATGACGCGGGAGAGGGTCGGAACACAAACACACTTGCATGTGGACCAAATTTATGTATCAAAAGGGTGGTTTGATTTTCAAATACCAAATGCAACTTTGATGTGGCACCTCTCTCACAAAGAGCACGATATTGCTTGCCCCCACCCCCCTCGTGTCGGCACGAAGGGAATCCTAAGCTATGAATGCATGCCCCTCCCCCTTAATCGAGGTTCACCTAGCAAAGTGCGAAGTAGCTAGCAACTCCCCTCCTCCCTCGTGTCGGCATGAAGGGAATCCTAAGCTATGAACGCATGCCTCCCCCAACCGAGGTTCACCATAGCAAAGTGCGAAGTAGCTAGCAGCCCCCCTCCCTCGTGGCGGCACGAAGGGAATCCTAAGCTATGAATGCATGCCCCCCAACCGAGGTTCACCTTGCAAAGTGTGAAGTAGAGCTAGCAGCCCCCCCTCGTGTCGGCACGAAGGGATTCCTAAGCTATGAATGCATGCCCCCCAACCGAGGTTCACCTAGCAAAGTGCGAAGTAGCTAGCAGCCTCCCTCCCTCGTGTCGGCACGAAGGGAATTCTAGCTAAGCCATGAATGCGCACATGCCCTCCCCCCAACCAAGGTTCACCCTAGCAAAGTGCGAAGTATCTAGCAGCCACCCCTCCCTCGTGTCGGCACGAAGGGAATCCTAAGCTATGAATGCACATGCCCCCCCCCCAACCGAGGTTCACCTAGCAAAGTGCGAAGTAGCTAGCAGACCCCTCCCTCGCATCGGCACGAAGGGAATCCTAAGCTATGAATGCATGCCCTCCCCCCCAATCGAGGTTCACCCTAGCAAAGTGCGAAGTAGCTAGCAGCCCCCCCTCGTGTTGGCACGAAGGGAATCCTAAGCTATGAGCATGCCCCCCTCCCCCCAACCGAGGTTCACCTAGCAAAGTGCGAAGTAGGTAGAATCCCCCACCCCCCTCATGTCGGCACGAAGGGAATCCTAATTAAGCTATGAATGCATGCCCCCTAACTGAGGTTCACCTAGCAAAGTGCGATGTAGTAACCCCCCCCCCACACACTTTCAGTCGGCGGGCCAGAGAGACATTTATCTTACCAAGATGGATCGTAAAACGGCCAAGAATAATCCACCTTGGTCGTACAACCTCTCTCTTGTTGTTGGTCAAATTGATGGCTGTCCATGCGACCCCGAATATGGGCTAGCTTGCCAATAATCATGTAAGTAGCTAGTCCCCGAAGACAACCACTGCATGCGCGTGGCCCAAACATATGTATGGAGAGGTGTGTTTTTGAGTAACAATGGAACAACTTTGATGTGGCACCATGATTTCGAACTAGAAATCCCCACACCGAGTGAGGGTTAGGTTGACGATGCATATGTATGTTACACCACACTTCAAGCCAACGATGGTGATTCATATATGCATGCATGCTTGCATAGTATATGCGCTCAAACTTAATTAGGTTTGAATCTCACCATGACCTATACTGCGATAACACGAACCAAATGAAGAATCCGCCATGGTAACCTATCTTGTTGTTTTGTCAAGGTGATCGTGGATGTCCACACGGGCCCACGAATATATAGGCTTGTCGCCGATAACCAGGCGAGGGAGTGTATCGTTCAAAGGCAACCACTACATGTATATGTATGGAGGTGATGCGTGCATGCATGTTTGAATACACAACATTGATCTGGCGCGCGTGTCAAAAATCATACACTAGCTCCCCACACAGAGCGAGATTGGTTCATGATTGTGTCGTTGTACTAGCCACTTCGACTCGATGGGAGGGATTCATGCGTACACATGCAGGTGTGTGTGCTCAAAGTGTATCATGCATGTCATCCCAAAGCAAAAATAATAATCCCCTCCTAAGTCAAATTAACCTCTCTTGTTGTCAGGCAAAAAGAAGCGATGGACCAAGCGGGCCCACAAATGGAAAGCATCGATATCGCTGATAACCGCTTAAGTGGGTGCGAGAGGACAACCACCCGCTTTACATGTGGGCCAAACATATATATATATATATATTGAATACCCCAAATGCACAACTTTGATGTGTCACATGCCTCAAAAACCGTAAACCATGCACCCACACAGAGCGAGGTTCATATCAAGCGTACTACATATGATGGTCCCCTTCCTCCCTCTTCACCGCATACTATATGCTCCTGCCATAATATATGTACAACCCAAAAGAATCCTCATCGATGGTGAAATTAATTAACCTCTCCCGATGTAGGTCAAAGTGATGCATGCATGCATGCAGCGACGATGGCCTCATGGGCCCACAGATGGAAGCGTCACATGTGAGTGTCCTAGCTAGGATATATATGCATGTGGCCCAAAAAGATGTTGTGTGATGTTTGAATAACCAATTTCTTAATTTTGATGTGGCACGTGCCTCGGTAACCAAAAAGTCCCGACACTGAGTGAGGTTTGCTTGTTCACGGGCGCATACATATAGTATATATGCTAGTCCCCTCCCACCTCTTCGACGCGTACTGTATACTGCCATAACACAAACAAAAAAGATTCTACCTTGCTGGTCAAATTAACCCCACTGCCGGCTGTTCGTCAAAGTGATGACAACGACCTCGCGGGCCCATAAAAAGCGTCACATGCGAGTATCGAGTGTCGTGTAGGACAACCATCGACTGCATGTGGCCAAAACATTTATGTATGAAAGGGTTATGTAATGTTTTAAATAACGATTTCACGACTCTGATGTGGCACCAGCCTGCCTAACAAAACGGCCAACCCACACGGTGGCTCACAACTCGTAGTGTACTGCGAGCCACCCGCCACCCCCAGACGCACACCCCCACACACACACCGTGAATCCACCGCAACTACGATGCATGTTAAATTAATTATCCCGTGTTGAACATACATGTTACCAAAGGAGGGACGTTTTAATTTCAAAAAGATCACAAAGATCATTAAGATGTTTTAGTACATTGATTGATTGATTTTCTATGGGTATAATGTGCAAAAATCAAATTTGCGCGACATGCACACGTGATAGTGCACCTAAATGGATTGCAAAACCACATGTGTCTCACTGGGTGCATGTTTACTCCCCGTGCAACAAATTTCAAGCATTGAGAATCTTGATTTTTAAATTCTAGTACATGCAAAACTTATTTGAAGTTCATGAAACTTATCGTGTTGCCATATGGACACCAATACAAAGTGGCATTGTACTTTTTTGGTCAAATTTAAGACCAGTTTTGATGTAATCTTTATCTAATTACAAACGGGAGATTATTAATAATTGGGAACCAATATCCCAAAAAAAATATTTATTCGAACCGTGAGCGTTAGACCAACAATGGATACGTGCCATGCTTCGATTAAGCAATAAAGCGGTATCATTAATCATCCAAATAGAAAAACAATATACGTGCCGCCGCGCGATTCGTGTGGCGTGCGAGCAGGCGTGAGTTGACGGGATGCGTCCGCCGCGCAGGGAGACAGGGAGGCGTGCATGCAGGTGTGTGAATTGACAGAGGCATGCTCGCTGCACAGTGTCATCGGGAGGCGTGCGAGTAGCTGTGTGAAACTTTGGTAGGCATGCCAGCAGTCCAGTGCGCAGGCTCACCGGGAGGCGAGCCATCGGTTTGACCGCCGCCCGCCTCTCTCCCACTACTCCCACTACTCCTTATTAATGGTGTGCCCGAGCGTCCGCACCCCATCCTCGCTACACACACACAATCCTCTCTCTCCGCTTGCATCCTCGATGCCACTCTCAGTCCTCAAAGCCGTCAGTGTATGAGGATGCCACCGAAGCGCCCCATCGAAGGGAGTGGCGACGCTGGGGCTGCTAAAGCATCGGAGCACGACGTGGAGATGGAGACAGAGGTTGCCATCACCGCCGGTGAGTTATCGCTGCACCTCGACGTCGTCGAGCTTCCATAGTTGGAGGCGGAGTTCCACACCGACTCCGACGACCACTCCGGCAACGACTCCAACAACGACGGACAGTTGGTTAGTCATCTACCCATTTATGTGTCAAATAGATCATAGGGTTTCTCTGGTTACTCCTGCCTCCCCCTTTTTGGAATCGAAATCCTGTGGTTATGTTCTTCCAATCCATGGAATCTGAGTAAGTTTCGTTAGATCCGTGTAGTGTATTGATTGTTTAAATTGTACAGGTGATAAGTGATTATTTGTTTCATCTGTGAAAATGATTTCTGCTAGTAATCCGACTAGGGTTAGTGTTCGTGCTAATAATTCCTAGCCAGGACTTGACAATTGATTTTGAATGACCTACATATGTTTGTGCCATTATTTTCTTCAAGATTGGTCTGTACATAGACGACTGTGCTTAAAAATCGAACCATAATCTCTGGATATGTATAAATAAATAGCCATAAATTCCTAATCCTACTTCACGGCATGTAATCAGCGATTTGATGCCAAATTTATTTTACTATTTGTATAGGTGCTGTCTGACGATGTGGACAACGAGGATGAAGATGCCCAGAGGAGGTACAAGAGGCGAATCCTGAGGGAGCTTTATGCGGGAATGCATAGCAGGCGTATTAGGACCTGGAATGACGGCTATGGATGCCCATTTTGCAACCACAAGATTCATGACGCGTATCTAAGTGTTCTGGCGCATGCAAGAGGACGAGCTGTTGGCCCTTTCAAGCAGAAGTATTCTCGCGGGGTGGCGCACGGCGCGTACGCCGAGTGCCTAGAGAAGCTTCAGGATCGTACCGGCCGCATGTGAGATGAGATGTGGGATGGATCGAACTATGTACGCTTGAGTATGCTTAATGATGGTTGAACTATGTACTTATGGTTGAAGTATGCTTATGTATGTGTACGCTTATTATCTATGTCTGAGTATGTTAAATATTTTGCCAAATTTTGGTAAAAAATACAAGGGGACCAATAAACTAGGAAAGAGGTAGTACGTCAATCACACACGGTTCCCAAAATTGGTACCGTGTGCAATGACTTTCATTTTGCCTGCTACGTCAATCACACACGGCTCGCTCTAGCAAACCGTCGCCCCAAAATTCTTTGTGGGGCAGAAAACCCTCACCACCCAATTCAAAAAAGAAAAAAGAAAACCCTCACCATCCCCACGTCACAAAAACCCTCACCCCGCCCGCCACCCCCTCGGCCTTGTCGGCGTTCTGGGAACAGGGGTCCCCAGAATTGCCTGCGTGCGGCCTGCGGCGTGGTTCAAGTGGGGGCCCAGCGCGGCCCATCTTCATCAGCTCAAGCTCAAGACCCCCGCGAGGGGCCAAGCCTTGCGGGGCGGACGACAAGAAGCTTCCTCAGAGGCAGCCTCATCAGGCAGGCTCGCGAGGAGGCGGAGAGATCAAGGCAGGGGTACCTTGCGAGGAACCCGTGACGCAAGCCATGACGATCGAGACCAGGCAGGCGCCGACCTGCGCAGTGTCCTAGTTTCCCCTTTGGTGCGAAGGGGCAAGCACAGGCCAAGGCATCAGGCAAAGGTTGCCATTCCACTGCAACGAGACCAAGACCGGCAGAGTGGCAGGACGGAGGTCACCGTGGAGCCCAAGACGGCGTCATCACCAGTACTTTTGGCAGCCGAAGACCACCTTTGGTCAGGATAACTTGTACTACCCGTTCCCCTTCAAAATGGCCAATTGTTGGCGCCCTTCCCGCTCATTATTTGGGGAGAGGCCCAGGGCCTCTATAAATAGAGCTAGCCACCACAGAGTAGAGGGAGATCTAGAAATCTGGTAGAACCCTAGCAGAGAGAGGGGGAGAGGCGACTGAACTCACCCTAGTAGTTCGTCGCACCAGCTCAAGAACACCTCTTGCGAGGCTATTCTTCCTTTGTACTGATCCTCATCAGCCCCTGAGGCAATCCACCACACCACACACTGGAGTAGGGTATTAGACCACAACGGTGGCCCGAACTAGTAAAAACCTTCTGTCCCTTGTGTTCTTCATTGTTTCTAGCTCAAATCACGCGAGGAGATTGGGCGTAGATCGGTAGGGGAGAGATCTCCGCGCGCACCCCAGTGTTCGAACCTCAAGGGTCTGCCGGAACCCGAAATCCGACATTTGGCGCGCCAGGTAGGGGTGCACCGGAGTCCTCCCTCCTGACGACCCGCTCTCCCCCAACATCGCATCCCGCCCTCATGGCGGACAACGCACCACCCGCTCCAGCAACGGATGCCGACACTGGGGCCAGGGGGCTCCGGGCCTTGGCCCCCGCCTTGCGACATGTGCAGTGGCCACGCAAGTTCAGGCCCGAGATGTCGCCGTGCTACGACGGCGTGACGGACCCGATGATTTTCCTGCTGGCGTACGAGGAGGCCGTCCTCGGAGCCAGGGGCGATGATCGGGTGATGGCCAACTGGTTACCCATGGCCCTCACCGGCATCCCGCGCACGTGGCTCCTCCACCTGCAGACGGCCTCTGTCACCTCCTGGGAGGAGCTGCGCGACCTCTTCCTCGCCCGTTTCGCCGCACCAGCGCCGCCCGTCGTCGCAGCTCTCCTGGGTGGCTCCCAGGCACCACCCTCGAGTCATCACGTCAAGCCGTTCGCCCGCCGGATCAGCACCGCCTCCAAGCGCCGAGAAGCCCCACCGGGTTGGGTGGCGCCCGAGGCCGATCTAACCTTCGACTCAGAGGACCAGCCCTTCAAACCCATTGGTTCGGGCGCGCTCCCGATGCTGTGCACCCCCACCATCTGCCAGGTGGCCGTCACCAGGACCCTCATCGACGGTGGTGCCGGCCTCAACGTGCTCTCGGTGGAGGCCTTCAGCCTCCTCCACGTGCCGCTGGAGCGGCTCCAACCCAGTAGGCCTTTCTCTGGCATCGGAGCCGGTTCCACCGCCTCCTTGGGACATATCTGCCTCCCAGTGACCTTCGGCACCTGCGACAACTTCCGCACGGAGCTGATCGACTTTGACATCGCCCCCATCGGCCTCCCCTACAACGCCATCCTCAGCTATCTGGCCTTGGCTCGGTTCATGGCAGCAACTCACCCGGCATACAACCTCATGAAGATGCTCGGGAGCAGTGGCGTCCTCACCATGTCAGGAGACACAAGGGATGCGCTGCAGGTGCTCCGGCTTGTTTTCAGGGCGGCCGCTGTGGCGCAGCCCACTAGCACCGACACCCTTGAGCCCAAGGGGGCTGCACCGGCTAAAAAGAAGCAGCTGTTCACCCAAGACAAGGCGGAAACCAAGCAGGTACCAGTCGACGAGGATGGGTCCACTGGCGCCACCTTCACCATAGGGGCCAACCTCGAGCCCGAGCAGGAGAAGGCCCTGATCAGGTTACTGCATGCGAACAAGAAGGTGTTAACGTGGGAACCAGATCAGTTAGCGGGGGTCCCAAGGG